>NC_134461.1:120945344-121552011 GCF_047948215.1 Lycorma delicatula | reverse complement strand
ATAATAAAATAGATAAAGAATAAATGTAACATGTGTGGCATTACTTACAAACAAGCGACACACTTCAATTATACAAACGAGAAAAACTTTTCAGTGGGCAAACAAGGGCTTAAGCATATTTTATTACACAATCTTATCCACATATAGTGTGCTTTATTACATGTACGGTATAATTTATATTATACAAAAAGAAATGTTTCTAAAGATTCATTTTATTTTTTAATTGTTTTACTTTCCCGTCTAGATAGCGTTATAGCTCTAGAAGAGAAATTATTGTAATCGATCCAATTAAGGCATATGCGGTTTTCACCGGATATTGACGTTTTGAAACTTAAGGAACCCAAAAAAACCGAATGGGAATTTTCGGGATGTTAATCCGGAATGTTAACCGGATGTACCTGTATGTTCGATGTTGGACTCTAAATCACCTTATAATTCCAGAACTACTGAGCCAATTTTAACCAGATTAGCCATTTTTTTTTTTTTTAGTCAGATTACTTCTACATATGGGGCATTGATGCCAATAAATTTTCAACTTAAAAGATCAGGGAGGTGAGGCTGTAAAGCAAGGTCACCCTCAGTATCACGAGATTTCGCCTAATTAAGGTCATATTTCTTAGGCCCATTTGCTAACAATTAAAAAAAACCAATATTTGCAAAAAAGGTTACGCAAAATCGCACCCCACTCCAAAAAAATCTCTAAAGTAGTAGCTAAGTGGGAATACTGCATCAATAGTATCCTATTTCATCACAAGGAATGCTAATGTCCCATTCCGTCATCTTGAAATTTCCCTTTTTTCCCTGTAAGAAATTCCTTTTTTCCTCGTCCTCTTGGACGGGAAATCTTAAATTCCACAGGGTTGCCAACCAAATTATTATTTTTTTTTTTTTTTGTCTTCAGTCATTTGACTGGTTTGATGCAGCTCTCCAAGATTCCCTATCTAGTGCTAGTCGTTTCATTTCAGTATACCCTCTACTACCTACATCCCTAACAATTTGTTTTACATATTAATTACTTTTGTTCTACATATTAATTATTTTTTAAACTTTAAATATTAATTACTAATTTCATTCAATGAAGTTAATAATTCAATGATTGTAGGTAACACTACCGTACAACGTTGCAGTTGTCTGATATTTTGTGACGTCACAAGTGAGCGATAAAATTAAAAAACTGGATAATATTTAAAGTGTAAAGAAAAAGTAACTCGGTCTGGCCGGGTCTCGAACTCGATCGTCCGGTTGATTCGGCACCTGTACGTTAAGCATCACGGCTACACCAGTCTGTCGACCGTAAAAGCAAAATTGTTTACCGTAAGTTGTGAAATTACATTAGTGCTGACCAACGCCGCTAGTATTCCCACATTTGCACGAATTAAATAAAGTATGGCTGCGCGCTTTAGTTAGAATAACTGAATTAAATAAACGAAAAAAAAATTATATTTAAATAAAATCAGTCGCTTTATTTTTTTTTTTTTGGGGGGGGGGAGTTTGATAAAATGATAAATGGCCGGTTTACGACGAAATGCTTGTAAACATTATAATATATATACCTATAATTTATAGGTGGCTCAGCTATGCCGGACCAGCTATGCAATTAAATTTTTCAATTCAATCATTTTAAGCTTTATTCTATCTTTATGATAAAATATTCCATTTAATTGAAAAACAATAATAAAAATTAAGAAACCCTTATTTCACATTTTTTATGTAAAAATATTTATTTCTAATTTTATGATACATAGGTTTTCCCCTCATTCCTGAGACGGATCTTTGCAATTAAGTAAATAACACAGCCCAGCAGAGTGTCCATATACTGAAACAGGCTCCCCCCTTCTCCTCCTACCGACTATATCCGGTATGACAGGTTGGCCCATCGGTTGGATCTTTCTTCCGTGTCTGCCCTCTAACTCCCATAGTAGGGTAACCAGGCCCAACTATGTCGTTCCTGGGCCTCCCCCCCGCCCCAACAGAAGCCGGGATTCGGTCTTTACGTCTTTATGATAAATAATTAAAGCCAATAAATACTAAAAAACGGATTATTTGTATATTTTTTGGAGAACTTAATGAAGGTTGAACAATGGAACTATTGTTTTGTGTTCTTTTTTTTTCTAAAAATATACAATAACTAAAGGTACAAGTAAAGGTATACAGTAACTAAAGGTACAAGGTACTAAATGTACAATAACTAAACATAACAATAACAAAAATGTTCATTTAGTTGTCAGTTATGTCAGTTATTTCTTCATCGGAATAGAAAAAAAAAAAAAAAAAAATTTAACGCTATTGATTTTTAATAAGATTTTTTTTGTTAAATACAAAATTACTTGTTTGATTATATTTAAATCTTTTAATTTTAATTCTTGAAGCCAAAATGCTCAACAAAATAAAACAATACCAACATTTTTATTATTAGCACCAAAATTTCAAAAAAACTTTTTTTCTACTTTTCGAAATGTTGTAGACTCATCATCAAGATGGCTGTTTTTAATGACTAAAATATTCATTAAAATTGATTTTAAATAAATTGAAACCAAAATTTAAAAAATTCCCTATTTTTTAAATATTTCTGAGTTTTCCAATCAGGGAAGAAGTATTAAGTTATTTTAGTGACTAATGTTTAAAACGAAATATATTTTCAGCATTAAACATTTGAAACAAATAAAACAATTTTTTTTTCGTTTTATGGAAACCTCTAAGGGAAACATTCCGGTAAGATATAAAGTAAACAACAATCTCTAGATGGTGATGAAAAATTTTAAAAATAGAACTATTTAAAATTGTTTGTAATAATTGAAGAACATAAGAAAGTAGCCGTAATAAGAAAGGGAGTCCGACAAGGATGTTCCCTATCTCCATTACTTTTTAATCTTTACATGGAACTAGCAGTTAATGATGTTAAAGAACAATTTAGATTCGGAGTAACAGTACAAGGTGAAAAGATAAAGATGCTACGATTTGCTGATGATATAGTAATTCTAGCCGAGAGTAAAAAGGATTTAGAAGAAACAATGAATGGCATAGATGAAGTCCTACGCAAGAACTATCGCATGAAAATAAACAAGTACAAAACAAAAGTAATGAAATGTAGTAGAAATAACAAAGATGGACCAATGAATGTTAAAATAGGAGGAGAAAAGGTTATGGAGGTAGAAGAATTTTGTTATTTGGGAAGTAGAATTACTAAAGATGGACGAAGCAGGAGCGATATAAAATGCCGAATACCACAAGCGAAACGAGCCTTCAGTCAGAAATATAATTTGTTTACATCAAAAATTAATTTAAATGTCAGGAAAAAATGTTTGAAAGTATATGTTTGGAGTGTCGCTTTATATGGAAGTGAAGCTTGGACGATCGGAGTATCTGAGAAGAAAAGATTAGAAGCTTTTGAAATGTGGTGCTATAGGAGAATGTTAAATATCAGAAGGGTGGATAAAGTGACAAATGAAGAGGTGTTGCGGCAAATAGATGAAGAAAGAAGCACTTGGAAAAATATAGTTAAAAGAAGAGACAGACTTATAGGCCACATACTAAGGCATCCTAGTATAGTCGCTTTAATATTGGAAGGACAGGTAGAAAGAAAAAATTGTGTAGGCAGTCCATGTTTGGAATATGTAAAATAAATTGTTAGGGATGTAGGATGTAGGGGGTATACTGAAATGAAACGACTAGCACTAGATAGGGAATCTTGGAGAGCTGCATCAAACCAGTCAAAAGAATGAAGACAAAAAAAAATTGTTTAAAAGATACAAAGGGTTAACCATAATTCTAAATAAATAAAGTAATTTTCTTTGAAGGGGGATGAAAAATTTTGGCTGATTTTTTTTTTCAAGTAATACTAAAGAATAAGGACAATCAAAAAACTTAAGATTTTTACATTTTAAATGTAATGGGTAACTTAGGAAGTGGATGTAAATTTAAAATAATTTGTTTAAAGATCAGAAAATTCTTTTGGTACTACCGACCATCGGAGTGGGATGGTAATAATAATTTCGAAATAAATAATTAAGGAAATATTTATTTCAATAAAGAATTTTAAATCCACATCATTTTGTTTCATCGTAACTAAAATAATAGATTCACAATAATATTTTCTTTTTGTAAGTTTATTATTTACTGTTTTACGTAAATATTTAAATAATTACAACAGAATACGTAAATGTGTGTTTAGTGGCATATTGTAAAACAATAAATGCATAAGCTTCAATATAATATAGCAGTAATGGTAATTTGAAACGTACATCATAGTGCATGAAACAGTCCTTGACAGAATACAAAATGATACGAGAGAAAGAGACAGAGAATGTATGAGAGAGAGAGAGAGAAAACGAGAGAAGAGCGTTAAGTACAGAAAGGGACGGTTATGAAGGGGATTACAGAAATAGAGGGACAGTGATTTTCGTTCTCGACTACGTCCAACGTGCTAACGTAATCAATCACACTTAGCAATTCTTTTTTTTTACATTATTTGATATCTTAATCCAAGAATCACTGCATAACAAATAAAGAACGCAATGAATCAATTTAAATTCTACTAACTCCAGCACCTGTTCTCCGGACGGATAAATACTGAATCAAGCGCTTTCTTTTGAAAAGTACTGAATTTTAAATTTTAAGAAAACATTTTAAAATAGCAAATACTGATTTATACGCTTTGAGTATTGATGAATTTTGTACAGTCTATTTAAATGTTGATGTTTAACATGAAATATTAAATTTAATCTGCAAACAGAATGTATACGTGACAAATAGATGTAAATGAATTCCTTCAAATGATGATATTATTGAATATTTACAGTATTTGCGAAATTATTAACTGGAAATGCAAAACCCGTTTAACCAGTTCAACATAATGTATATATGTTAGGTACGACAACCATATTTGCTTCAGTCGACTTAACACAAGGTAAAATTACTTGTAAAAATACAATGACCTAACCATTCTTAAGAACAAGCAATCAGTGATAGGCTTACTAACAGGGGTTAAAAATGAAGTAGTTTGCCCGTTGACTTCTTCACTAAGCCAAATTCATTGTGATATATACATGTTAACATATACCGTGCCTGCTAAAATGTTTAATTAAACAGAGGGAGATAGCATATTAAATGGCATCCACTTATCAAGCCTACTGAAATACAGGAATTATTTAGTCTTAAATGTGATTCCTTCATTCTGTTCACCATAGGGAAAATCTATACAATGATCATCATTACTTTTAAAGAAATTAATTCCGAATTGTGTCAGATTCGTTACCACTGATATTTTACGTGCATCACAGTAATAAGAAAAATTAATCTCAATATACGATTTAAAAATTAATTTAAAAAAAATATATTTTTAATTATAGTTGCATCGAACATTAAAATAATTATTGACTCATCAATATCTGTGTGGATGTACCGGTAAACGTGTAGACTTGAACAGACTCAGGATGACCATTCCTGAGACGTGTGATTAATTGAAAGTTAACGACCAAAGAACACCGGTACTCACTATCTAGTATTCAAATCCGAATAAAAGCAACAACCTTTACCACGATTTGAACCTAAGAACCCTCAACTTTGAAATCAGCTGATTTACGATGACGAATTTTACCGCTAGATCAACCCGGTGGGTTAAATATTAATATTAACACTTTACGAGGCTATGTAAAATTCCATGAAAAGTAAATAATTTGTGTAAAAAAATTGTTTTTATAAAAATCTTGTTTCAGAAAATTTCAAAACTATTACAAGTTTATAACAACATTTTATTATTATTAATATAATCATGTAATATATTATTACATTACAATTCTGTTTTAAAACAATGTTTAAAAACTGAGTTTTAATTTTAACAATGTTGATTTTCGTGAAAAGTAGCATACAAAAAAAAATTATAATTAAAATTCCCTTATTATTAAATTATTATTATTAAATAGTTATGTATTAGATAATAAATATTTTATTTTAATATATTTATTAATGATGTATTTTATTATTAAATAAAATTATGACATTATTAATGTTAAAACGTAATTGTTTTAAAATTAACATTGCGTACAATTATGTTTTAAATACAATTTTTTTTTTTTAATTTAATTTTTTTTTTAAATACCGTTTGTTGTAAAATGAATTCGGGGTTTTAAAGTTATGTAATAATCACGAAATTTTACTTACATTGATAAATTATACACGCAATAAAAGAAAAACTCAAACAGTTTTTCATATAAGTGTTCAATGTGAGCAACATTCGTCACACGGCATACATTAGCCGATAGGAGAGTTCACCCCATACTTTAGTCAGCAAGTCTGGAGAAATTGATGCGACAACTGCTTCAATCATGTGCTCAAGTCGGGTATGTCATCCGTAACGGTAGCACATATACTTGATACTTTATAAACTCTGAAAGAAAAAATCGTACGGGGTCAGATTGGGCAAACGCGGAGGCAAAGGCAAACAAGCCCTACCTTCTGATCTTCGATAACCAATGCAGCGATCGGAGAGAATTTCATTCAACCAATTACGTACAGCGTTATGCGAAAGAGGAGGCGCACCATCTAATCAAATAAAGTTCTGTGGTTCGTATTGCAGTCGAGGAAACAGCCACATTTGTAGCGTATCAAGATAGTTCATCCCACACGCACTTGTTTCAACGAAAAAGAACGGCCCATAATAAACTCGCGTCGGGATCAGCCCAAAAAAACATTCAGTGTTGGGGAATCTCGTTCACACTGCAATACGTCGTGAGGAATTTCTGATTCCCAGATATGTGCTCATTCGTCACTGAAAACGCTACGATAAAGAAAATCTTTATCGACATGGTGCATCGTTTCATTTGTAAAGTTAGCACGCAAAACATAATGTGTAAGCTTTAGAGCTTGCGCATCGCTAAAACTGTTTGAATTTCTCTTTTAGTTCATGTATAATTAACCAATGTACGTGAAATTTGAGAAATATTAATTGGCTTTAAAATCCCGATAATCATTTTGAAACACACGGAATTAATTTTTTAATAGACGTCATATATTTTAATTTCTAGTATATCATTAAAATGGATTCGACTGAGAAATTAAATTTACTTTCTTATATATAAGCTAAATACAAATTAATCTTAACAGTACGACAAAACATCAAAAACAGGTAAAGGGAATTTTAATTATAATTGTTATTTTTTTTTTATGCCATCTGTCACCAAAATTAACATTGTTAATGTTTAATTCAATTGTTATATTTCATGAAATGGAAATCAAGAAATACGTTTTCATAGAATTTCGTACATCAATTTTTGGTTTTTATTTCACTGTTTTAGGGCTCCTCAAAAGAAAAATTATTATGTCTTCAGATATTATTTATTATGTAAGGGAACGAGGGCTTTGTAGTACGAAAATTTGCAGCCTGGATAAAATGCTATATTAAATAGAATTAGAACCCGAAATCACTTAATTGAAGCTTAATAGATCGAATAAAAAGAAAATTTTCAATTAGATTTGGTTACCAAATGAGATATTCAAACATTAAAAAAATATATTTATATATAAACAATATAATAAAAAATTAAACTGTTACACATTTTCCAAATGAAAAATTCATTCTTCTAAACACTTTATGAGACTAGGTAAATTTCCGTGAAAATAAATAATTTACGTAAAAAAACACATCAAGACTTACAAGAGATTTCAGTCATTCTATTTCAACAAAAAATAAAATAAAAAAAGTATAAGTATTTTTTTAAAGGATTAAATCAGTACCAAGGAGAAAACTTTTTGAAATTGAACAGAGTGGCCTACGTGAGAGGGCCTTAGAAAAAGTGAAGAAGTTAAAAAAAAAGAAGAAGCGAATAAGCCGGTAGCATTGTACTGAATATTTTAAAAGAAACACTCTCACTTAACTCTAACGTAAAAACTTTAAAGAAAAGAAAAGACTAAGGAAACATTTTTATAAAACAAACTTGTGTAAAAATGACAAAAATTGACAAAACAAGATGATGATTATGAAGAAGAAAATGAAGAGTGTAATATGAAAAAAAGTACTTCTTCTGTAGAGCATTCTATATTAACTTAAAGCAAAGACGACTTACATATTGTCACATAAATAATTCAGAATTCCTTTTAAATATTAATCTTTTTAATGGATGTTATGTTTTAATTTTTAATATGTCACTAAAATGGATTGTACTGACATTTAATTGCTCTTCATATTAATTTTTTTTTTTTTTTTTTTTTTTTTTTTTTAATGATATTTAACTTATTTAATAATATAAATAAAGGGGGTTTATTATTATTAAAAGTTGAGTTTACAACTGTCAACTGCTCTTTGATTTTTTTGCGCCATGAGGTATTCTAATCACGCTCAAACTGGCTTCCTTATTTTCTGGTAAGGATCGTTCGGAAAGTTCTCGGTCAGACAAAGGAAACACAAGATGTTCAGATATTTGTTTTTAATTTTCAACGTACATACCTTTCAATTTGATGCATACAGACCAAAGACTTCACAAATTTTTAATACTCAGTATAATGCAATAAGTCAAACTGCAAAATAAGCGATTGTCTCAGTTTTGATCTTATTCCTCATTTGAATTGAATCTTTGTCCAGCGAGCCATTTCTTTAGATTTGAAAAGAAGATGTAATCACAGGGATCCAAATCCGACGAATATAGCGCGTGTAAAAGCACTTCTAACCGTAGTTCATGGAGTTTTAAAGTCATAATATGAGACGTAGCTGGATTATCGTGGTGAAAGAACACTTCATTTTTAATCTGCTGTTGACGTTTAGCCTAAATAGCATCCTTTAATCGGTTCAGTAGTAAATAGTAATGATTCCCGATGTTGATCCTGTCTTTTTCCAGAAAATTTATGAGCACCTACCAAGAGAAAACCAAAAAACCGTAGCCATGCTTTTCCCGGAGGAGAAACCGTTTTCGCTTTCTTTGACCCGATGAGCGGCACCCATCAAGTAGAAATTTTTTTCTTATTAAAAACATCGAGTAATTGTAATGGGCATGATCTATCGAGATATTTGTAATATCAGCCACCTCGCACACCTTAGCCGGAGATAGTTTGCTACGCCATACTGGAATTTTTTGACGATTTCGTCAGTTTAGCGGTTTTTGGGCGTCCCGGACGTTTATCATTTTGAATGGATATACATTTAAATTCATTAACCCACTTTTTTACACTCGCAAAACGAAGGGGAAGAATCCTTTAAACTGGATTCTAAATTCTTGTATGTGAATCAGGGTTAAACCTTTTAGAACACAGTATTTACAGATCGAACTTCAATTTTATCCTATTTTTTTTAGAAAATGTCAATTTTTTTTTTTTTCTTTATTCGATCCCCATTTACAAACTAAACGCACGCTTCTAAAAGATCATACTTCACAAATATAATAGTCAATTGATTATACTTTCGCCATCTCTGTATCCGACCGAGAAATTTCCAAACGCTCCTGGTATTGTAGTTATATGTTCTATGTTCTTTACACGTAAAAAGTACTGGCCTTGGTCAGAAATTAAAACCTTTTTTCACTAAAACAAATACACATTCACAAGACCATATTTATTTATTTCTTTAGTAATTCTACTAAAGAAAAATATTTATAAATTATATAAAAAAATCAAAATAAACAATTTTACTTTCCCGTCTAGATAGCGCTATAGCAGTGTTGTAGCTCTAGAACGGAAAGTATTGTAAAATAATTTGGGCACATGCGGTTTTCACCTGATCTTAACGTTTTGATATCTAAAGACCCAAAAATTTGGATTAAAATTTCCCGGATGTTAATGTTCGCTGTCAGCCTCTAAATCTCCAGAACTACTGAATCGATTTTGACCAAACTTGGTGAGATTACTTCTATATATGGTGCGTTTATGGCGTTAAATTTGCAACTTAAAAAGTCAAGTGAGTGAGGCTGTGGAGCAAGATCCTCAGTATCTCGAGATTTCGTCTAATTAAGGTCATATTTTTCTTAGGTATATTTGTTAACTATTAAAAAGTAACAAAATTTGCAAAAAACGTTTTTGCAAATATTGTCATTTTTTTGTAGTCAAAAAATGGCAACCAATTTACAGAGCAATAAAATACTTAAAACACAATAACATAAAATTAAATACCGAAATAAATAACGTTAAATTTATAGCTTTAAATAATGAATATTGTACTAACTTAATAAATAAATTATATACCAGAATAAAAAATAAAATATACATAATGGATAAAATGAAACTAACGAATAACAATAAAATAAATGAATACACTAAAATTGAATACAATATAAATTATAATAAATTTAATAAAATATTTAAAACATTTAAATTAAAAACAGCGTAAACAACAACTAATAAAATACATAAATAATGAAGATCCTTCTAGAACAATAAATCATGATAACAATTATAATTTAGAAAAGCAAGGAGGGTATAGTCTCCATTCCGAAAACTGCGACCTAAAATATATCGGAATGACAAATCGTTCAATCTCCATAAGAATAAAAAAACATATTAATTGTATAATTAGAAATAATAATGAAAGAACTAATTTTGCTAAACACATTTTTAGAAACTGTACATAATTATAACGCTAAAGAATTTATTATACTATTATAATATGCCAACAATTATCGTAAAACCAGCTTAATAGAAAAACTTCATATATTTGAATAATGATAAATTAATGAACGAACAAGTCAAATTCGATAATGATATCCTATATAAAAAATTATACAATAATTATTAATTAATAGGTTGGTACTACTTCATTTCATATATCATAACAGTTGTAAACATCTACGCACATGACGTTACATTTTGATTAACGTATAACTTATTTTATTAATTTTTACAACCGACTATTACGAACGTAACAATTTTAACTTCAATTAAATAAATTATATAAATAAATAATAAATTAATAACTTCAAATAATCTCTGATGATGGAGAAGTATCTCCGAAAGCGCTCGGATACTTATTAAAAATTACTAGTAAGTGGAAATATTACTTTATACAAAAATTTTGCAAAATCGTACACCCCCGCCCCGAAAAAAAGTTGGGACGTCACAGATGAGCAATAGAATTAAAGAAATAAATAATATTTAAAGCGTACAAAAGTAATAAAGTCTGGCTGGGTCTCGAACTCGTAACCAGGTTGATTCAGTACCTGGTGTATTAAGCCTCGCGGTTACACCAGTCTGCCGACCGTACAAGCGAAATTGTTCTACGTAAGTTGCGAAATTACATTAGTTTAGTTAGTGCCGACCGTTGTCACTAGTACCGCCACATCCGCACGAATTAAATGCGGTATGTGCGCGCGCTTTAGTTAGAATCATTGAATTAAAAAATAAACAAAAAAATATATTTAAATAAAATGATAAATATTTTAAATTATGTTGTGCGTGTATGCCGTGCATCAGAAACAAGCCGCGTGACGGGAAAGTCCTACAACTGTGTTGTCACCTTTTTTTAAATTAAAAACAACTAAAAACCTTTACGGAATGGAATGCAAAGTTGGCGGGAGTTTATTACTCCCTACTTTATCGCAGAACCTGGACAGAGTCCCTTGCTGCTGGGTGATTCTCTCGGGCGTGTTTTTAAGGTTTATTCTTTGTTAGCGGGTCTAATTTTCCAAGTTTTCTTTATTATTATTTAGTATTTTAAGACGGATTTAATTGCATTCCAATCCGTTGTTCAACCAGCGTTATCGAACCCATTTCATGGGCCGACCGCGGAAGGCTAGGCTTATAAAGCCTGTCCTCCCGACGTAATTCCCCTTCAGACCGTCCACTGAAGTCCTTTCGGTGTTAACGCTTAATAGGCTAGCAGGAATACGCCACAACGGGGCACTAGCTATAAGGAGGGAGCAATGCGTCCCCTTTTCCGGAGGAGTCGCAATTTCTGGGTTATTTTATCTTACTTGTAAGTTTTGAAAAGGAGAGGTTGTGTAGAAGCTCTTCATCCGCTTCTGGTATGGCTGCCCTTCAGGACGCATCTCTGCTGGGCTCTGTTCCGGACTCCAGTCCGTGATGTTGAGACGAGTGGTGGGTCTTCCTTCTTCTTCTCCCTCTTCTTCTTCCGAAGACCTCTTCGTTCTTCTTTGGCCTGCACTTTCCAAGAATTGGTAGTAACCGAAGTTACATACCATTAACCTTGAAATTCCCGAGGCCCCGAAGGGCTGAACGGGGGAAAGTGCAAGTTTCTTCTCTCTTCCGTGCTGTCAGTGGCTGCTGGGCTTGTGACTGCTGGGCTCGTTCCCTCTTTCTTCTTTCTTGAAAGGAAAGGAAGGTAATAGGGAACTTACAAAATGGTGATACCTATTCGCGATCGCGGTTTTGTGGCGGCGACCTTCTTAGAAGAAGTTAAAACCTTTAGAAATGATTGTATAATTGTAATATTTTTGTATTGTATTAACTGTCCATTGGTATTTCTTTAAGAACTCTGATCCCGTGTAAAATATCTTACGAAAATTAATAGATTAATAGGCAGTTCTATGGACTAATTGTACAAAAACAAAATGTACCAAAAAGATTAGTGTTGATGAAAACAAAAAAACCGCCTTTACATAACCACCGAATAAAACTAATCTACAAGAAAGTAAACAATAAAATTGAAGAGCGGATACGAAAAGGACGATTCTGCCTTACATTTGTGTAAAAATACATCATAGTGTGAAGCGTAAAATAATTTAAAAATATTACATTCATCAAAAATTGAAATTTCTTAGAAATTTTGATTACGATCTTACAGGAAGTACATTAAAATTTTAAGATCTCCAGAAATATTATTTTATAAGAAATAATCACAATGTAAAAACAATAGAAATGGTAACAGTAAATATTAGATGTTTTCTGATGATGCATAACAATTTTTGAAAGGTAAATATCATTTTTTTTATTGGGGGAAGACCGGATGGGGCATCATTTATTTATTTATTCTAACTACAGTTACAGTTTATTCTACTACTTTATCTATTTTAACTACAGAGTGAATGTTAATCATAGCTACTTTTCTTTTGTTGCTTTGTAATATAGATGAGAAATGAATTGTTTAACAAACAACAAATTGCCAATCCGTACAGAGATTCAAACCCATAATCTTCCGGATAAAAGAGAAGATTTTATCATTTTGTCACGGAGATCGGTAGAAAAATAGTGTCCAAAAATTACGACCGAAAAAATACCAAACGATACAAATGAATTACAAACCAAAGAAGTAATGAAAAAACTACCCTTTTTTTTTTTTTAATGTACGACATAAAAAAACGAAACGGTTCGGAGGTTGTATAAGGGCCAACGCGAAAAATAAATTAAAACTACGATAGGTGTAATCCATCAATCAGAAAAAATATATGCTTAAAAATGAGAAAGAAATAAGTGCATTTATATATAGTGAATGCACACATATATATATAAACACATCTAAGTATTTTCATATACATTCACACATACTTACACATATACGCACGCACGCACGCACACACTTGAACATGCAAATATGACGATACTAAAATAGTCCTTTCGTGTAGTAAATCAATATTCATAGTATTTTTTTTTTTTCGTAATACGTTTGCTTTTATTTTAATGGATTTTTATTAAAACGGTTTCAATAACGTTAAACCATTTTTAACTACAACAAAAAAAATTTTTTATCAATGATTTTGTTAAAATTGTTTACAACTGATAAAAAAAAATTGTGAAATAATTTAGTATTCCATACATAAATAAACACGGATATGTTACAATTTTAATAAGCTTGTGTAAACCACATTTGAACTTTGAAAGTAATAATTTTTCAGGAATGTATAATAGTTTATATTTTTAACAATAATCTGAAAATTACTTTCAGGTGAAAAAAATAAATACATTTTTATATTTTATTAAATTCTTCAGAATCTCTTTTGAAAGATTTAGTTTAAATTTTTTGCAAAATATTGATCGGAATTACATATTACATATATTATCGTGAAAGACAGAAATTAGAGAATGTCAAAATACTCCGGTGAATATCGGCACATAACAAATACGTCGGTGAAAGACCGAAATATTTGCTTATTCGGATCGCCGGTATACGTCGACAAACACAGATAACTTCTGGTAGGGGTCGAAACGATAACTAGAAATTAAAATAAAACCACCCTTCAATCTCTAAGGTAAACAGGTTACGAGAAACCCTCGTAAAAAAAGGAAGTTTAAATTAAAGTCAAATACATGACCTACGATCGCTTCGCTCGATAACCTCGTCTAATTAACGTTAAATATACAAATTATATACGTTATTCTCCAATACTGAAGGCGATTAATCAAATTCACCGCATTCAGCATGCACTGATGGTGAAAGGTGAATAAAAGTATTTTTATAAAAACCTAAATAAAGGGCAAACCATCTGACCATTTATTTATAACGTTATCGTTCACCCATGCAGTTAACATATTCTGTATATCCTAATTGGCCCTTTCAATTTATAAAATGCTGAAAATTTGATTAATTTTTGTTATAAATGTGGTGAATTTGATTAATCGCCTCCAGTGCTGAAGAATAACATATATAATTTGTATATTTAACGTTAATTAGACGAAGTTAGTAAGCAAAGCGAGCGTAGGATAATGTTTGGCTTAAATATAAACTTCCTATTTTTATGAGGGTTTCTCGTAATCTGTTTACCTTAGAGTTTGGTATTGGATGAGTTTTTTTTAATGTCAACATACGAGTATATCGGCGAAGGTTCGAATAAGCAAATATTTCGTTCGGTCTTTCACCGACGTGTTTGGTACGTGTCGACATTCGCCGGAAAATATCAACATTTGCCAGATATTGGTCTTTCATGGTAACATATATTTAAAATTATCTTTTAAATTCGGTGAACCTTTTTTAGACTGAACCTTTTTTATTTGTTTCAAATTAAACTTCAAATGACTCATCTGATTTCAATAAAATATCAAAGTGTTATTTCTTCAACTCTGGAATAAAATAAACTTTAATTAATTAAGAAATTAATCAATTAATTAATTTATTACTTAATTAAATACGAAGAAAAATAATAATGTAAATTAGACACATTACTCGATTACATAATAAAAATAAATGTATTATTATTATAATACATTTATTGCAAAATGATGTTCTATCATTTCAATTCCCAGTTAATTTTACCTTTCAGAAAATGGTTTTTTTACATAGATGAATTAAATTAACCACGAAAATACACCAAAACATTTTTATTCCAAGCATTATATAAAGAAAATGTTGTAGTGAACAAATAGAATTTTAATTCGTAACCCGTGGAATTAAAAAACCAAAATGTCATTTAAATAGAACTGTATATACGACTTATTTATAAAGTTCTAACCAATTAATAATAATTCTGTTCTGAGAAACGAATACAGAATGGAGGAGTATCGCTTTAGGTCATGGAAATTAGAAAATTATATGTAAAACTATTATAAATACTGCAGATTTCAATAATGTAAAATTATATTTTTCTGAACAATAAACAATAATGAAGAATCGTGATATTCATTTCATAGCAACCTACTAAATAATCTGGTAATTTAAAATAAGTAAATAGTAAAAGTTTTTTCCTTTAATCATAAAAGAAATCAATACTTTAAAAAACAGAGAAAGAATTAAATAACAAACAGTTAAAAGGAATTTAAGTGAACAACTGGTGTTTATGTTGGCGATAAATCTTCGAGTTAAGCAGCGAATTGTTTGTTTTCTTAAGCTAAAAGTGAGTTATTTTTAAGATTTTTACAACTATTTATAAACTAGTAATTAGTGAATAACCACTTAACAAATATAATCGTGTTTAAATTTTAGTATAGTGGACGCAAGTCTTTTTTAGGTCCCGCATTCGAGTTCCGGTCAGGCATGGCATTTTCACGCACGCAACAAATCATTCATCTCATATCTCATCCTCTAAAACAATAACTAACGGTGGTGCTGGAGGTTAAAAAAATTATCGTAATATTCAATATTAAATATTAAAAAAACATGCATGTTTTAATATTGAAGTATTAATTTAAAAGAATGATGTACTTTCAGTAGAGATTTTTATATTAATTAAAAATTAAAAAAACTAATAAGCTGAATGGTTGATTTCTAAAATATTTTGAAAAATTTCATAAAAGTAATTTAACTTTCTATTTAAAAAAATAGCATCCTGGAATAGTCGCTTTAATATTGGAAGGACAGGTAGAAAGAAAAAATTGTGTAGGCAGGTCACGTTTGAAATATGTAAAACAAATTGTTAGGGATTTAGGATGTAGGGGGTATACTGAAATGAAACGACTAGCACTAGATAGGGAATCTTGGAGAGCTGCATCAAACCAGTCAAATGACTGAAGACAAAAAAAAATTAAATAATTATGAAGCAGGCTTTTTTTATAATAAATCTATTTAAAAAAAAAATTAAAGAATTCTAAGAGAAATATTAAGCCAGAAGCGTGAAAATAATAAAAAAATTTCAGATTAAACGAGAAAATTTGTAGAAAATTTGAAAAACAACACTTGTCAACGTTATTTTTGTCTAATGAGTACCAACAATAGATGTACTAATGCAGTTTTTTATCCTGTTTTCAAATATATATTCGGAATTTCTCCATCAGCCACAGTTTTGTTTGTTATTTTTTTTTTTTTTAATATTTTAAAGCGGTTTTTCGTTAATTTGTCCATTGTCAAGTAAAAGTTACTACATCATTGCAAATATGATAGAATTAAATGAGAACTCAAAGGGTAGCGTGGATACTGTTGTGCAGGTTGACGTGTACAAACGTGATCTAGTGTAGTACACATTCATCAGAACGATGCCATTTGTGAGATAGTAATGAACCAGTAAACAAGTCAATGGAAGTCGAGAGTTACATCGTTCAAGTCCTAGTAAAGGCAGTTACTTTTATACAGATCTGAATATTAGATCGTGGATACCGGTGTTCTTTGGTGGTTGGGTTTCAATTAACCACACATCTTAGGAATGGTTGAACTGACTACAATTCATTTACCAAACATATCATCCACATTCATCCTCTGAAGTAACACCTGAACGGTAATTCCCGGAAACTAAACAGGAAAAAGAGAGAGAGAGAGTAAACGCGTAATTGTGAGTGCATTGTGTGTGTTATTGTGCAATTACATATTTACAACTTTATTTATTTCAATTAGTCGTTAGTTACAAAAGTTTTTATGTATGTGGTGAAGTGACGCTCAAGTCCCAAAGGTGAAACTTTACTCCATTAGTAAAAACGTGTTATGAACTTGATTTTGGGGTAAAGTCGGGGACCAAACAGGGCCTGGGCTCCACATATGTTTTTTATCGTGTTCTAGGCTTCTCACTGCATGCCGGCCTCCGTGGAGCGAGTGGTAGCGTCTCGGCCTTTCACCCGGAGGTCCTGGGTTCGAATCCCAGTCAGGCATGGCATTTTTCACACACGATACAAAACATTCATCTCATCCTCTGCGAAATGAATTGCTTGACTGCGGACCCGGAGGTAAAACAACCAAAAAATAAGAAAAAAAAGGCTTCTCACTGCATGGAAAAATGGAACACGCAACATGACATTTGCTATTCCTATGATTTGGAGGGAACCCAAAGATCACTCTTCAGACTGTATTTCTATTTAACAAACATTAAAGGGATAAATCAAATCAAAGCATACAGTGATGTACCCTATCTTGCAATCTACAATGAGACCAGTTCCACACTGCGAAGAATTTCCCATACCAAAGCCTCCAGAAAATGTGACTTGACATTAGATGAAGAGAGCTCAGAGTCAGATGGAAGTAAGGTAGAAAAAGAAACAGATTCTGGTGATACAACTTTTGAACACAGCAGTTCACCTGAGCTTCGTGAATCAAGAAAATCTTCTTAACGATCTCACACGTGATTTAAAGTTATCCAAAAATGGTTGCTTCCCGGCTAAAAGGATGGAATCTTCTTAAAAACAATACCAAAATATGTACTTATCGTAATCTTCATTCTGAATTTAGATTACTTTTCTGAAGAAAATGGCTTAGTATTTTGTAATGACATTTCTTCTCTTATAGAGACACTTTGTAATGAACATAACCCAAAAGAATGGCGTTTGTTCATTAATTCCTCTAAAGTTACTGTAAAAGTTGTGCTTCGACATAACGACAATAAATTCTCATCAGAACCTGTGACTCACTCTACTAGTATGAAACATATGAAAACTTTATACTGGAAAACTTATATATGCAGTGTATGAATGAAATATTTGCGATAATTGCACTTATTCTTGATCTGCAGCTTGGTTCAACTAAGTATTGTTGTTTTTTTGTGTAAATGGACAGAATGTGAAGAGACTGAGAAAACCATTTCATTAAAAAACAACGGCTTAAACGCGAATCCCTCATTCCTGAACAAAAAAAAGTGAAACGACCCATTGTGTAATTCTAAATGTGTATCTACCACCGTTAATCAAACTAGGATTAATGAAGAATTTCGTCAAGGTCACCGCCAATAAAATACCAAAATAAGAGAAGAAAAAAATTTATACAGAGAAATTTTCAAGATTTGAATTGGCTCAAGACGAAAGAGGAAACAACAGCAGAATAACAGAACAAAGAGAAAGATTACGATGAGATGGCTGACCATGAGATGGCAAATTCGAAAAAAGTAAATATAAATAAATAAAATGTTTTATTTATTATTTTCTTTATTCCTATTACGTAAGATGCAGTCGGTTTAACTAATAAACAATAAGCAATCAGCCCCTCACCATGTCCCAATCAGATGAGGATGATGTATGTATGACATGTAAATGAGATGTAGTACCTTCAACTTCGAAAATCAGCTGTTAAACAGCTGACTTACGACGACATGTTTACTACTAGATCAGCTAGGTGGGCAATAAATAAAATTAAACAAAGCAATAAAGTGGAAGTGTATTTGAGCCTAACAAGAAAACAGGGGAAATAAATTAGATTTTAGGTTTAAACTCCCTCTTTTGTTATCGTTAACAGTTAGTTTGAATTTACATGGTAATGCCCCATAACGAATACAATGCTCCATAACGCAGGAAGTAAAGAATTTAACGAATCGTTACAATACTATTGCACACGAAATACAGAAAATTTTACAAAGTACAGAAGAAATTTTTTTGTAAAAATATATTTTCGGTTGCAATTCATAAAAATAATAAAAATTTTACTGTGCTAGAATATGGTTATGAAATATCGAACAGGCAATACGATTACTTGAATTATTATTATGACAGATTTGTGAACAATTTTACACTTATTGAAAACATACACGTAACTACATTCTCGACATTTCTATATTCTACATTCTCGAGTTTCTATACACCGGAATACACGATATCGTTTCGCTTACATTTAAATCAATAGAAACGCAAAATCCTTTCTAAAAAATAACATAAATCCGTAGATTTAAGATAAGATAATTCAGATTGTCGGAGTCTACTAACTCATTGTCGAGTAAATTATTTGGAATACAATTAGAAAAACTGCACCAAGTTCTGCTGATTAAATATTACTTTCAAAATAAAAATAAATAAATAGATTTAAGAAATGAAAGTGATGTGTGGATAAATAACAGCACAGCAGCCTGTTACACCTTAGGACTCATATTTAAGGCCATATGTAAAAATTTCTATATTTATTTATAAATAAATTGTATTTCATATCAGGCCACCTACAATGAGTTTGTTCAAGACTACACGTTTACTGGTACAGTTACATTACACTGATAAGTCGCGAATGACTTTAATTGATGGGACTATAAATAATAAAGTATTAAAAAAAAAAATATATTTGTAGTGATACGTTTTATTATATAGCACAAAAATAAAATAATTTTAAAAATGAGAGCATTAGGCTCGGATGACATTTGACGTAGCTTAATATTGCCTGAAAACTGATCCTTTTTTTTTTCCAAAAACGTTACGTAACAACATGAATAAATAAATGGCAACATGAACTGATAAATGACAAAAAATCTAATTTACCACAATTGTGCTGAAATGTTATCGTTAAATAAGTATCCTTTTAAAAAAATTTAAAATTATTGAATATATTTTATGAAAGTTTTTAATCTCTTGCCAAAAATTAAAATTATTCTTCTTTAAATCGTTTTCATGGGAGTAGTTTTTTTTTTTTATTAGTATTTGCAGTTCATTTCATCGTACCTCTATCAATCTTTATTAAACTAAATTTATTGTATTAAAAATAAAATTCAAATTTTTGTAATTCAAACATTTTTCTGTTAAGTTTTGTATTTAATAATAAAAGTTGAAAATTTTACACTAGTTTTGATAACAAAATTTTCGCATTTAATATAGTTATACTGTACTTCAGACCTAAAAAGAGTGTTTTTCGACACCGAAAAACGTTACATATCATGAAAGTTAACCTGTTTTATTCGATTTTCAGATCAAAAAACATAAGAAACCATCAAGTATATTATGCCTTAAAAATTTCAGTATGACCTCATTTCACAGGGAGAACTAAAATCCTGGCGAAATTTTCGCTAGCCGTAACTAGATAACAAAGCGTTTTCGGATATGTTTGTATTAACCTTTTCCCTTGTTTGAAGCTTTAGAATCAGAACCAAAATCATTTTCCTTTCCTCCTTAACCATTCTGTAACCTTAATATCTACTGGTGATAATTTTTTAACAATCCTAATGCTTACCTAGTGCAAAAATTCGATCAATTGATTTTTTAGTGGTATAAAGCGCTTTTTGATTTGCTATTTGTTTCAACAAACGTTTACAGAGCTTAGATATGATGAAAACACAGCATATTTAAAATCTTTGTATACAACCCCATTTAGATAAACATTTTTTCTACACTTTTATTATTAACTTTACATCTAAATTTTAATCTGTTCGATAAAATTAAATTAACAGTTAAATCAGATATCAATTACAGCAAAAGTTATTTACAGATGAAAAATATAGTAAGAAAAAATCATTTATGAACCTACCGGGTTGTTCTGGTAAACTCGTCGTCGTTAATTAGCTGATTTCAAAGTCAAAGTTATCAATTTAAAATCCTAATATAGTTGCTTTTATTCGGATTTGAATACTAGATCCGTGAATACCGGTGTTCATTGGTGTTTAGCGGGGTTCTTTAAGGGAACTAGGACCAAATTTCGCTGTGATTAACACTTTAAGTGGGAAAGTTGTAGTAGTGGTTAGTTTGCCTCGAATCTGAGACATTCAATGAATTGGCTCACTAATGGTTAGAACTAGGCGCGGGGTCTTCATTCCGCGGTTAGGCTTCTAGCTTAGTTCCTGAGGGCGACGTGGTAGCTGCAGGTGTCCGTTGTCTTCTTCTGAAGGCATAAACCTAAAACTACTATCGGGGTGAATTTACCGATGCAGATATCCCTCGGGGCATCTGCATCGGTGGCATCTCTGCGGGGCCTGAACTGAACACTGTGGTGTGCAATCAGTTTGAGGGCGAGAAGATGTCCTCCATTAAAGCCACTACTGGCTAGGAACGGAGGGGTGGTATAGCGACCGGAAACGCTACGAGGCGGGATCTTCTCCCCTCGGGGGGGAATCGAGATGTTCATTGGTGTTTAATTTAGCGAAAGCTGGGTTCATTAAGAGAACTAGGCCTAAATTGTTGCGATTTTGTGAGAAGTTGTTGTAGTTATATTGCCTCGAATTACGAGACATTCACCAAATTGACTCATTAAATTAGTAGAACTAGGCGCGGGGTTCGCGCTTCCGCGTGTAGGCTCTTAGCTTAGTTCTTGAGGGCTACGTTGTAGCATTAGGTATCCGAGTCTTCTTAGGAAGGCGATTTTTCTGGGACGGAATTACTGATGTAGATGTCCTTCGGGGCATCTGCATCGGTAGCATCTCACGAGGCCGGACTGAACACTGTGGAATGTGATCAGGAGGGGGTGGTGTAGCAACCGGACACGCTACGTTGGCGGGATCTTCTCCCCGCGTGAGGGGGGGATCGAGATAATTTTAATTGTTGATGAGGCTCTAAATAAAAATATTTTTTAAAAATTATACACAATCAGACGGAGTTCTCATAACAATGTAAATACCTCATATAAGATAAACTCAAAATAACATAAATTAAATAGTATTCATTTAACAAAAGTAAGTTAGGTTTACTGTAAAACGAAGTTAAACGTAAATAATAAAACGAAATTAATATAGCTGAACAGAAGATGATAGATTAAAAGAAACTCTCGTGAAACAAGAAAATAAATTATTATAATACCGAATAAAAAATGTGATTAAATTGGTTTTTTATAAATTACATAAACCAAAAAAATAAACGAAGATTAAAAATAACAGGATGGTGTTAATGTTTTGATTTCATTTCATTATTCCGATAGAATTAAAAAAGAAAATAAACAACCAGAAATGCTTTTTTTACCTGTAGCTAAAACACAGACAAATAATAATAATAAAAAAATTCTCTATTTCAATACCTGTGGGGAAATTTTCTAAATAAAAAAAAAAAAAAAAAAAAAAAAAAATATCAAGAGCGAGAGATGCTATCGAACCACCTCATGTCTCACTTCTCTTTACCAATGTAAATCCAGACGTTATATTTACATTCTTTTTTATTTTAATTTTCACCTTTTTATTCTTCATCCGTTAAAATAAAAAATAAAAAATATTCAACAAAAATATATAACCGAAATATTCTTTTAATTAAATATAAAGGAGTATAAAAACCAACTAATAGCCATTTAACTAAACATCCCCATTAAAGTTAATAATTGTTAATTAAGGCAAAATATAACTTTAATAACGATAATAAATAATAAAACAGATAATCATGTATACGTTTTTTACATGTAAAGAAAAAAGAATTGTACAGTCCCCATCAAGAATCATTAATATAATATTAAATATGCATTCTTTCTATTAACCGATTTCCATTCAACTGACACTCCAAGTAGAAGTACTGATCCGTTAATTTCCCCTTATTCCAACTTATTTAACTATATTGCAAACATTTATTTTTTACACAATGAAATATCTACAATCTGTTCCCTTCGCTTCGAATAATGAATAGATGGCTTTAAATATCAGTAACTGATTTGGAAAAGAGAAAGCCACCCAACAGCAATTAACCCCTTATATAATGTGTATATAAATATCAACCCACCGGGTTAGTCTAGTGGTTAAAATCGTTATCGCAAACACAACTGATTTTCGAAGTCGAGAGTTCTAAGTTTCGAGTCTTTGCAAAGGCAGTTGCCTTTACGTGTTAGACTATAAATCAATGTTGATCAATATAGATTAATGTTAGATTATAGATATTGGTGTTCTTTGATGGTTGGATTTCAATTAACCACACGTCTCTGGACTGATGGGCCTAAATCTATTCAAGATTACAAATTTATCGGTACACTTACACGCAAGACTGTGCACAGATGCCTTGGCATCCGAATGAAAAGCAGAGACATCACCATTTCATCATAGAGATCGCCTACAAACAATAATTAAGCTGAAATATACAATTACAGTTTTTCACTTGAAATGTTAAACAATACGTGTACAACGTAGCAGTAAAATGAGAAAAATGTCAACTTCAAAAATTGATTGGCAGAAATATTTTGGATAATCGGTTAATTAATATTAATATTAATATAAAATCCAGATAACGAAATTGTTTTAAAGACACTTGAAAAGTGCCGTGTTATTAAATACGGATGATATGAATAAATTGAAGTGATGAAATTCAAACAAAGATAGATGAAAAAGAAAAGGATTAAAGAGAATATGGAAAAGTAGAAGTGGAAACTAAAGTAAACGATACAGAGATGGAATATTTTTTGATACGTGATGTATGTTTGACAACTTGAAATTGCAGCCTTAATGGAACGCTACAAGCGCTAAAACTTAAAAACGCTAAAATGCCCTAAAACTTAAAAAATGGAAAGTTTATGTTCAGAGAGCAAAATTTCAGCTGCAACCGCAGAACAAAATAAAAACACATATTTTTTTTTATACCATAATAAGTAGGATCTACCGAAATCACTAGTGTTAATTTTATTTAAGATCACGAAAAAAACAATTTGTTTATAACAAAAAATTTAAATAGGAGTTTATTAATAGCAAACAGGAATTATTAACAAAACTTCTTTCATAATTATTAGTACTCTAAAATTTTATACTAATGAAGTTAAATTGCATATACTCGTATTATTTTAAATCGATCGTCACTTTAATAATTCACTGCAAACGATTAACAACATAATAACTATCCGGTTTTTTTTACGGTCTTTTTTATTTTACGAAAAATTACTGTAATTCATTTTTATTATTTTTTTTAAAATTTATATTTATTTATAATTCTGTCAAATTAGGATAAGAATAATCTTTTTTTACGGTTATCAAATGAAAGTGGTGAAACCATAAAACATGTGCTGATTCATGGATAATAAGTTTTCTTGATAATGAGAATTATATTACTATTTGGTGAAATTATAATTAAAATGGTAATTGTGTTATAAATATTTTGACAACAAATAACCAAATTATGTTTACTTCATTAACAATTATTTTAATGAAATTAAACTTTTTGAAAAAGTTTAATTAAAGCTTGAGTATTCAAGCTTTAATTGTTTTTATTCGTCGTCTCTCTAAACCTCTTGGTTGCAAAGTTAAAGTAGTTTGAATACAATCATTTTTTATCATAAAATATAGGTGTCTCTTTAATTTTTTGTACTATTGTATATATTAAATTTTAGATTGAAATTCAGGAAAACATCATTTTTCCCTTTTTTTTAATCACCATCGTCTTCCTAGACCACCTGAACGCCCCCCCCCCCGCCCAATTTTCTCTGTCGGCTTTCTACCACTCCCGCTGAAGGCCTCCATACCTACAAGGGGGCGTTGTCGCCAACTTTAAGAACGAAAGCTCTAAAGCTATGTTGAAAGAAGGAAAGTATGGTAATCAATAAAAACTGGGGTACATAAGTACGTACATACCTGTGTTGGCGTGTTTGAAGCATTATAACTTTGTAGTAACCAATTTTGATGAAATTTTGAACATGTATGTATGGAAAAATTAGTTGATAAAATTTTGGGGTTTTGGGGTTTTTGGGGGGATTCTAGGGGATCGGGTAAATAGTTTTTTCTCAAAACAAACATAACTACACTTTATATAGTAAGCTCAGTACATGCGTGTATGCTAATTTTATCATTTTTAACAAAATTTTTAACCCAAAATTTCCCTGTTCACCAAAAATCGAAAACGATATCGTTTTATTTATTGCATATTTTTTAAACGAATTTTTTTTATTGTCTACCTAGGTATAGTGCAAATGGCCCCCAAAAATTTCTATGGAGACAAAATATTAGGTTTTTTGAATTTCTTATAACTTTTCTGGTTGTACATTTCTCATCGGAATTTTTTTTTTTGTTTCTTCCATTTAACAAATTAGACGTAAAAACATCAAAAACAATTCGTGGAAGATGATTTCAAGGGGGGGGGGGGTAAGGGAGCAAAAAGTAAAAAAAAAACAATTTTTTGAATTTTTTAAACTTTTTTCATGTATCATTATTTATCTGTAAATATTACAGGTATTTATTTTCGCTACTTTTTAAATATAAATGAAAATATTTCTAGAAACCTTTTATTGCATTTTTTCCAATCTGTTAATTTCTATACTTTCCGTTTTATCTTTCATAAAGATTTTTTTATATATTTGTTAAATCTTACATCAGAGAAACATCAACAAATGAAGAAAAATTAATGAAAGTAAAGTTTAACTTTACTTACAGATGATTTGTTAGAATTATATAAAACTGACATAAAAAATGTAAACAGAACAAAAAAAAAAAATCAGGATAAATGACGCGGTACGTAAACGGATGACATAGATAAATGTAAATGTAGAATTAAAAACCGAAATCAATTTAATTTGCTTTAAATGAAAAGAAAATCATGAATCATGAATAAATTTGCACCCTTTAGTGAATATGCATAATGAGTACAAAATACTAAACCCTTTTTGAATAAATACTGTAGATAGATTATTTTAAATGAAAAAGAAATATGATACTCTACAGTGATAATACCGAATAATATATTACAAAGGCAAGCAGAGGTAGTACGTTTGGTCGGTTATATACAGCACAATACAGAAACCCTTAACTGTATAACGATTGAGGAAGCTTTTGCTTATTAAGCATAGGAGTCAAGTCGAGGATGGCAGGCTAAGGCAATTTGTCATGAGGAGCAGCTGTCAGATGCAGTATAGCTAAGCTCTTCAAGAACCTCACCTCTCTACCCGACCTCACCACTAACTCCCTATCTTACTCCCTCACCACTACTTCTTTCCCTTTCTATTCTTTTCATTCTCTTTTTAAGCTGCAATTGTTTTAATCTTTACTGGTATAAATTACACTTAAATATTTCGGTAAAAGAAAAATATCAGTCGACAAAAATAATAATAAAATACCTAAACCCTATACTTGCACTGCATCAATTTACTTTCAGCATAAAATGAAAAACTTTTACATCACACTGAAAAAAAGTAAAAATTTAACACAAGATATCTCACTCAAATATATAAATCACATGGAAGATGTAACAATATAGAAATTCTGACTTACATATACAGAAAGAAAGGTTATTTAAAAGAAGGATGTCTTTGTCCCCATTACTTTTTAACTTGTGCATAGAAAAATGAAAATAATAATTGTAGGAAAAATTGGAGATTAGAATAACTGACCGTGAAGAAAATATAACATAAACGACATGAAATTCTAAATGGAGTGGATTTATTTTGTAAGACAGTATAAGAATAAAAATAAAATGTAACATAAAAGAAAGAAAAATAATGATGAATTAGTAAACATTAAGATAGAACACAATATATCATACACTGGAGAACTTCTTATTTAAATAATAAAATTAGAAAGTATGAAAAAACTTATATCTGTTGTTTTTTTTTTGTGAGTGTACACTTAGTGAAACATGGAAAATAATAAAATAATAAAGGTCTTCAAAATATAATAATGTAGGACAATTGAAAAAACCTAAAGGGATTAATATAATTCGAGGAATTAAAACAAAAATAGAAGAGGATAGATTTGTGACAGAATTATGTAAACAGACAAACTAAGTTGGTGAGTTATGTATTAAGACATTTTACGTAATTTGGTAACGGAGGGACATGTAGAAAGTAAAACTGTAAAGAAAAAGTACAAAAATTGGAAAACGAAAACATATATATTCAGGATGTAATAAACATTGAGGTTAAAAGATTAGCACAGAATTTTTTAAACTAAATAGAAAGGAATGAAGAATTCATTTAAACCATTCTACTGAATAATGAAAAAAAGCAGACGCAGTTTAACTAGGCAGAAACTGTACCGTACTATAGTGAGAGTCACGAAAGAAAAAGCTAATCTTTCATCACATTTCTTATGAATCACTAGATGGAAAAAAATTATGTGACGATACCCATACAAAAAAAAAATCTTTTCTGCATTAATCCATTTAAAATATTCGACTGAATAATGAAAAAAAGCAGACGCCGTTTAAGTAGGCAGTGACTGTACCATACTACAGCATGCGTTATGAAAGAAAAAGCTAATCTTTTATGACATTTCTTATGAACCACTAAATGGAAAGAATTAAATGATACCCATATAAAAATATTCTTTTCTGCATTATTTTACTTTCTCAATTAATTTTAAATAAAACCAGTCGAAATAATTTAAAATTACCAATAAGCATTGACACCTCTGTCATTGTAGTACAATTTCAGCGTTTCATAACTTCGTTAATAGGTTTTATAAAAAAAACTTATTGTTTGTGTGTGTTCAAGAAAGGAGTTTTATCTATGGTTTACATTTTAAAAATGTTTCTGATAATTATTTTCAATATGTCCGCTGTTAAAAAATACAACCTGTTCAAATTATTCTACAGAAAAACAGCCGGACAAATACTGGCACTATATTCAGCCCTTACATGAAATTACGGTTCTGACAGAATAGAACTTGACAAAACAGAACATGAAGAAACAGAACAGAATAATGAAAAAGAAGAACAGTGGAAAAACAGAACTATGAAAAAACAGAACATCATATTTACAGTCGTTTAATTTCAATTGACTAAAGAAATTACAGCATTTATTTTTTTACTATTGAAGGAAATAATTAAGAGAAATATAATATAATTATTATAATAATTATTATTATTATAATTATTCATATAATATAATTATAATTAAATTTTCTAATGAAATTTATTTAGGATTTCTGACACAAAACATGTGTATAACAAGATAACAAACGCAAATAATAACAAATAAAGTATACCTACGGCTTAAGTAATGGGATGAAACACTTTGGTTTTAGTATAAATACAAATAGACTGTTTGCTTATAAATCCAGAAACACTTATAAATTTAAAATCAATTTAGAAATTTAAACATTTTGACCTATTTATATTATTTATTCTTCCACACTAACCAATATATAACCTGTTTTTTTTTTAACTCTTTATGATTATTAGCTGGGAAAATCATGTAACATTTTCCAGCTTTTTTGTATTTTTAATCTGTTATTTCATATGAAATATGCGTAAATATTTCAAAAAGGCAACTAAATGCGTTATTTTTTTTTAAGTTTATACATATTTTTGTAAAAAAAGTTTTGTTCAAGATTAAAAATTATAAGGTAACAAAATACTTTACGCAAAATATAAAATTTATCAACCTAACCACCAGGAGGACGGTCATTTAAAATGCGTTATAAAAAAAAAAGGATAACTATTCAGACTCTTCATTTAATAAAATTAATAATTAATAAAAACAGGATTAAAACCACATTTTAAAAAACACTGGTAATATGTTAATATAATATTAAAAAATAAAATTTTAATTTTTTTTATTCACTTGGAGCCAGATGGTCGTAAGTGCACCACCCTCCTGGCGACCATGCACTAAATGAGCTTTGTTAAAAAAATAAATATTATAACCAGTAAAATGTAAGCAGAATATAATTAATACGTGAATTTAATGTCAACATAAATATAACGGAAGGTTAACACGAATTATAACAGTAATATTATTAATAATAACAAGAACAAAAACAACAACGTTAATTAGAGTTTACTATCATAATACTTGACGCGGTACAGAAAATGCTACTGGCAAATATTATACGATTACATGAATGGTGTTAATATAAAAAAATAAAATTTGCTATATTAAAAAATAATACAGTGTCTATAAAGTCTTTCCATGATTACAAAAAGATTATTTACAGTTACAGCTGTGCGATTTATGCCAAAAAAATAAAAAATTATCAAGTTTATTTTACCATGTCAATAAACTTTAAAATATGCATCTTTTGTCCCTCGTAGAATGTCCAACCGACAATAAATTTCACGCCCTGTGTTGGTCAACATTTCTTCAGTAATATTAGCAACAGCTTCAGTTATTCTCCGTTTCAATGTATCCAGATCAGGTACGGGTGTTGCATAGATTCTATTCTTAACATTACCCCATTGGAAAACGTCTACGAGAGTTTTATATCTGGTGATTGTGGTGGCCAGGAAGTGAGGCTGTCGCGCCCAATCCATTTGCCGTGAAATGAATCATTCAGAAAATTTGGAACTACTAATCCCCAATGTGGTGGTGCGCCATCTGCTGGAAAACCACCGTAGGTTGCAAGTCATTTAATTGAGGTATAGTAAAGTGTTGCAGCACATCCAGGTCAATGTTAGCTGTTATTGAATAAAAAAGAAGGTACCAATGATTCTGTTGTGCATCAAACCGCACCAAATATTCACTTTAGGGAAATCTCAATTTTTTGCCTGGTAAAATACGGATTTTCTGAGCCACATATTCTCATATTATACCTGTTTACTTTAGCCTCGTCTGAAAATCACACGCGCTATTGCAATATCTGAACTTTATACGTGTGCAACCTCAGTTTCTTGTGTAAAAGTTTATGCGCTCTTGACCGGGGAATCCCTAGTTCATGAGATGCACGACGGTAGAGGTAGACGTGTTTGTTGCACAACCTCAACATTTCTTTTCACTAACAGATAACTGCCCTGTTCACGGAAGGTCGACTACATTCCATTCTCCTTAACCGTTGCAATATCACGCAACTATACACTTGCTATCGGGTGCTGGTCGTCCAATATTCTCTTCTAAAATTTCTCTGCAGAATAATCGGTGATTTCGACTCGTGATACCATAACACATATCGCGCTTTCTCCTGGATTGATGCCATTTTATAAAAAATTGATCACAGTGCCTTCTACGCTGCCTCTACCTACAACAAACCAATATTAAAAAAACTTGATAATTTTTTCATTCGTTTGCTACAAACCGCACAGCTGTAATAGCTTTTTTGAAATAAATTTTTATAATCATGGAAAGACTTTATGTACACTTTGTATTACGTGGTGTTGTTAGATGTTACTCCAAATTATTTTATTAAAGAATATTCTCATTTATACTTAATGAAATGAAAACATTTGCTAATTCAGAAAATAATTTATTAAGTACTAACTATTAATTAGTTCGCTCAAGGAATAACTGTAGGTTTTTATGATAACGGAAGGAAAACCTTTTCCACATTAATAACACTACCTTTTTTATTGCTACTTCTTTCGTTTTGAGAAATTAAAAGGCTAGTTGTTTTGAAGTAATTGTTTTTTATTTTTACTCATATTATTTTCGTTCTATTTATTTTTAAATTTTGTAAAAATGATGATCACAGCAGTTTATTTTTATTTATTTCTTCTATTATTAAATTTTATCTTGAGATAATTATTTCCCATTTTTACATGTAACTCTTTTTACTGTTTTAACTTCACTAAACATATTGATATGAAACTACTTATTTTTTTCTCTTTTTTTAAATGGATACTTATATATTACATACTAAAAAATTGATTCATATTATAGGAAAATTAATCTATTTGAAATTCTAAAATAGATCAAAAACTTGACAAGTAATTTTTACTTACTACGAGTATAAACAAAAAGTTATGCATGTATATCGTAAATTATGAGTACAGTATTAAGGAATTTAGGAATTAAGTTTTTGGCAACACTGTTCCGTATCGTATGACTGAACAGAGTTGCCAAACTATATCGGCAACTATTACACGATACACAATATAATAATACTGTAATGGGAGGGCAACTTACAACCGAACCGCTACAAACTAAAAACAGTAGCAGCGGCATATGTAACATTTTACAAAACGTAAATTAAATTAAGTTATTATATTTATATTAACGAAAGTTTATATAATTACCATATTTTTTCAATAAATATTGGATGTGCATTTTTGTGCTCGAGTGATCATACTGAGAATCACCTGACATAAAGCATTGTTTTCAATGCAGTCTATTTCTAGTCGAATGTTTGCCTTCAGTTCATACAGTGAGGATATTTTATTCATAAACTCCATCCTTCAAATTACCACGAAAAAAAAATAATGCAACTAGAAAATCTGAGAGGTAATGAGGAATCCACAGCCCTCTGCTGACATTACATTCTTCTGTAAAAGCCGTATGAATGAGTGTTAGTGTACCATTTGATGTGTATACAAACCACCGTTCAGTAAGAAGCATACTCTTTTTCCAGAAACATCACAATATACACCGATTTTGTCATAGAGAAGAGGACGTTCATCATCTGGTGAAGATGTTGAAGTCATCCAGTACCGAAGGATTTGCGAATAAACAACTGTGCAACAAAAATTTTAACATGATAAGATTTTTTCATCACATTGTTGTGGTAAATTGACTATAGATTTTTACGAAATGGCAAATTTTTTTTTAATTACTCTTCGCTAGGATTCTGGCTTTCGGAAAATTTTCCGAGGATATTTGACGCGTTTCTTGAGAGGATCCAGAACGAACAAAAGCTTCCCCTTTAACAATCCTTTCGTCGATCAACAAAACTGCAAAAAACGAAACTATTCTGTACTCGAGCATCAACAGCCGAGAGTACTAACATATACAACTCAACAAAACTGCAAAAAACGAAACTATTCTGTACTCGAGCATCAACAGCCGAGAGTACTAACATATACAACGAATTGTGTCACTCGACGATAGTAGTACTAATGGTAATAACTCAAAAAAACTGCAGTTCGGTTTAGTTTTAACTTGCTTCTTCTACATTTTACCGTATTCCATCAGTAAATTTGCTATTAGCTCATTGTATCATATAGGCTAATTTTCAGTGACTTAAAAATGGATTTAGACATGCATATATAATTAAAAATAAAAGGAATAGAAAAAAGATTACAAAGAGGACAATACGTACTTCACCAACAAATAACCTGACTGAAGACATTATTCAGAGTCCAAGTAAGAAAATAATGTTTGGTTAACCTAAAATGTAATTTCGTGTTGAGATTAATGAAGAAAAAATTGATAAGAAAAATTATAATGCAAAGCAGTAATTGATTTGTAACCTAACAACAAATAAGTTAATTTAAACAACCATAATTAGATTCAACCTCCACTGATTCATAAGAAGTTAAGTCAAGTAGTTAAGCCAGATCTTTGTACCATCTATTCCGCGGCTGACCGAATAGTTTCTAAATACAGATGAAAAGAGTGAAATTTTGACGTTTTGAGCTAATTAATAATAACATTCATTCGAATGGATATGACATCCAGTAATGCAATATTTCAAGTTATAACATCACAATAATTTTAAGAAATTAACAAAAATAATAATAATTTAAACAATAAAAATATCTTTCGGAGAATTGCAGTGTTAGTTCTTTATCCATTATTAAATATTAAAATTATTATTAAACGTATTCAAAAGTTTTACTTAAATGATGGTAGTAAAGCTTCTATTTAAAGAGCTATGAACGCTTAAACCAACAAACTGTTTTAGTTATATTATTACTACGCAAGGAAAATATTTATCTAACTAGAAAAGGTAAATATTAGTATTACACTGTAAACGCAGTACGGACGAGGAAGAGAATAATTAAAAAATAAAATAAACTATAGAAGAAGAAAAAATTGTATTATATGAAGGCTTTACATAAGTAAATATTTTTAAAAAAAGAATAAAATAATACATATACATTTATTAAAAAGAAGTAAAAGAATGAAAAAATATACAACTTAATTAATCCACGAAAAGGTGCTTTAAAAAGTAAGTTCATAAATATTTATTTACACAATCTACCTGCCAAGTGTAGAAATAAACCTTATTTGCATGAGCTCCATCAGTTTTAACTTAAGTCAGTAGGTTGGTTTGGTTAGTTGGTTATGTAGCAGGGAAAGAGAATGTAACAGTATCTGATAAATGTTTGAGTAGTGTGCACGCTGAAATTTCGAAAAAATTAAACATCCATTTGAACGTAATACGATTTTAAATTTAAATTAAATAAAAATGTAATAAAATTATTTCACGAAAAGAAAATTTTCGTAAGAAAAAGCTTATTTAGTTAACGTTGAAAGTAACTAAATAAAATGTATTATTAAATTTTCTTTCGTAGTAATAAAATTATTCTAGAGAGATAATTATTGTTTTAAATAGTACACGCCGTTTTTGAATAATTAATTGGAATGATTGGGTTCATTACTTCCAGAAAATTTTTAATAATGTGCTTTGTAATATTAAGTAAATAACAATATTTTTAAAGATTACGGATGGTTCCCAGAAACACAGTTTGTTCTAAATCCTATTAATTATTAAAATGTGACGTAAATGTTTTACGATTTCTCTGTAAATATGTTTGATTATTCAATCAAAAGTAGGAATACGAGCTAAATTTACGGATCATATTTTCTTCGAAAAGATTATTAGTGACCGTACATTCGTAATTCTGTAATCAATTTATTAAAGCACTTACAAAAGCAGAAATCAATAATTTTTTCGGTTCCAACAAAGCGACAATATATCGCCGCCGCCCTTTAAATGACAAGATAAATATTTTTTTATATAATTTTCAAAACTGTAATATCTGTAACGACTTTTGGCTTTTTTCTTGATCACCGGATTTGACCTTACCGGACTCTTTTCTATACAGCCAATCTCCGTGGCGGAGTGGTAGCGTCTCAGCCTTTTATCCGGATGTAATGGTTTAGAATCCCAGTCAGGCATGTCATTTTCATACACTACAAATAATTCATCTGTCATAACGTGGCTGTGATTGAGCATAAGCCTGTTGTTGATTTGGAATATATCAGTAAATCTAAGGGTGTTTTTCAACAACTGACCTCGCAGACTTCAACAAATTAATTCTCAGCATTCCAAACCGTTTACATAATAAACCGAATCGTGTTGACGATTATACATCAACAAGAAAATTATTTTCACCCTTTATATACGTTATTCCTTAATTTTAAATCCGTAATGAATATTATTAATCTGTAATGTTTGTCAAGCGCTTCTGATTTTTCAGATTAACACTAACCAGAACCATTTTTTCCAGAATTGGAAAATTAGGTAAAAGATGTAAAAGTGAAAAACTAAAAACTGGTACAGATTGTAGACAATCTTAAACGAATTTGAAGCTATTAGGACTACAAGCGTCTAAATTGGAAATATGAAAAATGAAGAATAACATGATGTAATGTGACAGGAAAATAATTATGAACTAATTTTTAACTCGATACCTTATGATAAAATGTTGAAAATAAACGACGGCATATTTACTCAAAATTGATTGTAATTAATGATTGCTTGCATTTTCTAGTAAACATTTTTGCTATTCTTAAAATTTTTTATATATATATATAAACACACATCGTCTACTTGAAAAATTTTAATGTCTTCTAATCGTAGATATACTGCTGTATTTAATAAAATTAAAACAAAAAATTGAGCGTAAAAATCGATACAAAAATTACTATGAAAATTTTTAAAATAGTACGTTTAGTTTTTAACGAAATTAACGTAGAATACCCTATTCAAAAATAATAAAAACGAAATACAATACTCACCTTCTACATTAGAAATGTTATTTAACTTTCATTAGTAAAGTAAAATATTGTTGGATGAATAACACTGCTACTACATTTTTAATAGAATTTAAAAAAAATAAATAAATAAATAAAATGTTGTATAAAAACAACAAAAAAATTGTTAAAAAAACTTAATTGATATTACTTTTATTAAAGCCATTCTATTCTGTTTAAAGTGGTATAGAAAATAAAAAATAAAAATATTACAGAAGATTTTATTTTGATTAAAACTATCTCTTGTTACAATATAGATTACTATTATTTCAAACCTCATCATATAAAATACTCTATTTAAGGTCTGAAAACAAATTTAATTAACAGGATATAAACACGTAACAGTTGCCTGCCTCTAACCGGGTCCCCCAACCGGGTCTCGGTGTTAATGTCGATGTCCCTTAATTTTACTCCGAAGTACAGAACTATTTTCTCAAACATATTTTAAATACTTCCTTTAACATATTTTAAATTTTAAGCTAAATGACCACAGTAATCGATCGCAATAATAATAGAGAAAAGGCTTAAAATTATCAGATTGCATAATATTATTTTTTTCAATTCCCTTTAACTGCTTTAACCATATCTCAGCGGTTTATCAACAAATTTGAACAAAAGAAGTGTCGTCATTTTGTTCACACTCCACCTGACTAGTCTAGTGGTTAACTCGTCGCTGCAAATCAGTTGTTTACGTTGATTTTCGAAGTCGAGGGTTCTGAGGTTCAAATCCTAGTAAATGTTAGTTGCTATTAAACGTATTTTAATGTGGATACCGGTGTACATTAATGGTTGAGGTTCAATTAGGAGAGTAGTTGGCCTGAGTCGTACAATACTCCCCACCTCATTTACAAGTCATTCATATCATCATCATTTCATTGGGCCATCAGCTTGTTGTTCTCTAGCTGAACAGACTGCCACGTAAATATCAGAAATAATAATAATACTATTTCTTTTCTGAATTTTATATATTACTTCTCATGTTGTATAGAAGGACTTTTCACTTTCTTCTGTAAACTTTAAAAATATTCTTTTTTATTATTATTAATAATAATAAAAAAATAATAAAGAAAAGGGTAGAAATTATTAGATTGCGTAATTATTTCAATCTGCTTTAACAATTTAACCCGTATATTACCTGTTTACCATTTACCAACCAATGTGAACAAAGAAAGTGTCATTTTGTTTACAAAAATTTCATATTTAATCAAATAAATATAATTTAATAAAAGTAATATTTTTAGAGCTATTAATGAATAATAAATTTTAATAGCCATCATTTTTCAAATTTTAAAACTTCAAGGTAAAATGTTCAAACTTCTTTATTTTATATAAAATATTGTTAGGCACATATATATATCAAATTTTATTAAAAAATTCAATCCGTTCTTAAGATACAAATTTTAATTGAAAAAAAAAAAAATACAAAACGGCAGAAAAAAGAAAATAGAGCGACATAGGGCATTTTTCCACGTGAATTTTTTCCAATTGCATGAATTTTCATTTTAATGTCCTGAATTAAGACTCATAAATTTGGACAATCTCTCCCTCCAGGGTGATATCCCTTCAGGGATAACGTTTACATTATTTTACATTTTGACGATCAATTGTTATATCTGCAATTTTTGGTTTTAAAATTCAAGCTAGTATAATTAATGATATATCAAGTAAATAATTAACACATCAATGTTCCTGTGGATGGATTACTAATCCGAAAGCGCTCGAACACACTATTAAAGATTGTTGGTAAGTGGAAACTATTATATAAATAAATAATATTATAAATAAATAATAGTTCCTTTAGTGTCGATCGAAACAAATCGTAGAATCCAAATGTGATGTTTAACTTATTCCACCAGAATTTCAATTCAGGAATAAACCGGTTCAAAAAAATAAACAAATATTTACAGTAGAAAAATATAATGAGACCCGGAAAATATAAAAAAAGAAAAATATAATACCAGACCCGGAAATGCTTCGCTATTGCTAGATTTGAGTACACACACATATATATTTATGTAAATATATTTAATGAACACAATCGAGGTCTGATAAAACATTAAAAAAGTGAACATATGTTCAAACTTCGGTCCAGTAATTTTTTTGTCACATATACGAACATTGCCTTTTATATACATAGAAGAAGAAAGTCTGTATATTTGTTTGTTTCGTAAATATCTATAAATTGGCGCCACCTAGCAGGTATAGTTTTAGCAAAAAGTTTTCTTTTCGCATAACTAATATATATTCTGAATACGAGCTAAATTGCTCCATAAATACATTTCTAAATATGTCAACCCCAGTGCCACCTAGCGGGTCCATTTTTCGCAAAATATATTTCTTTTCACGTAACTAATATATATATATTCTGAATATGAGCCAAATCGGACCATAAATACAAGTTTTCCAAATATCTCGATCCGAGTGCCACCTAGCGGGTTCAGACTAATTCAGAAACCTTTGTGGGCGTGCGCACTACAAGTCACCAAAGTTTTAGTGCGCAATCGGATGAATGGTATAGGAACGCATGCTGGCCAAACATTCATTTTTATATATATATACTTGCAGACCCGGCAATGCTTTGCTATTGCTAGATTTGAATATAAATTTTTGATTCAATTTTCTTAACTCTGCACCGTTTATATCAATTTATGTAAAAACAGAGTATCCACTTACCACAATTGTGAGTATTGACTATCCAAGTACTTTGGATTTTTCCTCCATTATCAGGGATTACTGATTAGTTATGAATTTTATAGTTTAGAATATACTGTCAAAATTAAAATAAGTCACGTTAAAAAAACGGTCTTGTCAGTAAGATGTTTACAACTGTTGCTAACATAATAAATACTTAACATAACAATTACAACATAATAGTTTTACATGATTTTTTAATTTTAATTTTCAATTATAAAAATGAATATGCACAATTATAATTCATAATCAGTAATCCCTGATGATGGAGGAATAATCCAAAAGCGCTTAGAAAGTCAATACTCATAATTGTTGGTATATATATATATATATATATACAGATTAAATTAACACAATTGAAAGTTTGATAAAACTTTCATATAAATATTTCACCATTTCCATATTTCCCACCACATTTCCCCCTTTAACCATTTCCTTTCCTCCTTTTCTCTTTCTCCTTTTCATAATCCTTTTTCCCTGTTTACAATTTTCCATTTTCCCCAATTCCCATTTTTAATTTTCCCCCTTTATATAAATACAAGTACAAAGTCTGTTTGTAGATTTTTAGTTCGTTTCGTAAATATCTCGACTCAAGCACCACCTAGCGGGTTCTTTTTTGCAAAAACATCTCTTTTCACCTACCTAATATATATTCTGAATAAGAGCAATTTCTTAATTTTAAGTTATTTATTTTTTTAAATATAATTAATATTTTTCTTATCACTTTATTCCAATACCGTATGTAAAAATAAGAAAAAATTAAGGGCTACATCTGTAAATATCTCGACTCAAGCACCACCTAGCGGGTTATTTTTTGCAAAAACATCTCTTTTCACCTACCTAATATATATTCTGAATAAGAGCAATTTCTTAATTTTAAGTTATTTATTTTTTTAAATATAATTAATATTTTTCTTATCACTTTATTCCAATACCGTATGTAAAAATAAGAAAAAATTAAGGGCTACATCTGTAAATTCCTAGTTAAATAATGAATTCAAATTATATATTTTTATTTTTACTATTTAAAATAAAGAACCCTGTAGTACAAAATTAATTTACGGATAAAAACTAATTAAAAAAAAAAAAATTAAACGTAATTAGATCTTTAATTGTAGACGAATAATTAAATTCATTACTACAAAAAAATTGAGTTTAATTAATTTATTTTAATCATGAATGAAGAGGAAAAAAACCTGTATTAATTCTGGCAACCGAATTCTCTTCTCACAGACTGACTAATTGGGTTGCCTGAATACCAAATATATGGTTTTTAAAATAAAGAAATAAAACGTGTTTGTTAAATTTTCTTTTCAAATTAACAATTATCCTCACAGTGTCATTCGCAGAATATAGAGTTTCGTACCTTAAGAGTTTCAAAATTAATTAAGAAATAATAATACTTTAATAGAAAATAAATATTCAAACCAAAAAAACAACATCCTTTATGATATTTTTCTAAACTTTTATTAAAAATTACGTCAAAAAGCCACTGCTTTGTTCTCTTTAAATCGTGATAAACAAAATTATCACTGGTGTGATTGAAACAAATTATTTGATACCTATTTAATAGAAATTATTACTGATGTTCTCGATTTACAGGAGTGATAAAATAAAACAAAACACAAACGCATTACCCTCAGCCTAAAGCTATGTGATGATTAACAAATGATTATGTAACTTTTATGTAACTTATTATGTAACTTATGTAACTTATTATGTATTGTTTTTGAAAAATAATGTCCAAATGGTAAAATTTTCTTTTTTTAAAAAAAACTTCGGTTAAAGATTTGAACAAAATAAAGAGAAAATATGTTTAACAAAGAAATCTGTTTTTTTTTCATGAAAATTTAAGTTTGAACAAAATAAAGAGAAAATATGTTTAACAAAGAAATCAGTTTTTTTTCATGAAAATTTAAGAAACGTTTATTTTCTGTAAAATTCTAACATATTGTAAAAATAACATATTTTTCTTCTTTATTTTGGAAATCATACCTGTTTCCAAAAATATCGCAACTCTTTTGATCAGTAACAGGGGATTTTTATCTTAAGATACAGCAAGGCTGACGGCTGTTTTCCCATAATTAACGGAAGACCTGAAGAATTCTTTTTTCAGCACGACGGGACCCCACCATTATAGGCATAACCAAGGTCATCGGTTTATATATGAAACACCGCCTCGATGCTTGTTAGAGCGTTCGGGAGTCCAGGACTTTGTACATTATACTTGCTTTTCAAGATCCCCATACACTGCACCTTGAGATATTTTTCTTGTGGAGATATGTAAAATAAAGTGTTCATGGTCCACCATTACTTGTTGATTTGGATGAGCTGAAAACCAGGAACATAGCTGCAGTAACTTCTGTAAGAGAAGAACACCTGCAACATATCCGCAACGTAACGCGTTGCGGAAGAATTCAACTATGGTTTTAATTTATCGTATAATTTTGTAAATAGTGTTTTAAACATTTTTGAATACTATTTAATCTGTCTTGTAATTGTTCTTTATTTATCCGAAACATGCCACCATACCAACCCCAATAAAATGCAGGTTGATGTTGAGCTCCATAAACACCTTCGATCCGTTCATCACAGGGGTTGACAACAATTTAATTCAAATTATTACCTTTTACAGAAATCAACTCGGAATAGTAAATCTTGTTTACCAGATATAATACTACTAATAATAAACAAAACGAATAAACCTTTAAAGCTGAATTTTATCTAAAATAACTTTCTTTTCATATAACAATAAAGATCGCAGAAAAAACAAAGAAAGAAAGACAACAAAAATAGATTAGTGAGTATAATTCACTTAAGATCACGGTTAAAATTACAGATAAAAATCATGAAATTTCATAACATCAAAATAAAATAAAAATAAGAGAAAATGGAATCATAAATTATAAGAAAATAAAAAAGATTTTGTTTTTGAGCAGTTTACACGCAACTGTTGAAATATGTTAATTTACTTTTTTATTATTACTTTTTTTTAACTTCGACTAGAATTTACAAGCAATATAAAATAATGAATGCCGAAATTATGTAAGGTTGGTGAAATAAAACCATTATTACAAGAAGTAAAAAGAAAAAAGACAAAAACGAAGAGATTGCTAAAGGCATATTAAAGAAGAGGTTATGTAGGGTGAGAAAATAGAAGAGTGTACAAGGTTGTATAATTGAAGAGAAAAAGGGATGGAAAGGATAGAGTATGAGAAAGTACGATGAAGAAGAAAGGGGCGTAGAAAGTGTTTTAGTACAAGAGACTGATGTGGCCAACTCAACTCATCTGCAAGGCAAACACATCCCTCTATCACGGCATCAAAAACCTTTCCTCCACTTCAACCGTCACACACAACCACTCTTTTAACACCCACAATGCTGTTCGGAAAGGAAAAACACCTGTCAAAAATAATATTTTAAACGAAAAACCACAGATACTTTCTACATTTTAATCTTATATTACACAAAAGAGGAAATAAAGTAGCACGATCATCGAAAAACAAGTTAACTGATTTATGCAAACAAATCTAGCTGCAAGTTCAAACAAATAAAATTAAACACAGCTATGCAAAGGCAAGGAATAAGTTTATATGTTGCTTAAAAGATGAAGATCATGAAAAAAATTTATAACAGTAGTAACATTCATCAAATATTTACTGACAATCGTATGAAAATTGATAACAGAATAAACAGGAATGTTCGGAGGAAAATCAATTATTTGAATATTTAAAGAGATAAAAAAGAGAATAAAAAGTAGAATACTCCAACAATGAAAGTTTTTTATTTTATAGCTATGCATGACAATGATGGGCGTCGTTCTATTCCCATTCGAAATTTAATTTTATCATTAATTTCGCGGAATTATAGCTATTAAAAAGTCATTTTTATGGTGTACGTCCATTTTATTAAAAGTACAATTCTTCGTACCCAGTTTCGCTTAAAAGTAAAAATGAATTTTTAGTCTAAAAAAATGAATTTTCGGAAAAAAGCATTACAGTTCACGAAAATTTTTTAGAAACAGATGATAGAACCAAAGGCTAAAAAAAAACTTTTCGGAAAAACAACTTTACTGTACGTACCAAAGGCTAAAAAATTGAATTTTCGGAAAAAGCGTATTAGTTTACGAACGATTTAAATTGTACGAACCAAAGGTTAAAAAAATAAATTTTCGGAAAAAACACAACAGTTTACGAAAGATTTTCTAGTAACAGATGATAAAATATGTACGTACAAAAGGCTAAAAAAAATTTTCGGGAAAAACAAAGTTTACTTTAGAAACAGATGATAGAAATTGTACGTACCAAAGGCTAAAAACTGAATTTTCGAAAAAAAACTAAGTTTACTAAAGATTTTTAGAAACAGATAACAGAAATTGTTACGTACCAAAGCCAAAAAAATGAATTTTCGGAAATTGTCGAAAGATTTTTAGAAACAGATGATAAAAATTGTACGTACCAAAGGCTAAAAAAATGAATTTTCTGAAAAACATAAGAGTTTACGCCAGAAACGTTATTTTTTATTTTTTAACATAAGAGAAATTTTTTAAATTATCGTCAAAAACGATGGGGAAGAATCCTATAACGTGGAATCAATTTTTTTTGGTTTTTTTTTAACCACCGGATCCACTGTTAAGCATTTTTCAGAGGATGAGATGAATGATTTGTAGCGTGTGTAAAAATGCCATGCCTAACCGGGATTCGAACTCGGGACCTCCGGATGAAAGGCCGAGACTCTCACTTGCGCCACGGAGGGCGGCTATATATATATAGAGAGAGAGAGTGAGAAAGTGACTAATGGGTGGTGTAAATTACAATACTTTAATTGAGGTATAACAATAATTCTATCAATTGCATAACAATTCCAATTGTGAACTTCAATCAGATTATGTATATAAAATTTTATTAATCGTCAAAGTTTAGAAAGCGCAGTTGACGCGCAGGATGAAGATGAATTGCTGGGCCGGCGACTATCTTCTTGCTGCTACCTATAACAACGTTCTGTCGCCATAGATTATCCCCTGCATTATACAGTTAGCAGTGCCAGTACTACTTCAGTCACTTGAAGTACAATTTTTGTGTCAGTAGACTACACTGGACGCTAAGCGTCGGGGAACGAGTTTCTCTATCAGGCATTAACATTATTTTATTTTCATTGCCGCACATTATGTATATCTAAAAGTTTTTTACCTGAGATTATTAAAATAGAGAATTCATCCAATGACACAATAATCTATTATGTAAACGAAAAAGTTAAATCCACACGATATTAAAAAAGAAAAACACGAGCTTATGTTTTTAAAACATGAACTCAGTATCGTTTGTTTTTTAAACCGGAGACACATTACAGTTTTATGACGTTTTAAAGAGAAGCCTTTTTGAATATAAAGGGATATCATTTTAAAATAACTGTAAGTCTACTAGACTGGTGACACATATATGACGTACAAAGTTGATATCAACGTATATAAATATATATAATATAATCGATAAATAATTTTAATAATGGGAATGACCTAAAAAATATAAAGCTATATTCTACCTAAGTTTAGTAAAAAAAAAGACGACTGTAAAAATGATATACCGATATACATAAATTTTAAAAAAAGTTACAAAACAATACCGATAATGACTCAGAAGCTTTTTCTTCACCGGTCACAGGCCCACGCCAAATTACAATTACCTAATTCCCTCTTCTTTTCGGTAGATTTCATAAGAAAATTACCTATTGTAATGATTACCATGATTCAACTTGAAAATTTCGACATATATTCGCGTTTCACATCACTCAAGGACCCCCAAAACCACCGTCAGTCTACTTTCAAATTGATACATAAAATATAACGACCCAAAATCTTGGTCGAGTTCGTTAATGGACAAAATCGAACTAATGTGGTGGAAATGGAGGGGGAATTTTCGAAAAAACAAACTCATACCTCACTTAATAAGCACAAATCGAATCGGTTTAAAGTGGTCTTTAGTCTTCTAAACATTACCTAAAACCTTTGTCTGAAACAATTTTTGATATGACCAACCCTTACGGCAAGGGATGACCAAAATGTTGCTGGAATTGTAAGAATATGTGGCTTGTCATATGCTAAACATATGAAACATTTTACGCATATAACCATTGTCGCATTGAGTAAATTTGAAGTTAGATGGAAATCTTATTTATCCCGTACTTAGCACTGATGAAATCTACCTCGCCTTCCGGCGTGTAGAAAGGGATTTTTTTTTTTAAATGAAAGGAAATGAATTTTGTAGAGAATGGAAAAATTCCAAGCCTGATCGGAATTCGAAATTAGAATATTTCTGAAAAAAAGGCCACTTGTATAGTAGCTTAAAACAATGAATTTTGGATTAAATTTTTAATATAAACTAAAATACATATGTAAATATTATATGTATAAAAAACAGACACACAAACACAGAGAGAGAGACTGAAAGAGCTCTTTATTCTCTCCTGCAAAATGATATATACATATACAAATAAAGACAAAAACTGAGGCTACAATCCGACTGCACGATTTTAAGTATGTATAGGAACTTTGTAAAACTGAGTCCAAACTGACCGCAGTACAGAACAATTCAAATAATGAAAAGGAAAAACTCTGTACAACGTTATTTTCTCTTGGGCAGTTGCAAGCTTTTAAAGGATACAAGAGTATGGGTGTGTGTGTGTGTTGTTGCGTTGCGTGTCGTAAAGAGGGCCTTTGTGTGGCATTACATTTAAGCGTAGGAGGTAAGTAGGATGCTATCAAGAGACAAAAGGAGAATGAGGAGGTTAAAGCATAGTTTAGTTGACGACGTCACAAGGAAGAGATAGAGGTCATCAGGAATGCAGGACACGAATTCACTCACCCTCTCCTATGGAAAATACCCTCCCTTTACTCTTCCTATAACGTCTCCTTTTCCCCCTCCACTATTTTTCAAAGTGCCCTTCCTAATTGCCCCCAGGCCTTTCACTAAACTCCTAACTATCTCGACAAAATTCTACATCAATATCTAACTTCACCGTCTAAAACAACGGTTATCATTTCAATCGATCAACGATAAGTTGTGTGTCGTATAAATTATGAAATACAAACAAATAACTACTATTTAAGTTATACAAAACTAAAATTACTAATAGTCTAAACTAACTGGAACTGAACAACTATATATTTTCAATTCAAAATCTAAATCAAGTTAGATAATATAACGACCAAACTTTTCGACTTTCTATCCATTTTAACATTTCATAAATGCTAAACTACCTCAAAAACGAAATTTAAATAAAGTATTTTCATAGAATTTTATCTACTTAATCAGTTAATGAATCCCCGGCAAGATGCTTTGATGGGTACAGTCTCTCGCAATTTAAACAGATCTATCCTATATATAAACATGACAATACGATGAAAATAAAAGCTTGCTTGCACTAGGAAGACAATCGCTGAGCAGCGCATTATATTACTCTTTTCTCTTAACATTAGTTCATTCAGAAATCGAGTATTCTGCAATGCGCAGTGTGTTTAATAATTTTCATAAATATCAAAAATTATTACTGCAATTTTTTTAACTTCAGCAAATAATTTTATTAAAAATATTTACCGTATTTATAAATATTTCTTGCTGTACACACAGAACAAAAACGAATAATTCATACAACTAATGAATTATTATTAATTTTTAAATGGCAATGTTGACTAATATTCAATACTAATTTTTACTTTTCATTTTCATTAAACGTATTTAGGTCAATTCTTGCCGTATACCGGTAGGAATGGTATAGTTGTTTCCTTCTGTAATGTATGGCGTTATAGTTAATGAATTCATATGTTTTTTGCGTGTGAATTTTTTTTTAGTGGGCGGATTTTGGGTGGAGGGCGTTGTTTATGAAGAGAGAAAAAACTCCGTAGTCAAGCTAGTGAAATAGTTAATAATGTAAACGACTTTATGAAGAAATAAGCTATAAAGTTAGGAAATTTAGATGATAACAAATATCTCTAATACGCATTAAAAAATGGGAAGAAAGAACTGCTGTAACTGCAGCTTATGGGATTTTAAGATTATATTATAAGTTAAAAAAACCTCGAAAAAACAAGAAAGACGTTCTAAAATCTAAATTGTAGTGTGCTCATTCATTACACCAAAAGAGGATAAAAAATGATCAAGACATTGTGAGATGAACAATTCAAGAGTTTCAAACAAAACATAACGACTGCCTACATTAAAAAATTACTTGAAGAACTAAATTAAGTATTTAATTTAAATATTCTAGAACTACATAAGTAGCTATACTAAAGAGTAAGAGCTAAAGGATGTAAAAAAAATGAATGATAATAATAGGAAAAATATGATTAGGAAAGAAGATAGCCGGTGGAAAAGGATTAAGAAAAATGACAGAAAGCAGAAAAGAAAATTCTTCGATTGTTTATTTGGACAAAACATATTTTAACGTCCCATTCGACGACAAAATCGCGGTCAAATGAAAGTGGTGGAGTTGAAAAGTGCCACTTATTAAAGATGATGAAAGTGGTGGAGTTGAAAAGTGCCACTTATTAAAGATGATAGGATAATCATAATCCACGGTTAAAGATAATTTCGAACTCGATGTTAACTAGGAAATCGAATTCTAAATCGCCATATCACAATTCAATTCTCCGAATTGAAATTGGAGGCTTCTCCGAGAAGCCTCCGAATTCAAATGATAGGAAAAGTGGCATGATTAGTATAAGATGGAATCGTTAATTGACTAAATTAACGATGGTTAAGGAAGAATTTATCATACATCTAGACAGTGGTAGTAAAAGTGACTGTTCTGATGAAGACAGAAGATGGTGAACTTGCACAGAAAATGGACATATAATGCAAATGAAAATAATAATAATAATAGAACAATCAAAGAAAGAAAGAAAATTCTAAATATATAATTGTGCAAGCAGGCAAAGTTTGAAATATGTAAAACAAATTGTTAAGGATATAGGATGTAGGGGGTACACTGAAATGAAACGATTGGCACTAGATAAGGGGAATCTTGGAGGGCTCCATCAAACCAGTCAAATGACTGAAGACAAAAAAAAAATGATACACATTTGTTTTGACAATAATTGTTTAGGTTAATAATTATTAATGTGTTTTATGCTAGCAGAAGTGAAAACAGTTCTGTATCTGCGTTGAAATGCGAGGTTAACCTCGCAAAGATTGTTGAAGGAAAATTAGTACGGGTTTCGTCCCGGAAAGGGTACTGTAAACATCATACTCCGTGTGATGAATGTGGTAATGACCAATGAAACGGAATATGTCATGGGAATTTTCCTGGACATTTCCGGCGTATTAATAATTTACGGTGGCCTACTGCTATTTACCAACTACAAAAAAAGAGAATGGACTGTAAGTGAATTACTACAAGTTACGCAAACTTACTTCAGTCATCGGGATGTGCTGCTCCGCGAGGGCAGACATGAGGTTGGCAAGACGCTGTCTAAGGGATGTCTCCAGGACAGTGTGTTGGGTCCTTTGTTGTGGGTGGTGGAGTTTGATTATATCCTGCGGCTGAGGTTGCCCAGTGGAAGGAAGCTCGCGGAGGGAGGTCCGAGCAACTCAAATTTGCAGGATGCTTGAGCTGCAACACAAGATGACCTTTAGCCCGGAAAAGATCACGATGATGCTCCTCAAACTCCGTTTGGCAGTGACTCAGCGAGTCCGTGTTTCGAGGGCAAACCAGCGTATAAAGTATGTTCAGGTTCAAAAATACCTCGGGTATTTCTTGATGAGACAATCTAAGAAGCATGTACAATAGTCGTGGAGAAGGCCTGCAATGCCTTCTTCGGCATTTAACGTGTAGTTAATCATGATTGGGATCTTTATTTTAAGACCATGAGCATCCTGTATAAAGGCATGTGCGAAACTATTACGTTATACGCGGCGCCTGTTTGGGCAGGTAGGCTAAAATATAAGAGTCATCGGATCGTATTATTAAGGGCTCAACGCCTAATTTTGTTAACGGTAAATGTGGTTACCGTACTATTTAACGGGAAGCAATCCTGGTGATGCAGGCGTGAAACCGATAGACTTGATTGCGTCTAAGAGGCAGTAGCGGTATGTTGCTAAGAGGTCCGGTGAGTTGATTTCGGATAAAGTTCGAGAAATTGAACAACATGGCAATGCTTTGTGGCAGACCAGATGAGATGAGGCTGAGGGTGGGCTATATATTCTTTCCAAATGTTGTTTTTTTGCCGGACGTCTCTTGGGTACACCCTAATAAATATGAAACCCAATTTCTTTCCGACCATAGTGATTTTAGGAACAGACTGCAGAAATTCGGCCTGTAGATTCTGGGTATATGTTCTCAGTGTGAACAATTTGATGACACCTACCATGTTAATTATGAGTGCTCGAAGTACGAGTTACTGCGCACGGAGACCATCTGTCGGCTTTATCTTATCGGGTCGGCGTTGGATCTCCGTGTAAACTGGAGGAGACAAGCCGAATGAGCGTAATGGAGAGTTATATGGTGTTCTTAACAAAGAAAAGGATTGCTGAGGGAATATAGAGCCCGGCTTAAATTTCTCTTGTATTCTGCTTTTGTTGATGTTTTCTTCTTTCATGTGATAAGCAGGACTGTGACATGTGAAAGTTTGAAGTCTCCAGGTATATAGTAAACACATTGTTTTACTTTTCTGTATTGCGATACAAATAAATATTTTTTAACAAAAGCAAATGTTTGATCGTTTCGTGCGCCATCCTGTACATTCAATGTTTCCAGGTTTCGTAGTAATGTAATCTCGATCTTCTCCAACACAAGCTTTTATTTTCATTGTACGCTCTATACTTATATTTAATGAAGAGGAAACAATTAAACGAATAAGAGTCAGAACAAATGCAAAAAGAATTTGAAATATCTATTGACATACCAAGGGTATTTTATCAGTTTCAAAAAATCTAATAGAGAAGCAAAAACAAATAGATAATTTTATTGAACTGCATAAAGATAACTTTTAAAGCATTAGCAACGAAGAAAGGAGAACAACAAAAGTACAACAGTATCCATCAATCTACATGTAAGTAATTAAAAAAGCAGTTTTTCATATCAATTACAAAGACAACGCATTTTTAAACACTTTAGAAAATTGGCTTGAGGAGATGTCGTTAAGACTTATCTTACGCCTCCCATTTTTACTCATATACTCAATGTGGATGGAAAATTTCTTTCTTCTTTCCAGTAGAAATCAATACAAAAAACGAATTTTTTTTATTCATTTTTGATCACTCTACATTTATTACGTACAAATATGTTCATTTTTATACACAATTTTTTCGAATGAGTTTTGCATAATGTGGACCTTTTGCGGTTACGCATAAAATATTATTCTTCTATTAATGATAACGTTCAGTTATTAATGATTGATTAATGGTAAATGTCCAGCTGTATAACAAAATATTTTCCATTAATTAACCCTACCATGAAAGATTGTAATTGTATGATTACCATGAAAGATTGTAATTGTATGATTAATTCTTTGGATTGTAATTGGTATTTCTTTAAGGTATAGTCACATAATTTAAAATTGATTTTGTTTGGGCATCATAAAAGAAAAAAGTACAATATTTTCTCTTGGCGGATTGGTAGTGTCTCAGCCTTTCATCTGGGGGTCCTGGGTTCGAATCCCAGTCAGGCATACGCTACAAAATCCCATTTCCATTACAGATTAAGTGATGAATAAAGTAAAAAAAAAATTACGAACTTTTTTTGTTATTATTATTATTATTACTAATACATCTTAAATAAAAATTTATGACTTTTTGTAAGTGATTCTGCTCATTTCAGTATTTATTTATTATTAAACTAGCCGATTGGGGCTTGCTTGCGCTCGCCCAACCGTCTAGACAGGGAACCCCCCCCCCCCCCGTGGCCCAGGTCGGCGCAGGCAAGTCTGGAGATCGACCAAAGGCCTTCCCAGGGCCGCAGAGCTCATTTCACTCATCCTTCCCGTCTAGTCAGGACCCCGAAATTTACGTTAACCTCATGGCTGTGAGAATAATACTGATAAATAACAAATAAAGAATTCAGGCTTTCTTGAAAAAGAAACTTAATTACAAAAGACAGAATAACAGTAAATATGGTAACTTAAGTACACACACCTTTCTCACACCTTAACTTATTCCAGTTCCCATGGTGACAGAAAAATTAATTTAATTATTAATTCTTTTCTTATTTAATGAAGATCTTAATTGACAACTTAATAGTCAAGTATAGTATGCATCGAATAATCCGTGCAAATTGGTGTGTATATATATATATATATATATATATACCTATTGTTATTCGCGTAATTCAGTTGAAAGACAGTATAGTAGAAATTGAGTTACACGATGCGGAATCACAAAACAAATTCAACCACATAACCGTCCTTCTGCTGTAACAAGAGTAATAATTGCAATTATTTATAATACTAAAATTTTATTTAGTTTTCTTAAAGGGAAAATTAGACAGTATATTTCTAATATCCTAAAATTTTCAGAAAGTTTGATATAAAAGTCCAGATGAAATTTCCCAAATATAAGACTGATTTACTACTATCCCGAAAAATCAATCGACAATTAAAATACGTATAGTACATTAAGTATGTAATAGTGAAATTGTGAAATGTATGAAATACATTAAGTATGAAATAGAGATAGTGAAATTACTCACGATTTTCTAGGTTTTATTTAAAAGCAGTTGAGAGAAAAACAAATATATATAAATATATTCGAAGTTTCCAACTTTACTTTATTTTATTCAACTTATCTTACAGCATTTTGTTTAGAATTAAATTCTCTACAAGTTTTGTTTAAAGTGTTTATTACCCATTTAACAAAGTTATTGTACGTCAAACATAGAAAAACAGGATTTTTCTTTACCCTAATTCATTTTTCCAAGATTTCTTTAAAACTGTAGATACGGTTCTGGGACATATTCTATTAGATTTTCAGGTAAAAAATCATAAGAAATCACTAATTTTATTGTACATACAATTATTTATAAAAAATTTATGTTCACAATAATAAAATACATGTACTATGATTTAAAACTACTACAAAGAATATATATATATATATATATATATACACAAGAAAAACATACAGTATAACACAAAACAGTTTCTAGAATTTTTATAATAAAGAAGACCACGTGTATGCATAATACATAGAAAGGTACGAATGAATAGCGCTGACAGAGAAACGGGGATTCCATCCATCTTTTCAGACATGTTGATAGATTATATAAATGTATGCTACATCTACATCTCATTAACATGTAACCAACCTATCATGACAGGATTCTACGGGTGTTATACAACCAACTGCATTTTTCTATGGTTTTCTTGCATTCATACATCAATATTATCCCATAATAAAAGCAGACTATGTTACATCGTTCAATAAATATTGTATAATAATATAGATTTAAATTTAAAAAAAAAAAATTATAAAATAGCGAAATAATTTTTTTTAAATTTACTCTATTAATCGAGCGAAGTAAGATCCGTAGTTTGTTTGTCTGCATAATTAATTTGAACATATTTCAAAAAAATTCAATACCGCTGTTGGTGGAGTGACACAATTGTTACAACATATTTTTTTCAAAAATTATTTCTACAAATCACATATAATTCGTTGAATCTTAGACACTAATTAATTTAGTAAAAAAAAAAATCCAGTAGTGAAAGTAATTATAATATAACTAACGAGACGTGCTTGATTTCAATAATGACAGAAAATTATGTAAAAGTAAAATACTTCAAAAAAATACATAAAACTGTTTTATTTCACCCCAAAAATTCCTGTTAATCGAAACAACATTAATACACAGAGAAAAATAATTTAAGTGATTAAACCAATTCTTTTACGCAGATAAATCATGAAGGACAATATGTTAACAATATTGTCAATGACCTGATGCGTGATGGCTAATAAAGTAGAAGGAGTCGTAACGTATAAATTACTCTCTTGGCAATAAATAATTATTTATTTTTAATTACTAAAACAGTAAGACGATATTTTATTTATCCGGCTGTAAATATAAAGGGAAAGTAAATAGATCGGTCAAAAAAAAATCTAAACGTTTGTGCCATACGGAAGAGACATTTTAAAAAAGGCTTTTAACAAAAATTAAATAAACTATAAATAATACAAGAACAAACATTTTATTTCACTGCTCCCAAACCAAAAAAAAAAGTATATTTGTCAGGCGGACGTTTGTGCATATACACGTTTGTGCTTGTATTTGGTCTTACTCTGGATCCGGTTCACCGATTTCCTTCAAAGTTAGTAAACAGTAACCTTCGGGGAAAAAGAATCTAATAATTTTTTGCAAATATCCGAATAATGGATGGAAGTATTTTGGCCGAAATAAAATTTCAAATCTTTACTGGGGCACTTTTACAAGTTATTTTTATTAGATGACAAATTATTGAAAACTTTGATTAATAAAATAACAAAGAATATTTTTTTTAATTTTTAAAATCTATTTTAAATTTAAATCCATTTCGAAAGTTACCCATTGCTCTTAAAATGTAAACTTTTTGATATCTTTTAAAATCTTATATCCTTTTTGATAATTTTTTGATACCCTTACTTTGGTCCTTCCTAGAAAAAAGATAACTAAAAAAATTCTTTTTACTTCCTTGTACGAAGTAAAGGAAGTATTGTGATCGCGAAAAATTTCAGTTTTCAGATTTTAACGGAAATATCCATTTTAACATTACCTGAATCCAATTTGACTAGTTTCAGCGTGATGTCTATACGTACGTATATATCTCGCATAACTCAAAAACGATTAGCTGCAGAATGTTAAAATTTCGGATTTAGGACAGGTGTAACATCTAGTTGTGCACCTCCCCTTTTGACTGCAATCGACTGGACCAAAACTATCCAAAAAAGCCCAAAATCCATAAACATTTGGATTATGGACTTTTTCTTAACTGCAGTAATCAGCCCTCATTGAGAACTTTTCAACGATTTCATAAGTAGTACTTATTTTCATTGGTTCCAGAGTTGTACCCAAATAAATTTTTAATTAATGAAATATTTGATCTTACAAGGGGAAGGCACATCGGTTCGAATCCGACTTCATTTCGTTTTTTTTTAAACTTAAATATATTGATTTATTAACAACTATCAACCTGTGATTGTAAATTTTTTTTAAAATAAAAAAAAAATTCTTTATTAAAGAATTGGAGGATCAAATGAAATAAGATTAAATGAAGTGCAGCAAAAAATGTGTATATGTAATTTAATAGGCGTACAAAGAAGGAATAATTATTTTCTTAAAAATTAATTTTACTCGAATGCTTCCTTTGAATATGGGAGCCTAAACTGGGGGAAAAAAAAATTCGCATTTCAAATTCTCAAAACACTATTTTTCAAAAATGTACGTAACTTGACCGGGATGGCTAGAAAAGTTATGCAATTCATATAATACCGTCTTTTTATAACATGAATACCAAAAGAAAAGTTACAGAAAATGGTACAGTTTTATATATCTGATTATCAGTTTTTGGTGATTTTATTTGAACATAACAATCATAAGAAAAAGGATAGAGTTCAGAAAAAAATGGTTTATGATAAAGATTCACTCGTAAATTTTATTTAATATGGCGTTAACTATAAATGAAAAATACCAAAAACGAAAACTAAAATCAACATGGACCTCTACTAAAAATAATAATAATAATAAATAAAAACATAAAACACACATATAGCTCAATGATACCAGGATTTTATGTATAATTTTGCCCAACAATCTAATTCTTTTGTTAATTAGGTCCAATTAAAAGAAATACAAGATTAATTTTTTTCTGCCAGTATTTTTTCATTATAATTATTTTTTATATACTATTTCTCATTGCTCGTGACAACTGTTAAATAATCCACATTTTAATTAAAACTTCTCTAAAAAAATTTTTTTTGAGATTTTTTTATTTTTTCCCTCTACATATAAATTAATTAAAAAACGTTAAAAAAAAGAGATTTGTTCATTTTCCTGTCCGAATTAAAAAAAATAAATGTCTATAGAAATGTAATACTATTTTTAAATATTCTACAGCTGTACAAAAAAGGATTCACGTAGAAATAATTAATGTTTCATATTATGTTTAACTATTTTGATAATCCGGCAACTGACTAAAAAAACTACGTATTAATATCTGCATGAATGAATATAACCCAGAGTATTAAATTCACAACAAGAAAATTGCAAATTAATTTACTGGAAATTATATTAAAACGCAATGTACTCGTATAAAATTATTAGCAAATAGCCTGAGAATAATCTATAAATACACTCCGTAAATTAAATATACATATATCAATATTTTGGCTAAAATTCATCGACTGTTAAATGTCAAACATATTAATTAATACCCTCTAGATACCTGACAAACAACTAAAACGCCCTCACAAAAACAATAATAAATAACCTTTAACATTTCGTACTGAAAATTTAATTATTTTACTTATCAATAATACAGTAGTATAAATATTTATAAAGTGAAGACAAATTTATTGAATGAGTTAAAAACTAACAAAATTTATTTTTAAAGACTTACTTAAAGGCTTATTAATTAAATAATTTAATAAAACCGTTAATAGACTGCAACCGATAAATAGTATAGAAAACAAAAAAAACTTATTTTTTTTAATCAAATATTTGAAGGTCTATTCTATTTATACTTTATTTTAGATGGACTGGTAAAATTGATTACTAAATCAAAGGATTTAAATCTTATAATTTTAAATTACTAAGAAATTATTTAATATATACATATAGATATTATACAAATAAATTTTTATGAAGTTTAATTTAGTGTTGTTAAAAGAAAAAAGAAATTAATACAAAGAGGATTTCAAAGAATTCAAATCCAGAATTAAAGAATTTACAATAATAAAACTAACAAAACTATAAAATGCAAATGGTTTTGTTAACCATGTCATCACTCAGAATATCGACAATGATGCGAGTTAGTTGAAATTTCACCTTTAACGCTGTATAACATAGCCAATTATGGAGATTGTGACGAACCGTTCTGTGGTAGTTATCAAAAAGGGAAAACTGGAGCATTGTCAGAGAAAATGAAAAATCCGTACACAGAATCCGGAATTTTCTTCAACCGATGATTTCTACGACGATACAGTAACTTCTATTTATCAAAGCTTACTTCGACAACTGTCAACCCCCTCACTACTCTACCATACAGCCTTCAAAAAATCTTTCAGCGTATTTGAGAGAAGTAAAAAAAGAGTAAAAATTACAGATGTTAAAAGAAACTGATTTAGGTTAAGTACAAAAATATTTGTAGGTAATCAATGCAAAGACGTTGATCGGTATAGCTGGTAGTCGATCGGTATTGCTGCTTTCATCCATGGGTTAAAATAATCTAATGGATTATGGACAATATGGAAAGATATATTTCGCCTAGAGGGAAGTTTGGAAGGTGCTGCTTTTAAGTGGACATATCTTCTACTGCAATCATTCTGTATTAAATCTTCGCTTTTTAACTACGTATCATTCTCCCGTGGGTTGTTTTTTTAAATGCACGTGAAGATGCAATGAAACTCAAAAAGGCAGGGCCTTTTTTAGTTTCTTCTCAGTTTTTGAAGGTTTTTTTTAAAAGTTTTCTCTTGATGAGTTTTTCTCAAAACATTAGAATTTCTTCTTTGTGTTCTTTGTATCTATCCAACTCGGTATATGAAATGTTTTGAGAACTGTTTTCTATTAAGTGAAGAAATAAATAAGGAATCAAGGTCCAAATTGATTAAAATTAGGTGACCCAGTTACATTATCCTTACGTTACGGGGAGTGTCATCGGCTATATAAATATGTACAGAATTAAATATGTTTAAATAAATTTAAAAAATTATATACTATAAATATGTATACAAAATTGTCACCCGCACGCTCTTAACCTACATTAGTTTATCCTATATTAAAGAGCATTGTTTTTTTGTTTTTTTGGGCAGTATATATATATATACTGCCCAAAATATATATATATATATATATATATATATATACTGCCCATATATATATATATATATATATATATATACTTTTGTAAGTTTTTTAAAAAGTTTTAATTACTGTTTTTACTTTCTTGTACTTAGTAAAGGTTTATAGATTTCAACGGAAATCTCAATTTTGAGTTGTTTCGGCGGGACGTCTGTACGTACGTATTTATTTCGTATAACTCAAAAACGATTTAGCCGTAGGGTGTTAAAATTTTGTATTTAGGACGGTTGTAACATCTAGTTGTGCACTTCCCCTTTTGATTGCAATTGGCTAAACTAGAAGTGTCCAAAATATTCCAAAATCAAAAAAAAATTGGATTTTGAACTGTTTATCTGCAGTAATAAGCCAACATTAAAAGCTTTTCAACAATATATCATAAATGGTACTAATATTCATTGGTTCCAGAGTTTAGCCAAATAAAATTTTAATAAATGAAATATTTGGATCTTACAAGGGGAAAGCAAATTGCTTTGAATCCGATGTCATTTACTTCTGTTTGTTTTAATATTAATACTTATTAACCTCTGATTGTAAAAAAAATTTTACGATAAATAATAATTCAATAATAAAAATTAAAAATATATATATATACCAAAAAGAATCACAAGTTAAATAGGCGTACAAGGAAGTCATGTGATGTCCACATCCGATTTATTTATAAAACAGTAAGGTAGTAAACATAAATTCCTTTCAGATAATTTTTTTCCGACTTTTCAAAGAAAAGTACGGTATTTTCGGTCGCCCTCTGTAGAGTAGAGGTAATTTCCTCTAAGTTTTAAGGTATGCGGAGTAAGAAAATACCATTCATGTGTAAAATTTTGTGGCTCAAAAATTTCCAAAACTACTAAATTAATTTCATTGAAATTTTGATATGTTGTAGTAGAGTATGTGAAGTTGTGGATATGAAAAGTTGGTAAAGATTGGTTGAGTCTTTCTTGAGTTACGCCCAATTTAAGGTAGAAAAAATTGAGGTTATGTTGACTCTGTAGTATATTTTTCATAAGCGCTTATGCAGCGTATCACAGTTAAGAGTTAATGTGTAGAGTCTACTGGTTAATCGAACGTATGTGGTGTTTGTAATCTGAAAATCAGTGCTTTTTTGACTGCGAATGGTGAGGGCATTGAAAGCGAAATGTGGGTCTTGTGGCGCAGAACTGCGGAAAGGTTTTTTTAATTTCGGATTCTTTTATTAACGATTCTACTCACTGAATTTTTTGTAACATATCACGCTGTATCTGTTTTCTATTACAAATATGTATATTTTTCTTGTACTAAGTGTGATAACCATTAAATATTGAAATAACTTGTCCAGTACGTATGAAAAATTTTTTAATTTCAATTTATTCCTCCTTGCAAAGGTTAATCGAACTGGCGTCTCCTGTATAAATAATTAATGATATATGGTAAAGAGAGAGACGTATACAAAATTTTGTCTAGAGCTTTATCTATTTGTTTTAAACTCATGAATAGAAATATACATGCATTCAAAGAAATAATGAAACAACATTAAAAATTAAAAAAAACTTCCGGAAACAACTTTAATGATAATAAGCTTCTTATTTCTTCAGATACCATTTAAAACTGGAATCATTATATAATAAACAAGCCTCGGGGAATAAGTATTATAACGTCACGAAAATACTAAATTAAACATTTCTATTATAATACAGAAACACACAACAAGAAATACAGTAAGATGAATTTTAGTAACAGGCGACAGTAAGTAAGAACAAAATGATAACGATAAGAAGAAATTTGAAGTCCAATAAAAAAATGTTGGGAATCAGTTGCGTCATTATAAAATGGAAATCATTCCTAACGATTTCTTTATGTTATATTTAATTTTCAGATGTGAAATACATTTTAATTCTGTATATAACGGGAAAATGTTTCAACAGAAATTTTATAGAATATATTCATTAATTCTAAACTAAGTTTTATTCTCTCAGATAATTACAAGGTAAATTAAGCCAAATCAAGAGCTACCGTCCCCATTATTGTTTTTTATGGTGAAAAAAAACCGTACCGTATGAAAAAAAAAACTAAATCTAACCGGGATTCAAATAGAAATCCTATCGAATGAAATGTAGAAGTAATACTACTTCACCACGTATTATTTTTAATAATACTTCACCACGAAGGTGGATGAAGTATTATTATTGTTATTAGCAACGTAGCGTATGACAAAATTCTAAACTAGCTGGGAATCGAATACAGACCCGTATCGAATGACATGCAGAGACGATACCAATTCACGACGGTGGTTGGTGAAGTATTATTATTGTTACACGTACTACTACTTTTTATTGTTACGTTACTACTTTTAATAAAGAAAAATTAAAAGTTGCTGGTTATAATGAAAAACTGCAAAATACTTGAGAAATTTCCGTAATATTTTATAATACTTCATAAAGTTAAAAATGCAATAATATCTATGAATGAAATCGAATTACTTGAAATATTATGTACGGATTTAATTAAGGAAATAAATTACGAAAATACAGTTAACTTTGACATCGGATAAATTTTATGAAACACAGATTTTGTGTTATTATTTTGTTAATATTAACAAAGTTAATTATCGTTTTACTTTCACTGATGACAATTTCAGTTGTTATATTTGTTGTACGCTTTTAACAGATAACGAGTTCAATTAACATCATCAATTCATTGTTTCGGCGTATAAACAGTAATTAACTAAAATTTAAATTTATTTAAAATTCATTAATTTTATTATTTTTTTTTTATCTACAAGTATATTTCAGTAAAAACGGTGTAATATTCTTTTTGTATTAATTTTTTTTTAATCTATTTTTTTAACATCCATTCTAATTATTTTGTTTTAAAATTTCTACGAATAGCATCAAATGAGGTTGGTTGTTTACAAAGAGACAAAGCCAACTATTTAAATAAACGAGGGAACAGCACTTGTTCTGCTTAAGTTATCATAAAAGAGTTTTTTAAAGTGATCCAATCGCTTTTTTTTGTTTGTCAAATTATATTTTAATCATTATTTCATTACTAAAACTGTTGAACAAATAAAGATTAAATTAAAGTGATCCAATCGCTTTTTTTTGTATGTCAAATTATATTTTAATCATTATTTCATTACTAAAACTGTTGAACAAATAAAGATTAAATTTGTCATGTAGAATTCATTTAAATAATGTACTGAGATCCTAATTTTAATTAATTGAAATTAAGATTAATAAAATAGTGACTATTACTATTATTTTCCTTCAACTAGTGAACAATACCCAACCACTTCACCACAGCCCAATGAGGTGAGTATGATATGTAAATGAGGTGTAGTCTTCTACAGACTACACCTAGTGGTCTGGGCGACCAGTCCTGAGACGTGTGGTTAATTGAGCCCTAAGTATACCCGTACCCACTGTCTAGTAGCCAAGTCGATTTTAACCTCGAAAAAATTTACTACAGCAAATAAATTATTGGAATGAGTTCGAAAAATAATGCATAATAAAAGTGTGTCCTAGCGGACATTAGTTTGCTAGGTTTTTCTCGCTAGCGTAAGGCCGAATGTCTGTGCCACAAACAGCAACTAAGCCTCGAAAGGTTTTGCGAGCAGTATCTTAAATACCTCCTAGAGCTTACGTAACAGCGTGAGCGGACTAAGCGCGGTGCCATACACCGCGTCCAACCGCGTTGGGACGCTTTACGTGTCCCAAACGCTCACTTGTCATATACTTGCAAAAATGGGTAGGCGCACCCCGTCAACCTCCAAAAATATATATGACATCTATAAATTAAAATTTATTTCGTATTTCGTCTAGACAGTAATTTACTGCCACGCCTAGGTCCCTGAATGCCAGCAAGTAGCTGTCCACCATATTAAAGCGCTTGGGGCTATAATTGACTGGTGGTCAGCCATATATATCTTTAGGTTAGCTTCCCACAACAGTACGGTAGGAGTTTTTTACCTAAGGCAAACTACTGATGTCGGTTGAACAAAGCAACCGCATCAAGGAATTCCCACACGGTCCGACAATGTGGTTCTTGCCACATTGACTTGCCGCTTGTGAGTGGCCAATTTTCCCCTTGAACTCAGTTCCAGGGTGGCCCGGTCTCTGGCCCCCACAAGAGCAGAGCAGTCAAAGATCAGGTGTTCATTTGGCTGGACCTCCCCGCAGACGCACAGCTCATAAGCTGCGCGTCTGTGCAGCTATTGGAACCGAAGCAGATAACATAAAAATAACATTGTTTAAAATAACATTGTTGGCGAGCACCTGGGCACCCGTAGCTCTTAAAAACGAGCTCGAGGTTTAGCATTCTCCCAGATCCTGTATAAATTTATACAACGATCTTCCCTTAGTCGTAATGTGCTATTCCAGCTGTCATGCATCCATCACGAGGCTCTGCACCCTCTCCCGCAGGCGGGAGATGGGCGACTGAACGAAATTTAGATCCGGTGCATTGTGATCACCGTTCCGCTCCGGTACTGGCCCGGTTCGAAACCGCATCCCAAATACCTCAGCCTCCCGGCCTCTTCGCAATCTCTATATAGCTATCCAAACTTTCACAACTATATCGATTGGGAGAGGCTTTCCCAGTACGGTGGTAGCCTCGTAGGAAGTTGTTTTAAAAACAACAGTGCGTACAATTACGGCTCTACGCTTGGCAATCCTTAAATTTTGAAGTGCTCTATTCATATCCAATCTATGCGCCCAAACGGGCGCCACGTAAGAGGTCATGCTTTCAAATACATCTCGGTACACCAATGCCCGACAACCCATAGTCTTTCCGAGCAATCCTCCTAAGTTTGTGGATCACTGAGACGGCGTCCGCCGCCACTTGCTTAATGTAGTTGCTAAACAGCAACTTCTCATCAAACAAGTTCATAAGTACACCATGGTACTTATGAACTCTCATTCGGCTGATTACACAGCCTTTATACTTAATGTGGGGATTCGGAATGTACAATTATTTGTCTGCACCCTTGAGAAGTATATACTACGTCTTAGGCACAGAAATCTTTAAATTTTGCATGTCTGCGGTTGACAAATCCGCCTGCGCTGAATCTTCTAGCTGCGGTCGTGAGTTACCACGAACTAATAGTAGATAGTCATCGGCGAAAGCCTGGGCCGTGACCCCTTCTGGAAATGTCAATCCCAGAAATCTGTCAAAGAGCAGGTTCCACAGCAAGGGACCGAGAACGGAACCCTGCGGGCTTCCCCGGGTACGGATTTTTCTACAACAAGGTTGCATATTTAATCAGAGACATGCGGTTAGACAAGTACTCAGGTACTACGGTCTATAGAGCTACGGGAACATTGCGGCGTTCCCACTCAACGAGAAGAGAACTCCAACACAAGGAAGGAAATTCTGCCCCTATGTCAATAAAAACTGCCAAATTGCCAAAACATATCTACAGTCGGCGCCTTCCAGCTCGGGAAGAGCATTTAAGATGCAATTGTCGGTGCCATAACTAGCCTTTCCAGTAACTTACCGATAACCGGCAAGAGGTTGGTGGGTCGATAACTACCGACCTCACTAGGATCCTTTCCTGATCTTAAGAGCATCCTCAGATCAAAGGCTCTTTCCAGCTAGCGGTAAAGCAGCCCCAGCTAGCGCACAACAAATTAAGGAAAACCTTTTCGGCCAATAGCGGCTTTATTTTTAATCACATGTAGAAAAAAAAGCATTCATAGATATCTGAGGAAATTTCGCAAAAACACCTCTCGAGTACTTTCTTCTATGAAGGGCGCTAGCGAATAGGCATCAAAATAGTGCTATTATAAAGCTATCATAGACGGGTAACTTTAATTTTTCAATGAGTTTTTCAAACTATTATACAAAATTAATGAAAACAGGTATTTTTATACAATTTCGTAGCTGTATGTAAAAATGTCATTTATCAATATTTAACCTTCAATTTTATTGATTTTGCAAAATTTTGAAACTGTTCTGCTGTTTTTTTGTAATGAATTTGTTCGAGGTTAAGGGCTTTTTAAGTCTCTGTTAACTTAGCTATAGTATTCAGATTTGTATAAAAGTACTTTTAGTAGGTTTTGGATCTCCGAACCTTCTATTCGAAAATAAACTCATACAAGATTTGCGACGACGAGTTAACCAACAGACCAAGTGAGCTAACTTGTACGTAATTATAAATTAATAACAATAAAAGTTCACGTTATAAGTATAAAACATAACTGAATAAAAGTGAAAGACATCACGTACAAAAGGTACTAGGTTCTACTCTAGTTTTTTTTTTACAAGAAAATATAATGTTGGTATCATCAGCTTTATATGGAAATGTTTAGTTTACCAAAGAGCCGTTTTATCAATTGTAATTTCCAATATCCAATTCTCACAACATTTTTCTAAGTTCTAAATGTTACTGCGTTAAAGCAATAATTTAAATTGATTTTAACAAAAAATATGAACAACGTAAAATTAGCAATGAGAATACGGGAAACAAAAATTACGGCAGAATCAAAGTACTATTAAAGAAATTTGTTTTTTCCAGAAATTAGATATGCGAGAAAGATTCATCTAAAAGACCTTTTAATTCGGTTACAAATTATTATTATTTTTTTAATTTAAGTTTCTGTCTCCATCAACTAAATACTATCTTTTCTCTTTATAGAAATCGGTATACCTGAATCTTACATGACATTTTAAAGAGAAGTCTTTTTTAATTTAACGGGAAATAATTTTTTTGTTTAAAGAAATCAATGATCATCAATGAAAACATACATAATGTAAATTAAATACATGTACATTAATGTACATTAATTAATGTACATAATTCCTGAGTTAAATAAAAATCCCTGTTATGAGAAGAGTAAATTTTCGCAGTGATCACGAACAATACTGAAAAATTTCACTGTTTAAAATATTACTAACGACGCTGAGCTTAAGGGTGTTGGATACTTATTAAACTTCTACGTGAAATACTATAACTATAAAAATTAAATTAGATTATTTAATCAACAATTAAATTATACCGACAAAAAAGAAATTAAAAAATTGTAAAATCTTAAAAAAAAAATTTAAATAAAAAAAATTTAAATAAAATAAATTATTGGACAAAAAATTATTACAGGGCACAAGAGGAACTCTCTTTACAAAATAAAAATAGAAAATAATCAAAATCAATACATCTGGACCCCCTCTAAAAATTAATTATTAATTTTAACAAAATGCACAGATAAAATTATATTTTAAATATGTAAGCATCTTAATGTATATTTGCAACTATTTTATTATAAGAACCTTTCTGTTTATATATTTTTTACGAGTTTTAGGAAAAGTTTTTTCAAACTTAAGACGTTTTGGCTATTGTAAGAATTATACCAAACTGTGTCAATTTTAAATAGTAATAAATACATACTCAATCATATGTAATTACAATTACTTTAAACACTGGTAAGCAAAAAAAAAAAAAAATAAATAAAATTATAAAAATTAAAAAAGTAAATATTCGGGAATTTTTTTTAAATCTGACTATGAATTAAACATGTGTAAGGATGTAAAATCACAAAGCACTTTAAAAAAAAAAAAAAAGTAAACGAAAAAACTTTTAATGTAAAAGAAATGTAGGAGGTGGAGAAATTACTCGCAAAGAAATCTTTGTAAAAATGTGAGATAACAAAACATAAACAAGTTGTTTCGTGATTTTTTTTTTGCCTGAAGAGAGAAAGAATCTTCCTCACTATACCACGTTTCGTGTGTTAGCCGTATCACGTTCTTAAAGAAAGTATTTTGGTAGGTTGTAGCATAAACTATAGTACTAAAAGACATGAAAAAAAAACATATATATTATATATATATATACATACACACAAAAATACACGCACAGAGAAAGAGTTTTAAAAAGGGTTAAACTTGATGTTTCTGTTAAAATGTTGGATAAATTGAGAAAAATGACACTAGCCTACCTAGTACTGTACTATATCTCCGTAGCTTTGAGTCAAGATATAAAAAGGAGTGAGATTAAAACTTTTCCTTGCGTGAAAACTTTGAAATTAAGTTGGATATTATGAAAAAAGTTTAAAACCACTTGTTATTCTCAGGAGAAAATAATACTGAAGGTATAAGTGGAAGTGTAGAAAGACAAAATATTAAAAGAGAATAGGATAAAAGTCAAACGAAAAACAAATAAGATGTTTAAGAAAAGTAAAGATTGTAAAAAAAAGAAGTCATTAATAAACATTAATTTATGTTTTAAATGGATATTTTTCAACCACCGGTAACAAATATATATATATAAGCGACTTACAAATCGAATTAAAATACTTTCACAACTCATATTTCAGATCTTTAATCCTTTTGATGAAAAATTACGGTAAGAAAAAAAAAGGAAATAATTTTCAGAGAACAAATTATAAAAGTCAGAAATCTGGAATTCCGAAAACATTCTTTTTAAGCAATAATAAAATTAAAAATTCATATTAACACTTTAAATTTGAAAACTTTCTTTCTTTCGTTATTTAATTGATCATAAAAAAAAACAGCTTTTAATTAAAAAGATTACTAAAGTAGAAAGACAGATCAAATTTAAGTGTATTTTTTTAAACGAGTATATATAGAAAAAAAATTATTTTATTAAAAAGAGAGGAAGAAAACAGATTAGAACCTTTAATCTTTAATCAGTTTCAACCTTAAACCTTAATCAGATTAGAAAATCTTTTTTAGAAAAAATGAAAAATATTATTAAATTTATCAATATTTATTAATTTTTCATTCTTAACTTAACTGCTAAGTGAAAAAAAAAAGAACTTGCTACGATGCATCTTGAAACACATAATTAATTTTGGTAATAATCTTATTAACTTTCTTTCACAATTTGATAATAATTCTGAAAATATTTTAAACAAAAATGAACCACAACAGAAATTTAAAAAAAATTCCTTTTAAAAATTAAAATTTCCTGATAATACTATAAATATAATTATTTAAAAAATTACTAATTAAAAATATATACCAAATATTCTGAAAGTAAAAAATTAATTCACTATATCGTAAATAATATTTTTCTTATACAAAAGTACTTTAATATTATCTAGTATTAATTACAACTAAATCATTAAAATTATTAACAAAAACAAAAGTACATCTACACAAATATTCCAATACAAATAACAAAAAAAAAAAGTTTAACAGAAATATAAATTTAAAAAAAATTAGTTAAAAATAATCTCCTGGTTAAAATCCTTAAAATAAAATAAAATAAAATCCTTAAAATAAAATCCTTAAAAAAAAATAATAAATATATTAATAAAAATTAAGATTAAGAATTCAACTTACGAATCACCATTGATATGAAGTAATTAGAAATTAGAAAACAATCAGCTTACCTGAAATAAGAAAAGAAGTTTTTAAATAAAATCAAAACATAAAATAACTTTATTATAATTTTATAAGGTGGAAGAAAAAGACAGTAAAAATAATAACTTTCTTTTGCTGTTTAATTATATACATATATATAACAAGTCTAATAAATCTAATACAGTATGCACAAATATATAATAAACATTAATAAGTACATGAGAACGAGAAGCATGGCAAAAGTTCAAAAAAAAAGCAAATAAATCACAAAAGAATAACTAATCAAGCATCAATTGTGAAACAAATCAAAGAACCAACAACAAGAGTAAGTGGCGAAACGAAGTCGAGAGTTCCAGCGTTCAAGTCCTAGTAAAGGTAGTTATTTTGATACGGATTTGAATACTAAAACCCACCGGGTTGATCTGGACGCGTCTTCCCAAATCAGCTGATTTGGAAGTCCAGAGTTCCAGCGTTCAAGTACTAATAAAGGCACTTACTTTTACACGGATTTGAATACTAGATCGTGGATAACGGTGTTCTTTGGTGGTTGGGTTTCAATTAACCACACATCTCAGGAATGGTCGAAGAAATACTGTACTACACTTCATTTACACTCATACATATTCTGAAGTATTATCTGAAAGGTAATTACCGAAGACTAAACAGAAAAAAAAGATTTGAATACTAGATCGTGGATACCGGTGTTCTTTGGTGGTTGGGTTTCAATTAACCACACATCTCATCTCAGGAATGGTGGAACTGAGACTGTATAAGACTATACTTCATTTACACTCATATCTTCCTCTCCAGTAATACCTAAACGGTAATTCCTGGAATTCAAGAAAAAGAAAGGGTAGCTGATTCACCTCAAATGTCGGAGAAATTGCAGGTTTAATATAAGCAGTTGTTTTAGGCGCTGTTATCTAAGAGGTTAACCGCGATCCAATTCACATGTCTATTCAATCTCTTTTGATCTTGGGTCGAATCGCAGTATCTCCTCTCGAACGATTGGTGATCCTAGGTAATCGTATATTTCTGTTTTTCGCAAACCACGCTTGTCGTGCCCCATAGTTGAATTCCGTTGGTCCAAGTTCCGCGGTTTCACGACCGCTGAGTTTAGCAACTGCTTGTTAGGTAATGATAGTTACCTCTCAACTTATTGTTAATCTGCGTCCTTTTCTCCCAGGCATGAATCCTCCACGTCAGACGGCTATCCAGATGCAGTCCTAGGTATCGCACATTGTTAGCAATCGGAATGAAAACGCCATTAAGTTGAACTAGCGGCCCTATTCATAATAAAGACTTTTCTTCACGCCAACTTGCCAATAACATGACTTAGATTAAAGTCATGTCATCATAATTTATTTCCGACATCAACATCGCGATTCCCCCCCGAGGGGAGAAGATCCCACCTCGTAGCGTGTCCGGTCGCTACACCACCCCCTCCGTTCCTAGCCAGTAGTGGCTTTAACGCAGGACATCTTCTTGCCCTCAAACTGTTTGCGCACCACAGCTTTCAGTCAGGCCCCGCAGAGGGCCTGAAGTAAAAGCGGGGCATCTGCATCGATAAAGTTCACCCCGAGATAGTTTTTGTGTTTATGCCCTCAGAATTAAGACAACGGACACCTGCAGCTACCACGTCGTCCTCAGGAACTAAGCTAGAAGCCTAACCGCGGAATGAAGACCCCGCGCCGAGCCAACTTATTGAATGTCTCAGATCCTAGAAACTAACACTTCAAAAAAACTTTCCCAGTAAAGTTTAAACAGCGAAATTTGGTCCTAGCTCCCTTAAAGAACCCCGCTTAATAATTCAAATGAGTTCAAACTATCTGACTCCGCTTCGGTCTGCCCGGGAGGAGAACGAACGCCTACTCCCGCACAGCTCCATCGCAGAGTCCCCAACGACATCAACAGCCAACATATCATTTTCCACCCGCTGTTTCACGAAACAAAAGTGATTAGAAAAGGAGAGACGCTTCTTCACACGAAGGTCGGTCAGCAGATTATAAGCTTCTTTTGAGGTAATATCAAATCGTTTATTATAAAAAAATAAATAACTATCAATAGAGCGAGAATAACGAGGAAAAAATAATTACTAGTTAAAAAGACAACATATTACTTACGTTTTTACTCTTTCCAAATGAGCAGAAAGAGTAAAGAAAAATAAATAAATAAAATAACATATCAATAAAAAAAAAGAAAAAAGTTATTCTCAATAACTACGGTAACTTCAAAGCAAAATACTAAGTGATAAACTTATCAGCAAAGATATAATGCGACTAGTATAGACCATGTTTTAGTCTACATCATTAGTAAGCTTACATGCATAAATAAACAGTTAGGATTTTACATTGAATTTCACAAATTGTTTGAAAATGTAGATATAACGGCCTATTAAAATACGATACACTATATTTCACAGAATTAAAACTGAAACGAGTTATTCAAACTGTTCAAATATAACCTGAAACGAAATAGATATCCGACTTTAATGAAAATACAGAGGTAATGTATAAACATTGAAAACGATGTTTTACCTTTTATTTTCATATCTAATATAATAAGCGATTCAAAGTACTGAATATTTCAAAACTAAACTTAAAAATCGATCAAAGGGATTATTAAATAATATAAAAACAGAAATTATTTTATGGGTAAATAGAAAATTAAATTCAAAAAGGGACGAGGGAATTGAAAAATATTTATTAAATAAAATAACATTTTAAAACCAAAATGATTTAATCTTCACCCGAAAAATATATGTCTATAATTAATTATTCCATGCCTGTGTTTTAAATCACTATTTTTTTCACTGCCACGTTATTGAATAAATCTGTTTTTCTTCTCTCTCACTCTCTCTCTATAAAGTGAGTGAAGTAGAAGCTTTTATGCCGGGTTGAAGGTTATTCAAATACAGAATACCGCGCAACAACGTTGTGAAGAGTTGAGAGGATATAGCAAAGAAGCATTTGAAAATCAGTTTTGTCACGAATTGAATCAAAGAGTTCCCGAGTGAGGAAAAACCCAATTTTCCCACCCCTCCTTCAACCTTCTTAAACTCACTCTGTTGGCAGATAAAATGAAAATACAGAACGAACGAACGCGCAATCTGGTGTTAAAGAAAAGTAGACAGTCACCTGTCACCATCACCATACAGAATTGTCGAGGTATTAAGAAAATGGTGAACATTATAGACCGGCCATATGTCATACTTTGAAAGAAAAGATAAAACTACAATTTTTTTCTATTAGAAAAATAGACAAATTGTGAAAATTAATGTTTTATACTTAAGAAATGCGACAAAAAAAATCCATTAAAACACAAAAATCTTCGGGTTCGAATGCGGGTTACGTATAGAATTTTTCTTGATACAAAATTTCTGCTTCATATTCCTAGGTATTAGCTATGAATAATATCTTAACCTTAACTATCCGCAAGCGTTTAAGCTAATTTACAATAAAACCACATTAGTCGGAAATAATTCTAAAGAAACAAAATTTTAAATTTCTAGTAAGGGGGTGAAAATCTTTGGCTGATTTTTTTTTCACTAAATACTAAAAAGCTAAAAGGCTATCAAAAAATTAAGACTTACATTTTAACTGTAATGGATATTTTGTAAGACGGATTTAAATTTAAAATAAACCTTTAAAAAACTTTTTAAAAATTAAAAGAATATTTTTTTATTACCACAGATCATTGGAGTGAAATACACAAGAATATAAAAGACTTATTGATCTAGAAAATGTAAATGCAAAAAATTCTCATTAAATCCTTTTCTAAAGCAATATATAGCTAAAAAAAAATATATATATAAAATAAATTTTTTGGGATGGGGTGAATATTAAATCAATTTTTTTTTGATAATTTGAGATAATAAAAAAAATTCAATTATAATGAGTCTCAATAAAGATCTAAAATCTAATTTCGGCCAAAACACTCCTACCCCTTTTTCCAATTTTTGCGAAAATTTAATACATTCTTTTCCCCCACCTGTTTACCAGATTTGAAGAAAATCTGTCTACGGGGTTCAGAGCTTTAAAACCAATTATAAGCATATGCTTATGCATATGCTCGTGCATACGCTCGAAACGTTTGTTTGACAAAAACAAATTTTTGGAATTGGGTGCATTGGAATAAAAAATTTTTTCGTAGGTTGTTCTCAATTTATTTAAAACTTTTTTTTTTTATTTAGGCACAAAACGTAAAAAATATCTTTTTTTAGATACAATACAATACAATACAATACAATACAATACATCGCTAAAGGCAGGAAAGTAATAAACGCACTTGTAGTTAAAATCGAGTAACCAAAATTCCTTTCAAGATTATCTTATGACCAATTTTTTTTTGTAGAATAGTTCCTTTGGTAATTCAACTTCATGCGTTCTCCAGATAACATGAGAGGATAATGTTTTAATGAATAACAATAATTTGACACAAATGATTTGAAGATTAATTCTTCTGTCGTCATCATCATTGTTTAGCATTCGGTTATTACTTCCTTGTACAAAATAAAGGAAGTATTGTGATCGCGAAAAATTTCGGTTTTCAGATTTCAACGAAAATATCCATTTTCACCATCCCTGGATCCATTTTGTTCAGCGTGACGTCTTTACGAACGTATGTACGTATGTATCTCGTGTTAAGTCAAACAATTAGCCGTAGGATGTTCAAATTTTGGATTTAGGACTATTGTAATATCGAGTTGTGCACCTTCCCTTTTGATCACAATCGACTGAACCAAAAGTGTCCAAAAAAACCCAAAATAAAAAAAAAAAAATGGATTTTGGACTTTTACTTAACTGCAAATGGTAATTATTCTCACTGGTTTCAAAGTTATAGCCAAATAAAATTTTAATTAATGAAATATTTGGATCTTACGAGGGAAAGGCACATCGGTTCGAACCAGACTTCATCTCCTTTTTTTATATATTTTTTAAAATTTAAATATATTGATTTACTCGTATTAATAATTATTAACCTCTGATTGTAAAAAAAATGTACGATAAATAATAATTCAATAATAACAATAAAAAAAAATATATGAAAAAAATATCAGAAGTTATTAACAAAATATAATTTTATCTAATATTCACTTGAAAAAAATGTGTATATGTAATTTAATAGGCGTCCAAAGAAGTCATGTGGTATCCACATCAGATTTTTATATCATAATTACATATTATAGGTTGAAACGTTGTTGATATTCAAGATATTTTCTGGTAAAAATTTAAGAAACTTTTAAGGAGAATTACGAAAAATTAATACATACTCCCGGTATTCCAGAAAGCTATAATGTTCTATAGTAGTCTCTTTTCGCCATTTCTCTTATATACCTTTTTATATAATTTGTTTGTTTATTTATTATTTATTAAATTGAAGGTCTTTCTCCAGTGAAAGTGTCTTGCTTATGAATAGTTTTTTCTTTTCATAAAGGCAGTCATGTGTTCTCATAGGATTATACATGTTTTAAATAAAACTGGAATATATTTTAATAATAAAAACTAAAAAAAAAAAAAAAACATTTAAAGAAACTGCCTTGAAACGTTAAAATTAAATTTTTTTAATTCTAAAAATTTCAATTTTTTAGGTTGACGAAGTGAAGTTGGTAATTATTTTTTTTAAAGGGAAAAATTCTTCCACGAGAGAAATTTCAATAATTAAAAAAAAAAAAAAATTTCGTGCAAGTTTTATTTATCGTTCAAAATAATTCATTCGATTTAATTCAACAATTGAATGCAACTTATTGAAATAAGATTTAGATTATAAATTTCTTCACAGTTGTCAAAATTTTCGTTTCTTTTTTGTTTTCAAGTTCAGCTTTACAATTTTTCAAATTAAAAGTTGTTTATGTAACGAAAAAAATAATAGGTTTCGATGAGTTTCCCTTAAGCTATGTATTTTTTTTTTTTTTTTTATTCTAGGAAGAATAATTGTTATAATCATCTGAAAAACGGAAATATAAATTGCCGAAAAACGAGAATAAATAATTAAATGTTGAAAAATGTAACAATTGATACAAAAATAAAATTAATGTAGATAAAAAATTATATTTGCAATATTCTAAAAATAAATACCATACTTTGTTGTTTGAATTTAAACAAAAAAAAAGTTGACATCAAAAAGAAATAGCAAACAACTTTCAAAACGCAAGGTTATTTTTCATATCATTTCACAACAGAAGTTGCTTCTGTAGCTACTGTTATGTTATTTCTACGATTTATGGCTCCTATGAAGATACAAACAGCGCTCGAGTGATATTACCTTAATCTTGTGTAAAAAATAAAATAAAATTTGATTCTGCTAAAGTATTGGCTGTAATTTACCAATTTCATGCAATAATATAAATTGAAATATATATACTCTGAACATATATAAATCACAGAAAATTTTATTTAATTAAAAATTAATATTATAAATGAAAATACTTAATGCTGTACGGTCAGCTTTAATTTACTTAAAAGTTAAAATGTTTAAATTCGAAAGTTATTTACCATTCATCATTTCTCAATAATAAAAAAGGCAATAATGTAAACAAAAATCTTATGATTAATTAATATTAATTTTTATAGAAAAAACATTACAAGATAATATAAATTAATTTTAAAACGGAGGTAATTTTTATTTCTATGTTCCAAAATATGAAGAACACCAAATAAAGATTAAGAAATATGTTATTATTTACTATCAAGAAAAAAAATGGATAAAAATGAAAAAACCCGGTGCAAAATATATTGAAATAGAATTATAAAATTTTCCGCGTTCCCAAAAAGCTGCAGAGTACTCGAGTAATGTTATATCTCACATGATTTGCGACGGTTGATATCACCAGTTACGTCATGTACAACCTCCTATGAGTGGAGACTTATTTACTGTATATCTGCTTATACAATAATGAGGACATATAAGCTTCGACTTTAAAATTATATAGCTCGGTCTATACATATTTTTTAAAAAAACCGATGAACAGATTTTATTAAAACCTGTCCATGTTTAAATTACATAGAATGCACTTTAAAAAAGTTAGGAAAAACAGGTATGTGTAGATCTATATTTCAACCAGTCTTAGAGATCATTTAGAATGGACAATTTTATTTTTTGAAGGGGAATTTTATTCTATTTCTCTACAATTTTATTTTTTTAGACGAGATATTTTTTCATATTCTTTTATAAAATTTTTAAATAACTATTATTGCCTTATAATTAAGATTTAGTTATATTATTTAAAAGAAAAAAATCTGTCAGTTTCATTCCCAATAAATAAGGAAATGTGCATATATAATAACAGTTATTCTGCCAATTACATCAGTAAGGGAGTAAAAAAAACTCTTAGTAAACGAGAAAGTGCAGAATACTACAAAGGAAAGTAATTTTGTATTACTGTTTAAACGAGGATATTGGTAGTTACTACTGATGCATTACTACATGTTTAATTTACTAATCATTTGACACCATTTTCTAAAAGATGTTAATTTATATTCAAATCAATAATCGCTTTTAAATTAAACTGATATGTTCATAATAGTCGGTCGTCAAGAATAAAATTAATTCGTACGTCAATAAAACAGTAACGTCATGTTTGTAAGATTTTCGACTATTATCATTATATATTATTTTATATTTCATATATTATATTACATTAATAGTGGCAAACATCTTACAAAACATGATGTTACTGTCTTATTGACGTACAAATTAATTTTATTCTTGACCACCCACTAATATGAACAACAGTTTAATTTAAAAACGACTATTGATTTGATCCCTGAAAACCCCTGAAGATGGAGTAACAGCTCCGAAAGTACTAGGATTTACACTTTTTAAATTGTTAGTAAGTGGAAATTTAATTTATACAATTAATCTATCTTTTATTTACTGCTTATATTATTATAATGTTCAGTTAAAAGAAAAAACGAAAATTAACACAATTATGTTTTATTTAAATATAAATAATTACAACAAAATCAACAGGGTTTTACTAGAGAATAGATTTTCAGAGCCACGTACAATTCATTCGAACGAAATTGCATACTGTAAATGTATTCAGAAATAAACCATACAAAACCGTACACCTAACTATTTTACGTGCTTTAAAATATCCCTCAAATTTCTTTCTATCTTTTAATACAGTGAGGGTTTGAAAATTTTTCTTAATTATTTTGGGAATAAAGAAAATGCTTATGACTCACGATGCCCTTGCTGATATACCTAAAAAAAATTTGCAACAATATGCTTTCCAAAGGGAGTTTTTTGTTACGAATATTTTATTTGCTAAATGGTATCAAAACGATCTAATTACAGAATAGATTAACGAACGTAACAATTTTTCTTTTATTAAAAGCTGTAAATTAGAAAACGACTAAATTTACAAAGGAATAAGGTTTAAATTAAACCATTTTCGTATCGATTCTTTATGATTTTACACCATCAATGTAGTTATCAGGTTTCATCTTTCGTTGTTCAAATAGTAGTTACATTAATTCAGGGAGATGATCGTTTAAAATTTTACCTCTAAACGATCAGATCAAATTTTAACACTTGACCTGACATCTCATTAGTGTTTGGATCAGCAAACTGTACGGTCAGCAGATATCCGTTAGATATGTTACATATACTATGAGTAACTATATATATATATATATATATACTCACGATATCATCAATAAACGTTACTTGTCTGTACCGATATAATGAGAGCAGATTCTAATCCCAGTCGTTTGTTAAAAAGTGGTTTTACGTAATATGTTTAACTAAAATCTATACGTCAAATACATAAAAACACACACGGCGACAAACTGTCCGTTCTAGATATAATCATCAAATAGATAAAGTGTCGTTAATGCATTTCCATTTAACACAAATTAAAAAAATTGCAACTAAAAAAAAAAAAATTACATTAAATAAAATAATGAATTGGCATTATCCTGTAGGATTATGATTAAATTTAAAGGTATAATACGTGATAAAATTACCATAAAATATTATTTCATTTATTAACAAGTAAGATTCTACTTCATTCAAGATGAAAAGAACAACAAAAAAAAATCATAGTTCTATAAAAAGTTAAATTTTTGGTCAAAAGTTTTGATCATATCTCACTACTTTCAAGTTTGATATTTCGGTTTTAATTAACGCTACTGGATATCTTCAATGTTGATCACTTATTAAACTAAGTTTATAATGACATAACATCCCCAAACTAATTTTGAAGAATTACAGTAAAAATGAATTCTATTCCATTCTTCTTTCCTTTAAAAAATCATTTGCCATTTCATCATCAATTAAAATGATGGGTACTGCTATTTAATATATCGCTGTTCAATACACAGTTTAGTGTAAAAAATGTTTTTTTATCTTTAGAAAATCAAAATTCCCCATACTGAAATAACCATGGAAAAAGTTAAATAAAAATACTTACAATGCAGAAAAAAATGTTCTTACATGAATATATATATACTAGTCAGTCTAGTATATATATATAATATATATATACAACCAGGGGCGCCACATGGCCTATCCGGCAGAGCTCGCTTCGGTAGCCATTCCCGTCTAACCAGAGGGCTTTGTCTCTAGATCACCGCAGTCTTCGTTATTCTTACGGTTATTAAGCATAATACAAATAAACTATTAGCATAAGCATAAACTATTCAGGCTTCATAGAAACTTAAAAAAGAGATTAAACTGCACTAAAGCAAACAACATCTTATAAATTTTTATAACTTAATTATAATTATAATTATAATTACAATTAATTAATATAATTATAATTATAATTATAATTATATAATTATAATATAATTAATTAATTAATTAATATTATAATTATAATTTAATTATATATAATTATAGTTAACTTAATTCTGTTGCCACGGTGACAGAAATATAATAATGAAGTAAAAATATTGGTTAGCTTTTATTTTTCTTTAATTCACAGCTTAACCCCCTAGGTGACTAGGAACCTCGATACATGGCTTAAAACCTTACCCGGGATAACAAGAATGCATCCTGTAAATTTGAAAACAATCGGTCGGTTGATTTTCACGTGGTGCGAGAACAAATAAACAGACAAACTTTCGGCTTCATACATGAGATTATATATAGAAATGTAATGATTTACAAAGAATGAATGTAATGAATTTCATTAAAGCGTTTTCGAAACGCTTCAACAGCGAGTGTCGGCTGACAAAAGATTTCGCCCTGATTTCTAGGCCTTCAATTAAATTAAGCTAGATTGTAATTTTTAGGATCCAAATTGAGTGGTAAGTAAATCATAAATCACATTTTATCATAAAACAATAAATAACGTATATCCGATTAACAATAAAATATTATTGTGATGAAATATTGTAATTTCATTGGCTAATGATTACATTATTTTCATTAAAAAAAAATTGACTTGAAAATATAATATTTATTTATATAGTGGCTGTAGAATATAATAAGTATGAAACTCTATTTATGTTTTGTAACAGACTAAACAAAAAAAATTACATTTTCAAACAGGGCTCTATAAAAAAAAATTAAAAATCGTTAAACACATTTCAGAAAAGTGAGAAAAAAGCACAATATAACTTGTGTTTAATGCTTCAATTTAAGAGATGAAAAGGCGTAAAAATACAAAGAGAATAACACTAACATAGAAGCAATGTTTATTTACGATTTTTACACAAAAAAAAAGTTGATAAAAGAGAATGAATTCAGAGAAATGCAATACTCGTAATCATTACAATTTTAAAACATTAAAATGTCGATAAAAGATAGGAAACAGTTTTTTATAACTAAACCACAGATTCATTAAAATAACGAAATAATCGTTTCTTCGTTTTTTTTTTTTTTAATTTGTTGAAAATAATTTCAATTAATTGTAATGTACAGTAATATTTACAATGAACATAAAATGTTAAGCTCATTTTAGGAGTTCATAAAAAATGAACGTAGCACTGTAGCACGCGTTGATTTTTTTTTCAAACATTAATGTAGAAATTACTGGAAATACTTATGACGAATGAACACCTCGGTGCGATGTAACGAGAGAGGGCAAATGCAATGTGCGTACTATAGTTTCATAAAATCGGATGTGTTATTACTGTTTGTATACGTTTTCGTTTAGAGTAGGGCGTTAATAAAGAATCTATTAAACATTGGTATCAGCAGTGCAGTTTAAGGACACAAGAAGTGTCGAACACAAAAAAAAATACTGTATCTCGCCTCCAAGGAAATTGGAGACGGAATACTAGCTTCTACAATATAACTAGTAAGAGAAACGTTTCTGAAAAGCCTCGTGTCAGTTTAGAACTGGAGAAACCACAATCGCTAATCGTGAAGGTTCAACACAAGCGTTTAAAACTCTATGTATATAAATCTCAGCTGGTGCATGCAATTTTTTTAATAATTTTTAATAATTTTTTTTATAATTTTGCCGGTGGACATTCTTGACAAATAGAACGAAGATAAAGCGTTTTTAGAAAAGCAATTTTGTCTAACAGAGCTACCTTCCATGTTTCTGGACACGATATACATCATAATTGTCGGGTTTGGGGTAGCGAGAACCCTAATACCGTTAGACAAACACAACGTGATATCCCAAAAATTAACGTTTGGTGTGCGTTGACTGCTTATGAAGTGATTTTCTTCGACGAGTCAACCGTTACTATCGCTGTTATTTAGGCATGTTACAGGAATATGCGGTTCCACAAATTGAATATCAGTAACCTAACGTTTACTTTCAAGATGGAGCACTACTACACTGGGGGTTCACACGTTGAACAATTTCCTCGACATTGAATCGGCCGTGATGAACCAATTCCCTGGCCAACTCGATCTCCTGTTACGCCACTCAATTTGTTTCTTTGGGGGTTTGTCAAAGACAGGGTGAACGCAGCGAAGGTTGTCAACGTCAATTAACTAAAAAGAACCGAAAATATAATCGAATAACTCCAGATATTATCTGTAATGTGTGGCGTGAAATTGAATATCATCTAGGCCATGCCTAAGGTACACGCTAGGTACACGCCATAAAACGCCTGTGAAAACATGTGGAACTTGAAACAATTGAAATGCCATGTTCAATAATAAAACATGCACGGTTATTACTTTATTTTTTTATTAATAACAAAATTGCGCTAAAACGGCCGGTAAAAATGGCGTAATGAGTCGGTTTCAAACGCAAAAGGGAGCGCGTAGCTAAAATTAGTAAGAGTGGTGCTCTAGAAAATTTTTTTTCTGATAAGGACATAGTTAAAGTTTTCTGTACAATAAAAGAACCAAAAAAATTATAATTAAATAGAATTGCTGGGTGTTAAACTGAACATTGTGCCTAAAAAACCGTATTTGGTTTAACCGAATAAATAATAAAATGTTAATACAGATATTTTTTGTTATTATTAGAACTTCATAAAATGTTCGCTTAAAAACTCTATAGCCCATTGGTGCTTAATTTAAACTTCTATGTACACACAAACAAATGCATAATAAGTTTTTACTAATTATCTTCTCTTTCGCCCTTCCAACGTGTTTTTGGACAGATCTGGCAATCAAAGAGCCCTTGCATTCCGCCATCTTCTGATCACTAGTGAAAAACAACTAAACCGCTTTCATATTCCTTCCGTCGACTAAACTGGAAAAGGGAACGAACAAGGAAAGTTCCATACACACGCGGAGTATAAAAAAACTACCTTCCACCAGCATGCCAGGGTCGGCACTGCGGGAGCGACAGTGCTCTCTCTCCCTCGCAGCCTCGCGTGCAGCTTCCTACGTGCGCACGCGCACAACAGCCAAACATCACGCCGCTAGAACTGTGAAGCGCACAGTTCCATACAAAGAGTTTTGTATCTTTTTCAAAAATTGGGGGATGGTTAGTGACATTAAGCTTAAGGATTAAATATTGTACAAGTACAAAGAAAGAATTAAAGAGAAAAGGACTCATTATATTAAATGTTATCGATAATATCATGTGGAAATAGGGGTTCTGCAGTTCGACAGCGAACCGCCACTGTTTGAAGGATAGAGTTCGTGAATCAAATCCGTACAATATTAGTGAAACTGAAGGAGAGCATTCATCAAGAAATCGACAACAACGTTTTGCGTCAAGTAACTCTCAAAATGCAAGTAACACTCGTCAAGTAACACTCAAACATAAAAAATGCATCACTGTGCAGATGTTCACTTAGAACATCTTATACTCGTATCTTTATTTTCTCGAACATCTTTATTTCATTAAAAAATATTACATCAGCGCGAACCTGTTTGGTTTTAAGTTCTTCGTATGATATATATAAATATTGAAATAAAAAATAAACCTGTAATTTTACAACATAATAATATAGCATATTATAAAAAAAATAAAAACAAATTATTGATATGTAAAATAGAGAATCATTTCTACGGCACGTCTATTTTTTTAATTAACTGAAAAGTAGAGCGAATAAACGAAATGTGACTGTTATTCCTGGACCGTATGAGCAATTATTTGAAATAAAAGATACACAATAAATATCTTTCTGTAAAAGCTTTGATTTTAAGCTAGATAGAAAAAGATTTCGCCCTGAACACTATTCAAAAAGTTAATAATATGAAAAATATAGTTTCAATTTAAACATTTTTTAAGGATCGTTTGATAGATTTTCATTTAAAACGATTCTTCTGCCAGTGGTATAAACAAACATAGCATACAAACACAATATATTCCCCTCTGGGCGTAAATGGATAAAATATAATTTGAAATTGTTATTGAGAAAAAATAGAAAAACATCTATGTTGTTTTAAACTAATAAATAAATATTGCTACAACAAAATTTAAAATCATTGGATCTTCAGGAATATTATTGTTTTAAACTATTTTTGTTTAATCCAGTAAACGATACTGAATACATCTGGATTAAAGGAAAAAACATCAGAAAACAATATTTTCCTCTTAAATCCATGAATACAAAAGACATTAAATTATTCTTTTTTAAATATAAAAAGTTTTACTGATCTATACAGTTCCAATATCAGAAACCACATCTTTTCTACCTCTTTAGTTTACAAAAAATATTTTTTTTTAATATTTGTACACATATTGTGACGTAAAATTATTATGATGGCAAAATCAGAATAAGGAATATATGTACCCACAGCCGTTCAAAAAATACCGATAACGGTAAATATCAAATATATGCTGTTTGCATCGAAAAACGTTTTAGACATGAATTATTTAAAATTTTATTAAAAGTGAATTAGGTCCACATTATTATTTTTATTACAATGACAGTCAAAGGAAGAAATTAATAAAAAAAATTTCTGATAAAAGTTCTGAAATACAGAATAATATAAGCTGGAATAAAATTAAGATGAATTCAACCTATAAGTTTATCCATTATAAGCCGCACTATTTTAGCTAAAAAAACCTATGATAACATTTTGGGGAACTTCTCTAAGGAATATAAATAACTAAACTTTTTAAATATTTTTAAATATTGTACAGAAAAATGACTTAGTCGTGAAATATATAGAACAATAAAGCGAATACGTTCGAACAGTATAATGCGTGGACTTCATTTCAAGGTATGATGATAGGCAGTATAACAGAACTAAACTGAATTTTTTTACACTAAACGGGCACAGAAATGAAAATTCTTCAGGGTTTTTATTTTTTGTGGCATTTAATGAATCAATAAACTCGGCAATACATTTGCACACCTTAATGTCAGCTGATAATTTTTTTTTACTGCTTTTATTTCCTCAACTAAATGTAATAAAAATTCCTGAAATATTTTTTTATAAAAATTCCTGAAATAATTTTTTTGTTGAAAATCACAAAATAGGAAAACAAAGCAAAATAGGACAAACGTTGATATGAACTTTTTTTGCTCAATTTGATGTCCTGAATCAGTACCTGAAAAATTTGGGGAATATATATATATATATATATATATGATGAAATTTTTGTAGCGTGTGAAAATACCATGCTTGATCGGAATTCGAACCTCCAGATGAAAGGCCGGGAAGTTACCACTCGCGTCAATGAGGCCGCCCAATTATAAATATTAAACATAACGTATTCCAAAAGATATATTTCCAGCTTAAATTATTTTAGAAATTTGAATATAGAAGGGGCATTGGTAGATGGACTATTTCTAAAAAGCTCTTCCACCTAAAACCCCCTCCACCTCACAATTAACCAAGGTTAAAGCGTATACTTAAAAAATAGTCACTTAAAATACCCTCACTATGTTGATCACACACAAAAGATGAAAATTGATTCAAATATGAGTATTATATACTATAGAGGACAAAATGATATAACTTATAAAACTTCTTTTACTAAATTTAACGCCATTGTATATTTCGAGAGATATTGTTCGTTCGATATTGATAACTTTCGTTCTCTACATCTATATCGATTTACTCAGACAGTTAATATGTGATGAAATATTACGTTATTAACCCACCGGGTTGGTCTAGTAGTGAACTTTTCATCGCAAATCAGCTGACATCATCGCATGTAGCCGACCGTCATTCACCGCTCGAGTTAAAACTACCGATTTTATTAATTCAATTAAAAATACTATTCGAAGAAGGCGGCAAGGTGACTGGATTGCTACAGCGGTTAATAAACTCCGACAAATCAATTATATAGTGTTATCGTGGGACTCTTTATGTAGAAAAATTCGCCCAGAGGAAGTGGTCCTGTGTCGATTGGGATTAGGACATACCAGAGCTACTCACGGATACCTGATGTCGGCAGAAAACGCACCACTATGCGCACGATTCGACTGCCGTTTGACTGTGCACCACATCCTGGAGTGGACTTGTTACGCTGCCTTACGTCGTAAATTTAAATTGTCGGGGGACAAACGGCGCGTCCTAGGAAACGGCAAGAATTTCGAAGTTGAGAGTTCTAAGATCCAAATCTTAGTAAAGGCTGTTATTTTTATTCGAATTTGAGTACATCGTGAATACCGATGTTGTTTGGTGGTTGGATTTCAATTAACTACACATTTCATGAACGGTCGACAACTCCCTTTTTCTGTTTAACCTTCGGTACTACCGTAAGGTAGTACTTCAGGTTAGGCTGATTAGGTAGTACTCCAGGCTAGGACTCCAGGCTAGGTACTTCAGAGGATGATATGTATGAATTTAAATAAAGAAAGTGTAGTCTTGTACAGTCTCAGGTCAAACATTCTTGAGATGTGCAAGGTTAATTTATTCTGAAATTAGTCCATTTATATTTTATTTTATCTTATATCCTTGCTCATGTTATAATCATAAATATAATCTTATAATCATGAACAAGGGTAATTTATTCTTAAATTGGTCCATTTATATTTTATTTTATGTATTTATTGTGGTCGAATAGCCCGTGAGACCTAAAAAAAGTAAATATTACATTATTAGATTAACAATACAGGGAAAAACAATAAATTGTGAAATTTTCAGCAAAATCGGTTCAGTAGTTTTTGAGTTATTAGGGAAAACATAAGGAGATTGCCGTTTATTTATATATATATATATATATATATATATATATATATATATATATTATTACAAAATATGAATGAAAATTTAAAAAAATAATCTATTAATGTTTTTGTTTTTTTTAAATTACAGTCATAAATAATTTTAAAAATAATAAATTTAGCTAAAAGAACGGTAAATTAAATACAATAACGTGAATTGAAATAGTTAAAAAAATTGATAATTTTCAACTACTATAAATTAATAATATCAACAACTTTGCTCCTAATATAAAATTGTAAAGTATACCTGATAAAATGTTTTATTATGGAATAATACGGGATTAAACTTTAATATAAATTAAATATAATAAACAAATAGAGTAACTGTAATAAAATGTGTTTACATAACACTAGTTCATTTTCTGTTCTATACAAAACGCTCCAAGCTTATATACCCACGGTTGAATCGTTATCACATCATTGAATATTCCTTTGATGTTTATAACGTCTATGACACTGTGTTAGCCGTTTTATATGTATTTATGTAGTCACCGTATATACGTGTATATTTTGTATGACATGCGTCTGTGTCCCATGCTTTACGTATTGTATATATCTACTCTTTAATATTATATTACATCAGTAAAGCGCACAAAAGTAAATGGGGTTTTTATATATAAACTACACAAAACATACTCCTTTACTCTTTGTGCGTGTGCGTGTGTATGTGTATACGCGCGCGCACATGTTCGGTTTGTAATAATAATAATTTGAAACCATAAATAAAGCGATGACTACGGTAACGTAGATATTGTGTGTTGTCCTCAGTAAAATACATAAATATAAATTATATACTGTCAAGTTCTATTCATCAAATAACTTGCTGTTATCTGTCAAATAAAGAATTATACGTTTTCATTTTTTTTTTCATATTTTTCAAAACTAATTTTATGTACATAGAACCTAATATGTACAAAAGTCATTTTTATATAACTTTTTTTTTCACTCCGTACTAAGAAATTTTATTTTTTATTATAATTAGAAATTTTATTTAAAAAAAAAAAAACAATATAAATATATATTGTGATAAAAAGCATGGTATTTTTTAAATATATAAAATCAAACAAATACTTCCCAATTCAGAAATGTATAATTAAATTCAATACTAAATTGAAAATATATCATTAAAAAAAACAAAAAAACATTCAACTACTTAGAATCTAAAGTAAACGCTTTAATGAAGATGAAACTTTTAATTTTTCTTTAAAATATACGTAGATACAAAAAAAGCTGGCAATACAGTTTTAAGACTTTTCCGTCAGTTGTAGGCCTTTCCCGTTATTATTTCTAAATTACATTTAGAAAGAATAACTAAGACCCATGGACTTTCCCACGGGACACGGCTAAAGCCGCATCATGGATAAGTCCTACAACTGTGGGTTGTTTCTGATGCACGGCTATATAATATACAACGAACAAATTTCGCTTGACCGGTGTAGCCTCGAGGAATAACTCACCAGGTACCGAGTTAACTGAGAGATTGAGTTCGAGACCCAGCCCCACACCAAGTTAGGTTTTTAAACTTGAAATATTATTCATTTATTTGTGATGCCGCAACATAGCAGACGATTACAACAGCATAATTTTGGGGTAGGGGTGTGATTTTACAAACTTTTTTGCAAATATTGTTATTTTTTAATTTTTAACAAATGCGCCTAGGGAAAATATGACAACATACCAGGAAATTTAAATTAATAAGGCGAATTTTTAAAAGAAATTTTAAACTTTTTTACAATAACTGGAGGTTTCCAATTAAGAATTAAACGTTCGTTACTGATATATAGTTTTGTAAAAATTATGTTTTTATTTAACAACGTTGTTCTCTATCTTCATAATAAATTGAATTATTATTTTCATATAAATTTTGTATCTACGATTAATTATTTAAATACTGTCTGAAAATAGAATACAAAATGATATAGAAAATAAGAAGTAGAAGAGGAATAAACTGAAATTTCTTCCATAAATTACTAAAATACTATAAATTTTAACTGAACGGAATTATTAATAGACATTTAAAATTTTAAACACTTGTAAAAGAAAAAAAATATTACCGAGAGAATAAATAAAAAATAATAATTTGTTTTACTAATGATACAGTTAAGTTTTATATCAATGAATATTTAAATTGAATAAATTATATTTACAAATTTTTATTTTACAAAAGCAGTGAAATCTAATAATAATAGAATTAGAATGATAAATTAAAATTTTAGGCATTAATAAACTACAAGAAAACATCTTATAAAGTATAAAGAATGGACCAGCATACTACACAAACGACCAAATAACCGAACAGTACGAGCATAAGGAAACAGTAGCAAGCTTGCAGTAAAGACAAAGGATTCTAGACACAATGCAACAAGAGCTAATGGTCGGTTGTAATCGTTATTAATGGTTCCTTCCTATAGAGTATACCAAATATGCCTAGAATTTCAAGCTCGGTTCAAGACGATAAGTATTGTCTTTTATACAGTATGACATAAGTTGTAGACGTAATCACAAGCAGCAGGAAACTTCCTACTCCACCTTCTTTAAATAATTTACTGACATTTCACTGCTTTTATTAATTAAATCGCTTTAAAATTAATCTAAATATTAAACCTGCATTCATTCCATTAAATGTTTAATAAAAATAAGTTAAAACGCTTTAAAAATAAAATTTATTGAAAATAGCATTCATTAACATCATCACTAATAAATGATTATGTTTTGCTTTATTTTTATTCATGGCAACTACCCAAAATAATATCACTCCATTAACATAAAACTATATTGGGTATGATTAAGAATGGAGGTTTTATTGAAATATATTATATAAGAAGCAGTTGAAGAAAAAAATACGGAATACTAGAAGGCATGAGGAAGATGAAAATGATTGATGGTATTAAAAGGGGACGGAAAGATAAAAGGGAAAAGTAGTTTGGTAAACAACGCAGATGAAAAAACGTTACATCATGCAGCTTTTGCAATGACCGGAAATAAATAAATTTTACAATTTGTATTGTTTTATATCGAATTAAACTTTAACATAAACATTTAAAAAAAAGAAATAAATACATAATACCAAAGATTAAAAATGAGAGTTCTATAAAAAAACAAAAACGTATAAGTGATACAAATTTAAGGGAGGGCTATTTTGCAATACTGCAAATCACGATCCATTAAATGAACTTTCTATGTCATAAATCATTCAAGAATGATTTCTAAAGAACAAAAATTCATTAAGTACTATCCTTATTTTTGAAATTTGTTTATAAAAACTTATTTTTACACTGATGATATTTGACTAAAAACATCAAACAACCCATCATAAATAACACAAACAATATAATTCATATCAGATTTATCAAATAAGAAAGCTATCAAGACAATTTCATAAAGGTTTAGAATAAGAGGGATTACAACATACGTGAGAAGATAACTACAGATAAGCCGATTATGAAGGGAAAACCACAGAATACATATCATTATTACCACAAGAACTTCGTAAGCATAACGGAAGCAGGTGGTCAGAAAATACTAACTAAAAGATCAGATAACCACAAACATCGTAATATGACTAACATTTAACTGATTACAAATTAAATAAAGTTAAAATTTAAATTAAATTAAAATTTTAAATCTAAAATTAATTGAGCATTAATTTTTTAATGCTCAAAAAATACGAATTATATTCCTTCATAATCGACCCGACGTTTAACGGTACAAAGGGAAAACAGAAAAAGATCTCTTAATTGTAAGCGACCAAATGAAACACAAGCCAGGAAAAAGATCTCTTAATTGTAAGCACCTAATGAAACACAAGCCAGTTCAAAGAATAAAAAGCAAACCAAGCCAGGCTTTTTAAGGAAGGAACAAACTCAAGCTATCTTCATTGAGATTCGTTATTCCCAAAAAATTTAATTTCTAAAGCCATATAAAAGTGGTCATGTTAAAGAAGGTTTTTTTACTTTCCCGTCTAGATAGCGCTATAGCTAATAAGTTATACAACAGATTATTACCCAGCTTAAAAATACTTTCCCCCTTAATTAATATCAACTGATACACGCAGTTTCACCAACAAATATTACCCAGCTTAAAAATACTTTCCCCCTTAATATCAACTGATACACGCGGTTTCACACGCGTGACGTGTGCTCATTTGTCTAGTCTTCAATCTCGACAAATACTGCATGAAATTTATCTAGCGGATTTTTTTGCAGCCTATATGTTTGTCTATAAATAAAAAAAGAATAAATAAATATGATGACACATGTTGTAAGATATTCCCGTAACGCGGCCGGGAAAGTCCTACAATTATGGATTGTTTCTGATGCACGGCTTACAGACACATACGAACACAACTTAATTTAAAATATTTATCATTTTATATACATATATTATTTCGTTTATTTAAAGCGCGCGTGCACGCATAACGGCGAGTGTGGCAGTACTAGCGGCGACGGTCGACCCTAAGACTAAACTAAAGTAATTTCAGTACTTACATAGAACAAATTTTACGTAGGCAGACTGGTATACCCGCAAGGTTTAACGCACTAGTTACCGAGACAACTGGGCGATCAAGTTCCAGACGCACCCGGATCGAGTAGTTATTTACACTTTAAATATTATTCATTTATTTAATTCTACCGCTCACCTTTGACGTCACAACGTAGCAGACGACTACAACAGCATTTCTTGCGATGGGAGTGCGATTTTGCAAAACTTTTTGTTAACAAATGTGTCTTATATAAATATGACTTTAAGCAGGCGAAAGCTGGAGATATTGAGGGTGACTTTGCTTCACAGCCTCACCTTGAAAATGTAATGGCATCAATCTATAGAAGTAATCTGGCCAGTACGGCGGTCAAAATCGGCACAGTAGTTCTGGAGATCTATGTTCGTATGTACATACATACGAATAATTTACATCTAGTTTTTTGGGTTCGTTTGGTGTCAAAACGTCAAGATCCGGTGAAAACTGCATATGCCAAACTTGGGCCGATTACTATACTATTCCTTCTAAAGCTATAGCTTTGCTGTAACGCTCTCTAAACGGGAAAGTAACAGATTCATCAAAATGGATACAGTAGTATTCGTTGAATGAAAATATTTACACGTTTCACAAACTGATGTAATTTTTTAAAAACTTATCAGTTTTTAAAAAACTGATAAGAAATTACATAATTTCTTCATTTTTGAAAAACTAATTTATGATACGGGCTTCTTTGAACGTATGTTTCTCTATAATAAAAAAAAATTAATCGAAACCGGTAGAGTAGTTTTTGCGTGATTAAATAGCAAACAAATTTTAGATTTATGTATTATGAGTATAATATGATTAACAACTTTAAATTTAAATCTTTTGAAATTTAAACTTGAAATTTAAATCTTTTTTTAACATATTTTTATAAAATTTGAATTAAATTACAGTAAGAACATAAAGATTTTTAAATAATTTCTATTTTAAAAAAATCCCTTTCGGCACGCCGGGAGGCAGAGGTAGATTTCACCGTTGCTAAATAGGGAAGTTTGTGCTAAACCAGCAGTTTGTGAAGGTGCCGTTTCTTATAGGCCGATTTGTTTGACGAACAATCTATACAAATTGTTGAATAGGTTACTTGAGGCGAGGTTACAAGGAAACAGGGGGCATTACTCCTAGCCAATACGGCTTTCAACCTCTTTATTTTTCCTGTTTAGCCTCCGGTAATTACAATTCAGATAATACTTCAGAGGATGAATGAGGATGATATGTATGAGTGTAAATGAAGTGTAGTCTTGGACAGTCTCAGTTCAACCATTCCTGAGATGTGTGGTTAATTGAAACCCAACCACCAAAGAACACCGGTATCCACGATCTAGTACTAAAATTCGTGAAAAAATAACTGATTTTACTAGGACTTGAACGCTGGAACTCTCGACTTCCAAATCAGTTGATCTGGGAACGACTTTCAACCCGGGAAGTCTACGACAGACGCGGTGAAAGAATAATGCGGCGTATCATAGATACCGCCGCAGCAGGAACTTAGAGGACGCGCAACATTCCTGTGGTTATTTGAACTGACGGTGGTTTTGGGATCTGGCGGATGTGAAACGCGAAGATGTCGAAATTTTCCAGAAGTCGAGTCATAGTACCCATTATAATAGGTAGCTTTTGTATGAAATCTACCTAAAAAAACAATTAACAACATCTATCTTTACGAACATTTTAATAAATTTCTTTTTAACGTAGAAACAGTTTTACCACCAACAGTCAATTACAAGATTTATATATTTTTTCTTTCTAATTTTTCGAATCTATTTTTAATTTTTCGAATATAATTAATTATGGCAACTAAATTAAATGTTTTCAAAAATCTAGGATATTTTTAGTATTTTTAACGGATCATTAATTTAAAATGGTTTTCAGAGAAAATTAATATAAGAAGTTCAGATTAAAAGTATAAATGGAACAAAACAGAATCAAAATAGGAGGTTAAAAAGAGAGAGAAAATAAGATGACGCGCAGAATTAGTCGGCTGCAAGGAAATTTGATCTAGAACCGGACGTCATAAACCTTCGGGGGAAATAGAAATACACTGCTGTTACGTTTATTCAGAGGAGTAAATAGCAATATATAACTGTAGAAAGGGGCGTTAAAACATCATTACTTACCTTGAGTTCGGTAAGACATTAAGTCAATGTCAGAAACCAATAAGGTATGCCAATAATCAATTTCAATTTGTCTGTTACAGCTGGCATTCCAACCAACTACTGAACGATACTGTTAATAATTAATTAATGTGTCTCATCCTTGTTCATAGCTTGGATGATACACTGAATTGCACTTAACTAACAACCCCTAAGTAAATAATGAAATCATGTTAGGTTATAATATTATTGATAACACAGTATCCATATTAAATTGAAGCAAGCAGTACTTAACTCACAATCGAATTCAAAATTAATTATTTTAATAAATGTGTATTAAATTTATTTATTTGAATAAAAACAAAATTACACAATTTGTTTAAATTGAAAAAAATTTCTTTTTATTGAATTACTATTTATTGTAAAACGTTTTTTTTGCAATCAAGATGTTAATAATTATTCATAAATCAAGATACTCGTATATAAATTTAAAAAAAGCAAAGTTAAAAAAAACGGAAATGAAATCGCATTCAAAACGATGTGCCTTCCCCTTGTAAAATCCAAATATTTCATTAATTAAAGTTTTATTTGGCTATAACTCTGGAACCAATGAAAATAAGTACCACTTATGATATATATCGTTGAAAAGTTCTCAATGAAAGCTTATTTCTGCATTTAAGAAAAGATTCAAAATGAAATTTTTTGTTTTGGACTTTTTTGGACACTTTTGGTCCAGTCGATTACAATCAAAAGCAGGCCTCCGTGGCGCGGCGCAAGTGGTAGTGTCGAATACCAGTCAGGCATGGCATTTTCAAACACGCTACAAAATCGTTCATCTTATCCTCTGAAGCAATACCTAACGGTGGTCCCGAATATTAAACAGGAAAAAATTGCAATTAAAAGGGGAGGTGCACAACTAGATGTTGCAATAAAAAATTTCAACATACTACGGCTAATCCTTTTTGAGTTATGCTTAATACATACGAACGTACAGACGTCTCGCCGAGAAACTAGTTAAAATGGATTCAGGGATGGTCAAAATGGATATTTCCGTTGAAATCTGAAAACCGAAATTTTTCGCGATTACATACTTTCTTGTACTCAAGGAAGTAAAAAAAAAATCAAAACCGTTCACAAGATTCTAAGTTAAAGTGCTAATAGGAAATTGCCACTGAAATTTTTTAAAATCATTAGTAGGTTTGATAGAATAGCATATAAAAAAAGTCATCGATACATAAATAAATGCTTACAAAACAATATTACATTATAAATATTGTTCGTATAGATGGAGAAATGATAAACAATATTGCTCTTTGGTTGAAATTAAATTACTGGTACAGAATAGAACGAAATAGAGAGCTCTAACGACCGGGTGAAATGATCTGTAAAGTACGTCTGGTCCTTTGAAGTTCATCACAAAGTTATTAACTTCAATCTGCTCATCAGTACGGCATATATTTACTGCTAAATAATCCCAGCATCACAATCCTTCATTAATTTCGTCGCATTTGACTGATTCACTCCGCATATAATAATTGCGGATATTGAAGCGTCGCTTTCTCTAAGTCTGCTAGGTTCCAAATTCAAACCCCAGGCAACAAACGAGCTTATATACCAATAAGGAATATTGGGCTCAGGCATTCTGCCTATGAAAGTGCCTATGTCGTGAATTTTAATTTTGCTTTCCCGGTGATTATAGATAGAATATATGCACTGTATACAGTACCGTATATTCAGGGGAAAGTATAATGTTCATGACAAAAATGGTTATCGGTTTTTTGTTGTTGTTGAAATATTTACGTTTTAGTGTCCAAATATTTCATCTAGGCCATTGATTCTCAAACCTTTTCGCTCACCGCCCACACTGACAATTTACCATTATCTAGCGAACCCCAAATGTTTAAACTTACCATCTGTTAAAAATAATAACTGCATTGCGGTTCTTAAGATGCGCATCTTAAAAACGGCAATTACAATTATTGTTTTTAAACGTAGAAATATTAGGAAAACATCATTTTAGGTAGATTTCATAAGAAAACTATTTATTGTAATGGGTATCATGATTCGATTTCGACATATCTTCGCGTTTCACATCCCCCAGATCCCAAAACCATCGTCAGTTAAAAAGTTCATATATACATTTATTTCACTTTCTTGTGAACACGGTAGCAGTCGTAATTTTGCGGCAATCACTTTTTGATACATAAAATATAACATAAATATAACGACCCAAAATATCGGTCGAATTCGTTAATGGGCAAAATCATTCCAATAGAGTAGAAATGAGGGGCTTTGTCGAAAAAAGATTTCGCTATAAATTTCTTAAGTAAAATAAAGTTTTTTGATACCACCAACCATCGGCTCAAGGGATGGAAAAGATGGCGTTTCGAAGACAAAAAAGTCATACCTTCCTTAATAGGCACAGTATCGAATCGGTTTAAAGTATTCGTTACTCCTTCAAAATCGTCAAATATGTGTGTACAAATCTGTCTTTTGTAATTTAATTTTTATTTAAAATTATTATTAGGTTTAAATAAGTTTAAATACTCCTTTAAATTCGTTACTACTTCAAAGTCGTCAAATATGTGTGTACTTCAGTCACTATAGTTACTACAAATCTGTCTTTTGTAATTTAATTTTTATTTAAAATTATTATTAAGTTTAAATACTTTATTTTCTGTTTATCAGTGTGAGAACTAGGGGGCGGATCCCTCTCGCTAAACAGAAACGGCGAGCGAAGCGAGTTCTGCGGCCCTAGAGTAAGCACCGTTTCCCCGGTGTCGGTCCCGTGGAACCTCTGGGTCGGCTCCGGAATTCAGCTGGACCTAATTGTGCACCGGGAATCCAGGAAATATTCTGGCTAGGGTGAGCGAAGCAAGCTCCGATCGGCTGAATATATTTATTTATGCGTGTCGTTAACAGAAGAAAGGGTGAAAAACAAGAATATAAAATGAAAGTAAAAAATATAAAACAAAAAAAGCACATTAACTATGTAACACATTTTAGCGACACAGAATAAAATTTGGAAAAAAAACTGTGCATGTACACACGCGTGCGCGCTCGCGAAAATATAGCTGTAAGTATGTGAAAGATAGATAAAAAAGACCCATACTGAAAGAGAGAGAAGGAGATAGAGAAAGATAAGCAAGAGGGGGGATTCGATGTATCGCCAAAACAGGGACTTAAAAGAACTGCCTACGTACCATTTCTGTAAATCAATAAGCTACCGTAGGAACAAACAAAACCCTATATGTCAAATTTCAAAATTCTACCTCCAGTTCCTATCATTAATAACATGTATTTTATCTCACGATAAAAATCGGTTTGCGAGAGACAGTAAATCGAAAATATATTTTTCGATTAGTTATACACCTAAAATAAAGCGATTAAATGGGGAAAAACAGGAATCTTAAAAAATGAAAAATAAATAAATTTATGCTTGATAATAAAAGAATGAAACCATGGAAATATATCAAAATATTAAACATGGCTCGTTTCAAATGTTTTTTATACTAATCTACTCGTAGAAATAAAAATTTATTACAAGTATTTAATACAAATTTATCCGTGATTCACACCTGGTAATGTTTGAGATATATTGATAATTTTGCAAATCTATTTCTTTTACCTAAGTAAATATCAGTGTCATGAATACTTCAAATCTCTCAAAAGGTATACGAGAATTAGAAAATTCTAATTTAATTTCATTTCATCTTTACACAGGCCACCAGTGGTTTATTGAAACCCAACCGCCAAAGAACACCGGTATCCACGATCTAGTAATCAAATCCGTATAAATCCGTAATAAATCCTAGTAATCAAGTCCTTTACTAGGACTTGAACCCTAGAACTCTCGACTTCAATATCAGCTGATATGCGAAGATAAATTAACCGGTGGGTACATCTTCTAAGGCTGGATTAATAAAAGAAATTTGTAATCCTATATTCCGTAAGAGTAAATCCAATCAACAAAATTTCACACGTTTTAACTTCATATCAGCCAAAAAAGTTTTGAAAAATCATTCAGATTTCAAAAAGATGCACCTGTGCCACGAAGGATGGTATAGTAAGTGAATGTAATTGCACCATTTGAAAGCATGTGACCTGAAGTATCAAATATCGGTCGCCAGATAGCAATCCTAGAGCTCAAAAGTACGGTAAAAACAACATGGCATACATGCCATAACAACATGCCTTTTATTCTACAATTCAGCAAGACAGATTGCAGAGTAGAGAGAAAAATTTAATAAAAATCCTTGAGACTCTGTAGCGAAGCTCGATAGAGTCCACTTGTCGCGCTAGTCAAGAACGTTTAGCGCGACCGCAAAAATATTTCATCGTGACGCACGAAGAAAATCTGACCCGACGGGTGTGACGCACGATGAGTGAGCAGGACGACTGCCTCCACCACGGACGACAAGATTCAGCAAGTTCAGATACATTTCTGGCGAATAGGAGAATTAAGGCGAATTACCATCTGTGAGGTAGCGTCTTTTTAGAAAATCAGTCATGAACCCACCGGGTTGGTCTAGTAGTGAGCGTATCTTCCCAAATCAGCTGATATGGAAGTCGTCCGGCGTTCAAGTCCTAGTAAAGGCAGGTACCAGATCATGGATACCGGTGTTCTTTCGTGGTTGCGTTTCAATTCATACATCTCAGGAATGGTCGAACTGAGACTGTACAAGACGTATCATCCTCATAAGTTATACTTGAACGGTAATTCCCGGATGCTAAACAGGAAAAAGAAAAAAGAAAGCTTTGTATAGCAGGGTATGTTCAGAACCAATAAATTCGACACGGTTTGTATAAATTCGACACTGCCTTCAAAAAATTGTGTATCATATCCTCATTGAACATTTAAATAGGTACTCTACCAAATAGCCTTTCATATGCTCCTTCTTTCCACATGTTGATACAGAATCCCACTACGCCACTGCTCTCTATTGTTTGTATATGCACTGAAAGTCTTTCACCATTTAATATTTGTTGGTTTCTTTTTTTTTTGAAAACCTCTCCACTCTTCCCGTACACACAAATTCTAATGAATGATTCGCACAAAGATGTTTAGAACCCTCGTCGTTCAAACAGTAGTACGGCTTCCAGCAACCTGAAATTATGGTTGTTCCTGCCAATTTTTTTTTTTTTTTAACCGTTAACAGAAAGTCCTTGCTTCTTTCGTTAACGGGCACTAGGAAAAACTTCGAGCTGTTATCACGCTGAACAGCTCCGAACACCCACGGTCCCCCAACTTTTCAACATTTATTATACTTTCTTTTCCCAAACTATAACTCATCAATTTGATCTCTTCGCCCACTCCACCTATTTGTCCAGAATTTCTGAGCACCCATTCAATACTACCTTTATGCAATAGTTGTTGCAATCCAATACTGAGTGTGTTTCAGCTAAATTTCACTTCGTTACACAATAAAATCCCCTGATCCTTTCGAATATTATACCAGTACACTACAAATAGTACCACTTTTTCCAAGGATAACTTGGTTTTTCGAAAAAAGTTCCCTTCACAGCAGGCTTCTGTCAGTGATAAAATTCCATTAACGCGGTGTTCATATCGAAATATATAACTGTACCTCCATTTCTTTATTTTTAACTCTTTACTATATTTTCCGCACTGCGTCTTGAAATTCAATAATCCATATGTCTCTACAAATTTTAATATCTGATTCCTTCCCAACATAAGTACAAATAAAGTTGAAAATAGAAATATCACATCCGATACACGTGCCTACCATTATTCTACACGGGTAACTACTTGAATCGTTGTATTGATCCTCCCTCATATACGCTCCGCTCATATAGTCCCAACAATATTATGTATCGATCAGTTCTACAGAGTGTATTTTTATTAAATACCTCCACCAAATAAATGAATAATCATTACTCTTCGATGTAAATTTTCCAATATTTACCTAATTTTGGACCTATTCTGCTATACATAACCCTTTATTTTTATAAATGAAGACTAAAATTATATTAATGAAGAATATATTTAATCTGAAAGTAAAAGATGTATATTTAATCTGCAAGTAAAATGCCACAAGTTTTTCAAATAACTATTTCAAGATTTCTTTAATTACACACTAGTCAACACAAAATTTTTATCTAACATGTTCCACAACTTTACTCACTGTAATTTGGATGCTGATTTTAAATATGCTATTGAAATTGTATTACCATTTAAAAATGTTACATAAATCGTAAATATTTAAAAAAACGTTTTTATAACTCATTTTGATCAACTATTGGTTACAATTAAGAATAGTTTTTTTTTTTTACTTTTATAACAATATGCATAACATTCTTAACAAAGAAAAAGTAAATATATATATACACGCTACATTATGAGAAGTTAACAAGTACAAACACGTCTGTATCATGGAATCATAGACAGCTGTTGCATTCTACAGAGCTTAAAGTCTCATTCAGTCTAACTTCACTTGTCTATACTGTGCCTTGTTTTTCACAGAGTTAGTATTTTAGTATATTTTCTCGGGTGCTACAACACAGCTTCTTCAAAAGTTTGTGGATGTTGAAACCATCCAGACAATTTTTGTTATTTCTATGTTAAATTTACTCCTACATCTCGAAGAAAGACTATATATTATAAATTTTATTTTGCCTGTGCACTCAGGATCATGATAAAATCTGGCCCTGCTCAAAATCACGCTAAGATCATGTTATTTGCATTGTGTGTTCAATAAGTCTAACTGAATGGTTGAAGGAGAATCGACGAGCCATGCCATTTTCCTTACTAATTGTTTGCCGTGAACCTAAGGACCACTTGACAGACTGCTATTTTTGTATGATAAGTATATTTGGATTTTCCGTCAAAAATAGAAAGTTCATAAAATATGCAGATGCATCCCCAGCTCAAAACCCATTGCACAAGGAGAGGAGAGGAGTTACCTATACCTGTACTTGTACCACTATCTAATCCGACATTGCTAGAAGAACAATCTGAAAATGAAACAGATGATGTATAGAATATTGAAGAATTTCTTCCTGTATCTGATGATAAATCTCACTAAATTCAACAATATGAACTTAATGATTTATTTCGTGAATTAAAGTTATCAAAGCAACAATCTGAACTTCTGGGGTCTAGATTACTTTAGCAGTAAAAACTAGTTGCTACGTTTAGAACATAAAATAAAACTCATTCAACTTATTTTACTATAAATCATTCATCAGGCGTTTGTACTGATATCGATAGCCTGATGAAAGAGCTTGGAATTCAGCATTATCCTGAAGAATGGCGTCTTTCTAAAGTTAGCATGAAATCAGTTTTACTGAATAACGGTAACAAACAGCCATCCATTCCATTAGCTCATGCTTAATGTATTTCAATTTATCTCTGTTTAAATAAATAAAAATTTAGTGATGTACATTCATTGTTAAATAAATCGTATGTATCGAAAAAACCTGGAAATTTCTACCAATCATAATCGCTGTCATTTAACCAATCAGTACAAGCGAATAAACCGTACCAACTGAAATACAAGAGATTTTGGCCAAGAAATTGAAATTATTCTGAAAGTTATAACAGTAGTTAGTTATAACAATATTTTAATAAAATGTTTACAAGCTAATGAATTTTCAAAGCAAATAATCAATACTGTTAAACTTTCAAAACAAATAATTTTTCACGATTATATAATTTTTCTCTTTCAAGTATATTTTAACGGGTAATCGTAAAAATATATCCGGACAAAGTTACTAATTTTTGTATGAAATTTTATAATGGAAAAGGCTAATGAAAAAATATGTAAACATTAAGATACCGGAATTCCCTAGTTTCCCTAGCGACATTTGTGAGAATTCTATTATATTTTGCCTCTTCATAATAGTAACCTAACGTGCGTAAAGGAATGAAATATGACCCAAATATGATTATAAGCCTTCCCAAGCTAAGCCGATAAAAACAACCAATGGTAATACACATTCATACCTGTACATCGAAGATTACACTTAACTTTCAGCCCCCCCCCCCCCCCAACTAAAGATTATTTTAGTAACTAACCAATCAGAATACCACCGTATTTTCATAATCAATCACAAGTAAGGAATATTACCAATCAAAAATATCAATTACTTATTAGGCATTCATTTCCAAACTAACACCCAATCAAAAGGTGTGAATAAAACTTACCAATGACAATACAACAAATTTTGAATGATATAATACATACCGTCCCTAAATTCTGATAATATTATATCACTCTCGGTCAGAAAACTTTACATTTTATCAGACAGCAAGTCTAAGAACCGTCCAGATAACAATTTCAACCAACCACTAGAGACAGAATTATCATCAACACTATTTTATAAGCATAACAAAACTATTTGTTAACCAATCCAATTCCATTGATGATTCAATATTTGCAGATGTATATACGATATAATCCACAGGATTGGTCTAGTGGTGAATAGAGTCTTCACAAATCAGCTGATTTGGAAATCGAGAGTTTCATCGTTCAAGTCCTACTAAAGGCAATTATATTTATTCGGATTTGAAAACTAGATCGTGGATACCGGTGTTCTTTGGTGGTTGGATTTCAATTCAACACATATCTCAGAAATGGTCGAACTGAGACTGTACAAGACTACACTTCATTTACACTCATACATATCATCCTCATTCATCCTCTAAAGTAATATCTGAACGATAATTCCCGGAGGGTACACAGGAAAAAGAAAAAAAAATACATATGATATATCTGTATAAACAGATGTATATAAGTAATGCATTTATATACACATCCAGAACGTTTTGAATGATGCAAACAATAAACTATTTGTAGGAGATAAATTTACATATTGAAAGTATAATATTTAGAGCTCGAGAGAATAGAAAATATATTTTCTCGGAATTGGGAATTAAATTTACAAATTTATAAATTCGTTCAGATATTTGATTTACGAGTCGAAAAAACAAAGCGGTGATTAATCTGAATTTATCACCGGAATGGAAAACTGATTGATACAGAAGGTCATATCACAAAAAAATGAAATAATTCAGATTTTACACAATGATACGTTGGAGGCTTTACTAAAGAATCGCTCGAGGTACAAAACAGACCGTGGAAATTTTGCATTCAGGTCGCAAACATAGCCCGACAGAGTGATTTCTTCTAATCTTGGTACGTCAATAAAATAGGACCAACATGATTTAAATATATATTCTTACTTAGTGGTAGGTAAGTCGGTACGAATTCAAATATAATAACGAAAATAATTATCTTATTAGAAAACTTGCTTTTTATAAAATTTTGTAATAGTATAGGACGTTCGTTTTTCCTATACATGAAATTTTATATTATGAATTTGACTAAAAATATGTGTATGTAAAAAGGTATTAAAATATTAGTTTACGTTTTGCCAGTGAGGAAAAGAAAATTATAATTTACTTTGGTAGATAAATTGTCGAAATTATAGTAAATAATAGTTTTATGTTTATATTTTTCACGGCAAAAAATTTATGTTAAATGCGAATATCTAATATAATCAAATATATTAATCTTCTTACTTTCATTTGCGATTACTCTTTTTTTTAAATCGAGAATATTATGCTTTAATGTAACACTCATTCTCAGTTAGTATCAACTCTATCCCAATTAGACAGTAAATCTGAATAATTTAATAACTAAACGCATCGGAAAGTTTTTATTAGTAATTTTCATAAATGAATTAGTCATATCCCAAAATATTTAAGCCAAATTTTCTGTCCGCACTTAAAACCAAGAATACGAATGTTTCATTTATGTCAATACGAACTAATATTATTGTTTTATTAATTATCACACACGGATATCTTTGTAAATACATGAAAATACCTCATAAATGTCTATTTAAAAACAACAAATCAATTTGCAAACGTTATGAATTTTATATTAAAAATTAACATGTTAAAGAATTGTACGGTATATTCTGAAAGTAATAACCTGCAAAAATTGGAGTAATATTTTAAAATATTAGTGTAAATGGTATAAATATTTAATACTGTTAATATTTCCAAAGATATAACTTTCACGATAAGTTATGTCAATTTACGACACTTTTTGAATGCAAGTATAATTAACGAATAATCTTAAAAATGTATGCGTACAAAGTTAGTAATTTTTATGGAATTTTATAATGACAGAGGCTAATGTAAGAATACGTAAAAGATAAGATACCGGCATTCCCTAGTTTTTAATAACAACGAAATTTGGTGAAAATTTATTTAACTTTTGCCTCTTCATAACAGTAACCAAACGTGCGTAAAAAGAATGAAATATGACCCGAACACGATTCTATTCCTCCCTAAGCAAAGCCGATAAAAAACCAATGGCAATACACGTTCATCCTACACTTATTATTATAGTAGTAGTGTTTTTAAAATTAGTTTATTTTGGTTAAAAAATGATAAATTAATTTACTAATTGAAAAGGGAAAATTCTCGACGTAAATATATGCGAAATTTTAATTACTTAAGACTTAAAGAAATAATCTGTTAATTTTTTGGTCAGTTGGTGAATTTTTTTTTTCTATGAAAAACATTTTATGCTAACTTTACAAATAATGAATTAAACAAATAATTTCTTGGTAAAAATTACGGTTATAAAATGGAAATTATGCAATAATAAAAACATTTATTTTTTTAAATTCCTATGTTTCATTAATTAAACATGTAGTTTTTATCCACAATATGATCATTTATAAATGAAAGGACACGTATTTTTTTATCTCTATAACTGAACTCGCAAAGTTGCATACACACACACACACACACACACACACACACACACACACACACACACACACACACACAAAATTTTTGTTGAGTGGAATCCGATAATGTCTTACAAATATAAATAAGCATACTTTTAAAAAATAAAATTATTCTACTTTTAAAATAAAATGTAGAAAAAGAGAGATTTCTAAGAACACGTGGCTTCATCCAAAAACTTTGTTTTATAATAAAATATTACTTCTAGAACAAAGCTAAATTAAAAAAAAATCTATTACTACACAATAGAAGAAGAAATAAGTTAAAAAATTCAAAATCAGGCAAGCGCACGCACGCGCACACACACACACACATTACTTTATTGTTAAGGACAAAATCTACATAATATTTCTATTAACTAACAAAATTGCACCCACTAAAAAATTTCAAATAATGAAAGGATATTTACTTTATCATCCTAAAAAGGCCTAGCCTATGAAAAGCAGATAAGTAGAAAAAGAGAAAGAAAACAAAGAAAAATGGAAACAAGGTAGATATTTACGTAGAGGAAAAGTGTCTTTAGAAACAAAGGAAATAGAAGAGACAAGAGTAAACATTCCCAGCGGGTGAAAGAACGAGTGAAGAGAAGGGATCGATCTTCTAAAGTTAATAGAGAGGAATATTTAATGGGAAAAAGAGGCATACATACGGTAAGGGTCTCGTAGAAACAGAGAAAAACGACTTCAGTACTTATTAAATACGTTGATTAAATATAGAAAATATTGAACAATATCAAAAAGTGATGAGTTAAAAATCAAAAACGAAAAATTCTAAATACTCATAAATTTTTTGAATGCTTTTATAAATTTAGAGCTAACATCTATTAAGATCGGCCAATTATCAAAGATAAACAAATGTCATATTACAATAATCAACATTCAACCTTTTCAAAAATATAAAGAAAAGAAAGGACATAAAATAAAATTAAAAAAAAAAACATCAATACCAGCGCATAAAATATAAAAGAAAACTGAAGATTCTAAACAAACCCCACGATCTAAAAAATAATTAACCAAATGTTAGTAGGCATCGTGATATTAAGTCAAGTCACTAATGAAAATAAGATAAAAAATTCAAGTCAAGAATAGCATCAACCAGTACCAGGTTAAATAAAGAAAATTAAGGATTGTATGTTTTCCCGTTGTTTTTTTTCTCAATAACTCGAATACAATGTTACATACCAGAATATTTAGTGAATACAAGTGACAATTTTTACAGAATTTACGAGCCACATAGATTGGCTGTATAGTGAATAACATTACTCTCACAGAAAGTCATTCTTGATTGGTGCTGACTAAAGCTTACATTAGTCACAACCATAAAACCGTTTAGGAAAATTAATAATGTTTTTGTAAGCACCGGTAGTTTATAATAAAAGTTTATAATAATGTGTCACTAATTTTCAAATTGTTTATATTTAATATTTTTCATGCATTCAGGTATTTATTTTGATCTTTTTATTCCTTGTACGAAGTAAAGGAAGTATTGTGATCGCGATAAATTTCGCTTTTCAAATTTCAACAGAAATGTTACCAAAATTTACTGTTATCGCACGCTGCACTGAACTCAGGACTGCAAAACTACTGTCTGTCGGCTGGTTCCCAGAAATATTTATATCTCCTGGACTGCAGAACCAGTACCCGACCCGTTCGTTTGATTGTTCAAGCGTAATATTCTTTATTGGCGGGTTCAGCAGTGGCCGCATGGACCAGAAGAAATATTCCGGACCTGAATGCTTGGCTAGATCGCTCTCATGGTGAATTAGATTATCACACAACGCAACTCATGTCGGGACATAGTGCGTTTGAACAATACTTGTATAGGTTTAGCAGGAGAAAGTCACCCATCTGTTGTTACTGCGATGCGGTTTACGATGCCACACACTATTTTTGTGTGCGGACGATGGGAGGAACATCGTATAAATGCAGGACTGATGCATACCCGACCGGAGGAGCTCTCGAAATGGCTCTTGGCTATGTCCGGAAATTGCCATAATTTTGCAATATTTGCAAGAGCAGTCCTCAGAATAAAAGAAGATGAGGCAAGACGACAGGGATACTGAGGGTTGTAGTTTATAGCAGGGCTGGGCGGACAGCCCCGTTCCTGAGGGCTTACATGCCCTTGTGTGTGTGGGTTCCCACACACACAATGAATGAATGAAACGACCGAAACCCGGCCGGCTGTGTGGGTTCCCGGATACGCTTTAGCGGTTTCGGCTCCTGCGCCGTCGGTTTGAGGCTGGCAAAAGGAAAGACCGAGATTCGGTCACCGGGGGGGGGGGGGGGCTGGTAACGGCATAGTTGGGCCTGGTTCTTCCGTTGGAGATTAGAGGCAGGCAATTAAAAGATCCGGAAAGGACACGTCCCCGAGTCGAGTATACTTAATTGGATATTCAGCTCGGGGATGTAGGAAAAAAAAATCTTTATTGTCCGCGCTTTCTACGCTTTTCTGTAAGTCCTTTTTCTTGACCGGTTTTTCCTTCTGATCGAACAGAAGTTTTTGGTGGTGCCATTGTTTTTATTACAAAGTACAAATTGTCAAATAGATCAGTTATTCTAAATAAAGGATTCCTTTTGGTTTATTTTCTCTTTCTGGAAGAAACCAGTTACAATAAAAAAATAAAAAAATTATTAGTATATTTTATTTTTCTGTACGAAGAAAAGGAAGTATTGCGCTCGCGAAAAATTTCGGTTTTCAGATTTCAACGGAAATGTCCATTTTGACCGTCCCGGAATCCATTTTGACTAGTTTCGGTGTAACGTCTGTACGTACGAACATATGTATCTCGCATAACTCCAAAACGATTAGCTGTAGGATGTTGAAATTTTGGATTTAGGACTGCTGTAATATCTATTTGTACACCTTCCCTTTTGATTGCAATCGACAAATAAAAGTGTACAAAAAAGCCCAAAATCATAAATGTTTGGATTTTGGACTTTTTCAACTGCATTAATAAGCCCTCATTGAGAGCCTTTCAACTATACGTCATAAGTGGTACTTATTTTCATAGTCAAATAAAATCTTAATGAAATATTTGGATCTTATAAGGGGAAGGCATATCGATTCAAATCAGACTTCATCTCTTTTTTTTTAATTTAAATATATTGATTTATTAATAATTATTAACCTCTGGATGTAAAAATAGTTTTACGATAAATAATAATTCAATAACAGTAAAAAAAAAAAAGTTATTAGTGAAATAAAATTTTATGTACTTTTAAAAATGTATATATGTAATGTAATAGGCGTACAAGGAAGAAATTGTGGTGGTCACATCAGGTTTTTGATTCTATTTTGCCTAATGATGATTATTTATGATTATTTTTCTTTGAAAAATCACTTGAATGGTTTTTTCTTTTTCAAATTTTATTTTAATAGTTTAATTTACCTTTAAGTAGTTTCAGTAGAAGCTAGCTGGTAATTGTTGCAATGAGAAATATGGTACAAAAATTTTATCGAGTGTGAAAAAATACAAAGTTTGACCTGGGGATCGGACCTTGTAATTTCCGGATAAAGGGCTGAGAAGTAAATTTTTTTCTGTGCGGGATGTAAAATTCTAATTTAAGCTAAAAAAAATATTAATACATAAAAGTTTCACGAAAACTCCAAGATGACACTAATTACAGCATTTAAAAATTATTATTATTTAAATTATCCAAATCATGACTTATACTGTGCTGAATACTGTGCTGCCGATTCTGCATTCTACTACTTTAAATTTGTTTCGCGACTGTGCGTAATCATGAATATATTTCAGGGAAAAATCTGTGCGAAAATAGAACAGTTTCCCACAAGATGATTTATAATCAAGTTACGAAAAAATGTATACATAATATTACGTATGAATAACAAAATCCAATTTATTTGTATAGAATATAACACCGTAATGTATGCAAATTGAGGTATAGGAAAACAAATTTTATCAACATGTATGACCGTAGGAAACTGTAAGAGCTTTTAGCAGTAAAAGTTGGATTTGTTCTTTGATTTATCTTTCCCGAAGAGTAGAAGGTAAAATTATTAAAAAATATTTATTTGAATAAAAAAACAATTTACTTTCAATTACGACAATTGATTTTTACTCACTTTGGATAAAGTTATAAACTGAAGTGGATGCGTGCTTATTTTGTTTTTTAGTGACTCGAACCTATTTCAGAAATTTTTTAACATAAAACAAAATATTATGAATATCAAACAGCAATATTCATTGAATAATACGTACAAACAGCGTCAGAAGATTTATTTATAAAACGTGTCAACATTTATTCAACCACATAAAAAAAAATCATGGATATGAATAAATTAATATTAAATTCCGACAACAATTTATACAGATGACCATAAAAAGAACTTTAAGAGGAAATTTCTCAAAAAAGAATTTTGTTGAACATAATTCTTTAGACATATGTTTCAAAAAACAAATATTTGTTTTTCTTTTAACATAAAAAAGATCAATTATAGGTTTATTGTATTTATACACCTTTTTACAATTTCGTATAAATATTTTCTGTTATTCTAATTACAGGCAGAAAAAAATCTATATAATCTTTAGTATTAATTCGCCGATCTCCGTGACGGAGTGGTACTGTCTCGGTCTTTCATCCGGGGGTCCCGGGTTCGAATCCCAGTAAGGCATGGCATTTTTAATATGCTACAAAATTCCATTTCTATATCCCAAGTACAAGCTTAAAGCTTATGAGGCGATATCAAACCAAAAAAAAATTCAATCAACATCCCGCATAAATAATATATCAAGTCTTTACGTACTTTTGTAACAGGAAGTAAAAAGGAAAAATGCGACTAACAATTAAAACGTTTGCGATATTATGGGCATGATGTGATATCAGTACGAATGTACACGACTGAAAATTTTACGTCAATGATGCCTCTAGCTCTGGTGGCTAATGACATCAAAAATTGATCCAATTATAGAAAAAGATTGACCAACAACAAGGATACATCAGCAGTCATGATATCAATAACGAACTAAAAATCGATCACAAAACAGTTTCGAACCTTTTGAAGAAGGCTGAATACAAAAAAAAACAAAATGTTTGGGTGCCTCACGATTTAAAAACGAAAAATTTAATGGATCAAATTCTACCTTAAAGTGGAAAGTTTGGTGATTATGTCAAAAAGGGGTATCTGGTTTTTAAAAACCTTTACCTTTTACGGCCCAACTAGTTCATAGAGACGTGAACCAATTTTCCTCAAATTTGGTTCAAAGGGACATCGATCATATTAATTTTTTTTTCAAAATTCGTTAAAGTTCGGAGATATTCGAAAAAATAATTTTTTTTTTTTGATTATAGACCGCGCATCAAAAATGCAGAGAGTTTTTGAAAATTTTCTTTTCTTATTTTAACCTTAATGGAAGGTGGTATTAGATTTAGAGAAAACTTCAATTTAAATTTGTTAAGCTTAACCTATATACATGTTTTTAGAAAACATTTTAAGATAACTTTTCTTAAAATGTATTTCCCAACTCTGTTTTCTGTTTTTTTGCTATATTACTTAATTTTTATTATTAATTTTTTTTTTTTTTTTTTCTTCATCAATTATATATCTGAGTGAGTGTGGATATTAAAATTAAAATAGCTTTGGTATTAATACTATATTACGCGTCCAAAATGGGAAGCAATTTTTTTATATATTTTTTTCAATATTTTTAAATAATTCCCTCTTAAATTTTGTTTTTGTTAGGGATCACTTTTTTATAAATAATTTTTCCTAAATTTTCCCCATAGAATAAGGAAGCCCCTAAAAATAATATTTTTTTTTTAAATAATAAATTTAATTATTATTATTATAATTTAAATAATAAACATTTTTCTAAAACAAATAATAAATTTAATTATTATTATTATTATTATAATTTAAATATTAAACATTTTTCTAAAACAATAATAAATAAAAAACGTTTTCTAATATAATTAATTATTCTTTATTCCGAAATGGGAATTTTGATGTTAATCTTATTTTGTTAACATGGCTTGACCAGCATAGCTGGGAAAACCAAACACAAATACTTACGAATAAAATATTACATTTTTATTTTACATCAATATTATACTCTGAATTAAATCTGCTCAGAATATTTTATTTTAAAATGATCTGTCACATTTAACAACAACGAAGAGAAAATACTTATATTTACAATAAAAGAGAATTATAAACAATGTTTTTCCTGATTAATAAAAATATTATTTCTAACAGTAAATTATTATGAAACCAAATAAATTGCAGAGAAAGAGAAATTAAACTACAAGTAGAAGAGCTTTTGTAAACAGCTAACGAATATTAAAAAGATAGTTTGAGTTTTAAGTTTGAGGTAGAACTGCCAGACGAGAGCTTTACCCATTTTAATCCAGAAGGCTTTCCTGTTAAACTAGTTAAAACTCTTATTCTCTTAACTTGACGCAAATTTAATTTCATCTGTTATACGTCACGATGCAAGAACACTGAAAACTGTCGCCAACCCCCCTTTTTGATTACAAAGCTGAGTAACGTTTAAAGAACATCAAGAAAAACAGATTTTAATTAATATCACCCGTTTTTTATTAAATAATAAAAAAAGAAAAAAGTACCAGAATGATAAAACAAATGAAAATAATTCAATTATTCAAAGACCATTATTCAACATGATAATTCTTTCATTAAGATAAATTAGCATACTGACAAAATAATTACTATGTTTTTATAACAGAAACAGTGCATTAATCTTCTTTCAAAAAAAAAATCCTTTTTAACAAAAAAACAATCAACCAGAAACGTTTTAAAATAAGCTTATATAATAAATGAATTAAAGGTAGTAAAGTAAACCTAGCGCTCTTTTCACGAACAATATTATATAAGATTCTGAGGTGTTCGCTGCTCTATTAAAAATTTTAAGATATTTTACCATATATAAAAATTAAAAGCTTGTGCACGTTAATATGAAGCGAAAAATTTGTAAAGTAAGAAAAATGCCACGCCTAACCGGGATTCGAACCCGGGACCTCCGTATGAAAGGCCGCAACGCTACCACTCCGCCACAGAGATCGACGTAGTGCCGATATATAATGTTATTTATATTATTAAATAATATTACAGTATTAATAGTAAAAAATTGTATAATAAGGTTGAAAAAAAAATTGATGTATATATACCTCATTTATTAATTTCACAAATATAGTTATCATATTTCTCAAAAGAGAAGAAATGTTTACTATACATAACAGACTTTTACAAAAAATTCAATACTCAATTTAATCCTTTATACTTTCCGAAAAATCCTGCGGCCTGTAGTAATAAGTAAAGCTGTTTTAAAAATTTATGAATCTGTGCTAGTTTCGTTTACTTTAGAATCTAATCAACTGAACTGATTTTGAATGGTAGCAAACCATTCAGAATGATCATGATCGAAAGGAATACAAGATGCCAGATTGAGCTATTGCATAAATTACAGAATTTATCTTGCAAAAACACTATTCAATTGCTTTTATCATTTAAAAAATTTATAAAAAAATTAAATTATGAACATGACCAAATTACAGCTTAAAAATTATTCCCAATTTATAATTTTTTTAAATACGAATAAGAATTATGTATTTATTATAATAGAGATTAAGAAGTATTAGTATAAAATTAGTCAATCTTTCTAAGTATTACACTTCATACACTTTAAATAATGGACAGATGTTTGAGAGAGAGGGGATACATAGTTGCCAGCTCACACTCTGTAGCAATTGGAAAGAACGTGAGTGAGAGAAAATGATTTGATGAACCTATAGTTTTACCTTTTATTATGGATAAACTGTATCTTAAATTCCCATACCGGGGTGTTTCAAGCTTCAAGGACAATAATGCGGACTATTTATGTGTTTTCGTACAGTTTTATGAACAGCGGCAACCTTGGATTTTAACCAACAGCGGCAAGCGTTTTTCCTCCTCTTTTACGTACATCAAACATTCCAATTATCTTTTAGAATAGAGTGTATGTATATGTACAGTGTAATAGATTGTACGTATTTATACACTCTATTATTATTATTTATATTATTATTGTACTATATTATTATTATAAAATAATAATACAAATTATTATTATTTTATTACCTACACACAAGTACAAATAAAATACAAATAAATGAACTACCCTAAAATGATATTGAAATAAAATAAAAGACACCAACACACACACACACAACAAGAACCGCATTTCAATTGTAAAACATCCTCATCAGCAAAACCATATCAATTCAAACGTAAAAAGTAGATAAAATAAAAACTTAGAATAAAAAAATACTATTTTAACTGACCAGTTGATTTTAAAATTGAAATAAATAAAACATAAAAATCAATAATTAAAAAAATTTTTTAAAATCTGTACCTGAATTTTTAAAAAATGCTGCTAAACAAAAAATAATTAAACATCCCTTTGTATAGCTCATGTCGAATGTGAATAGGAAGTTTACATTACTACTTCACTCTCATTAGCCACGAAGAACCACTCTTAGAATTTAAAATTGAATAGTTGAAAATTTATCACAAGAAAGAGAGAGAAAACTTTTAATATTCTTTCGACAGAAAACTCTAAAAAGGTATATTAATAAATGTTTAATTTCTCAAAGTTAATTATACATTAGTTTCCATAGTTACTTAATAATGATGTTTTTTTTTTTTATTTTTGCCCCATTATTTTAAAAACTTTATTTTATAACAAATTATTTATTTATGTTCACTTTTTAAGTAATGTTCGGCCACTGGTTCACGTCCAATTTTTTTCTGATTTTCTATATTTGTAACTAACCATATAATTTTTTAATTCTAGTTTTAGACTTTCTCTAAGTACTACTTACATATCCGAAGTTGTAATCTTTATAAATTAATTTACGGATTCCAGCTCTTTTGACGGTTTATTTTTTTATTGTCCAAAACGAGTTATGCAAAGTCATTATATTTAATATAATACATTATATTAAATATTAGTAAGAAATATGTATCCTATATATATTTTTTTCGAATTACTCACTTACAAATATGTTGTATCAACTATTTTTTCAGTTTTGTTGCCTTCCATTTTATCCAATATTCTTACATTTATTCTGAGATTGTTTTCTACCTTACTTCCGAATCTTTCATTCCTTTTGTACATTGTAGTTTTTCTTGAAATCATTGATTTTCATTCTTTAGTATTTCTCTAAAGTAGGTGGCTATGTTCAATTATTTCATCTGTAACTACTTCATTTAACTCTTCTTAAATTTGTTTGAATCATTAGCTCCTAATTTATTATTTTTAATGCATTCAAATATTTTTTTTAATTTTGCTATTTTTCATGATATAACTATAAAAACTGATTCTCGTTTTTCTCATGGTACCTGAGAAATTTTCAACTATAAGTTTACAATAAGGTCTAACAAAAACAAAGACTATTTGTTTTTTAATATTTAATAATTTTTAAACTGTAAGTTCTGAATGTTTTTCTGAAAAGATTTATTTTATTTTTAACGTTTACAAATCCATTTTTACTAATAATTGATTATAATCAAACTACTTTATAATGAGTATTTTAAAAAATTAAGAATTAAAAGACTTGTCCGGAAATCATTAGATTATGAATATCCTTAAGTATTTTATATGGTTTAGCCTATATTTGACTACATGCGAGGACTATTTCTAAAGTAAGGACCGCTGAGAAATTTCTCTCGTTAAGGTTGGCGAACCTGTGTCGTTCACGGCCACGCTAGTATGTACACATTGCATTATTATCTGTAAGTTGTCACGTTGTAGTATCATTGATTACGTGTGAGTTACTACGTTATAAAATGAATAGGAAAATCGGTGTTGCCGCCCACTGTGAAATACTTGGAGTCATACGTTTTTTAAACCATAAAAATGTTAAGCCGGTTGAAATTCACAGGCAGTTGCTTGCTGTGCGTTTCTTTCAAATGAAAGAAACGTCCGAAAATAGTGTGAAAGGTTTAGAAATAACACAATGTGCAAGATGAAGAACGTTCGAGGAGGCCCTAGATAATCACCGAGGACTTGTTGAAACGCGTACATTATGAAATCAGAAAAGATCGTCGCTCAACGATTTCCGATGTGGCCCTTCTTTTTCCTGATGTTTCAAGAGCTGTTATCGGTCGCATTGTTCATGACCGTTTGAGCATCAGAAAGGTATGTGCACGCTGGGTGCCGCACGTCTTAACATCGCAAAAAAGTCCGAATGGTATCTGCTTTGGATTTTTTGATGCGCTACACAGAAAAAGGAGATGAGTTACTTTAATCGTTACCGGCGATGAAACATGGATTTCGTATTACACGTGAGAGAGAAAACGACAGTCAAGTGAATGTCGTCTTCTCAATTACCACTCAGACCAACAAAGGTCAAGCCACAATCTTTTGGGATCGGTTTGGTATACTGCTGACTGATTACATGCTACGTGGAAGGACTATAAATGTAGAAGCCTACTGTGAAACTCTACGTAAGTTACGGCGCGCCATTCAAAATCGGTGACGTGGGCGCTCTGACCGACGGCGTAGTCCTGCTGCGTGATAATGCACATCCACATGTTGCGGGTGTGACACGTGATTTACTGAGAACATTTGTATGGGAAATTTACGATCACCCACAATATAAGTCCGAACTTAGCTCTTTCTATTTACCGTTTGTTTGGGAACTTGAAATAATTTTTGAGTGGTAAGCAATTCACGGGTGACGATGAACTTAAAAATGCTGTTAAATCAGTGGGTAAATGGAATGGCGGCAGCAGAATACGACGAGGGTATTTTGAAGCTGGTTAATCGCTAAGATAAATGTCTTAATTCTTGTGGCGGTTATAAAGAGAAGTAGTATAAGCTATGTAGTTTAAGATAAATAAAAAAATATTTATACATTTTTTAGAATAAAGTTTTTTACAAAGAAACGGTCTTATATATATATATATATTATATATATATTATATATATATATATATATATATATATATATATAATATATATATATATATATATAAAGGACACGACAATGTAAACGTAATGAGATATCACATCCTGTAACCATAACACATTAATAATAATGAAGCAAGCAGGCTACTTAGTCAAGCAATCATGAATGTGATCTATTCGCTTATAGCTCAGTATATTCGTGTGGGGGATACATATGAAAATGAATAACGGAGCAAACTCGACACACTAAAACACATGCATCCACATATACATTCACTAGAGGGATTCGTAAATTAATATGGTTCGAACGGAACTCGTTATTGTTCGAAAGGTAGATAGAGATAATAGGAAGCCGGTAATTACAATTAAAAGGACTACTATAAAATGTGTATCCATTCATCATAACTACGTAAAATAATGTGGACTGTATAATATAAACTTCATGGTTTATTAATAACGATAATAATAATAGTAACGCAATTCAAATTTATATTTCAATCAGAATTTACAAGCGTACAGCTCAAATTCTTTTTTAAATCGTAATTTAAGACGTACGTTTGATTTTACTTTATCTTATTTATTTTTATTTGGATTAATCTACTTTATTGATAACAATTAATTGCTCTTTTACATCACTGAACAAATTTTGCATACTCATATTAAAAAGATTATTAATTTTCCAAAGTAAAATTATTGAATATAAACAACGTAGATTTTCTTTTAAAAACGTTTCCAACCTAAATTAGTTTAAAAAAAACCTATAACGGAGCAGCAGACGAACTTCTCTAAAATATACAAAAGAGTTTATCATTTAAAAAATTTATAAAAAAATTAAATTATGAACATGACCAAATTACAGCTTAAAAATTATTCCCAATTTATAATTTTTTTAAATACGAATAAGAATTATGTATTTATTATAATAGAGATTAAGAAGTATTAGTATAAAATTAGTCAATCTTTCTAAGTATTACACTTCATACACTTTAAATAATGGACAGATGTTAGAGAGAGGGGATACATAGTTGCCAGCTCACAATCTGTAGCAATACAGATAGAATTGGAAAGAACGTGAGTGAGAGAAAATGATTTGATGAACCTATAGTTTTACCTTTTATTATGGATAAACTGTATCTTAAATTCCCATACCGGGGTAAAATCTCATTTTTTGATGGTGAGTTCTCTTGAAGTTTGCGATTTAGTTGAACAGCGTAGTTTCATGTGAAACCCGATTAACATTTACTCTCGTAAAACCAACCAATACGGACAAGGTTGTATGATCCGATGAAGTTTTAAAAACGGGTAAAAAAATTTAAAGACGGTCGAACTTCTCTGACTGACGAGCGAAGTTCTGGACGTCCAAATTGAAGTTTCAACTCCAGCGATTGAAACTTGAATAGATTCTCTAATCCAAAAAGACTGACGAACTATTATTGATATGATAGCTGAAAAATACAAGTGTAGGTACAGCTTATAGGATTATTTTCAACAAGTTCAAGTACTGTAAAACAAGCACAAAATGGGTTCCAAAAGAGTTGACAAATCACAATAAGAAGTCTTCGCATATGCACGTAGCAAACGGTATCACATTCCTGCTGATACCGTTATCAGCAGGAAGGTGATGCTTTTTATCTCAGTTCTCTAACCTGTGATGAGATATGGATTCATTATATATTATATGGAATCGAGGCAAGAGTCCATCTGCCAAGAAAAAATTCCGAACCCAACCATCAGCAGGAAAAATCTTTTGGGATGCAAAAGTTCCGTTTTATCGATTTTCTACATCATCGAACAATAAATAGCATATACTGTTGTCGCGCTTATCAATAAATTGAAACCAATAGTGTTGATAAACCGTCATGGATCTCAGGGCAAAGGTAACATTATGCTTCAGGATAACACCCGGCTTCACACAACCCGAGAATTATTGAAAGACTGCATTGGGAGGTACTACTTTACCCACCACCCCGGCCTTACAGTACTGACGTACTCTCATCGGATTTCAACTTGTTTGTTTCATTCATGGAGATGCTAACAAGTAATAAGTTTAATTACAAAAAAGACGTCAAAGAAAATGTGATAAATTGGCTCCGACAACAAAACAAAGATTTATTTGTAGCAGCTATGAATAAACTGGTTCAAAGATGAAGCAGATATGTTAACGTTTCTCGAAATAATGTTCAAAGGGAAAATATGTCACATTGATTAAATAAACGGTTTTAGATCCACAATTTGTATCATTAACTACTGAATGACCCTCTTATTACAAGACTGCCGATAAAGGAGTGTAATGTATTTAGAGTGTACGTATGTTGGTTCCACCGTAGCAGTTCAACGGCTGAACCGATTTAGATGTATGACCCCGCGTTGGAATCCTTACGTTACCGGAAGTGTCATAGGCTATATAGATATGTTTGTTTATCTGTAATTAAAAGGCTACAAAAAATTATACATACGATTCTAAGTCGATAGTATTTTCAGTATCGATTTATTTGTATCGAAAATAGATGTGTTTTAGGATCTTTTTTTTTAACCTGCGGGACCATCATTAGGTATTGCTTCAGAGGATGAGATGAATGATTTGTAGCATGTGTGAAAATGTCATGTCTTACCGGGATTCGAACCCGGGACCTCCGGATGAAAGGCCGAGACCCTAACACTCGCGCTACGGAGGCCGGCGTGTTTTAAGATCTGCTACGATATTGAATTAATGATTTACGGTAGTAAATGTTATTAACATATTTTCGTGGCAGTCTTATATATATATATATATATATATATATATATATATATATACAAAATTGTCACTCGCATGCTCTTTAATTATCCTATATTAAAGAGCAATGTTTGTTAACAATGTTTTTTTTTTTTTGGCATTTGTGTTTTTTATTTTTAATTAAATATGTGTGTTTTTTCTTGTTTAATATAAATATTTATTTTCTCACATGAAATATAAAATTCGAAATCCAAACGAATCAGTTACATTTTGATGCTAGCGATTCCTTGACCATGTATGTCTCTCCATTCCTATTCAAACACACAGTCTGACTTAACTATTTAGAAATGTACAAGATCTGGGTGGTACACGTACTAGAATAAAAGACCTCCCTTAAAAGGATCAAGAATCAAAATGTAACACTACACATCTATAAACGTTTGGAATATTTTACAAATCTATTATTGTTTAATTTAAAAAATAGTAATTAAATAAAAAGCTTCGTAAAAGAAGTTAACCTAATTTTAAAACATTATTTCCTATGAAGGAATTTTTTTTTCCTCCTGGCAAACAACCAGCTTATTATTGGTTGAGAATATTATAAGCCCTACGCCTGGCAAAGTTCAGTAAATTGTTGCCAACATTTATCAACACTCATTTAATCGATCTGGTTTAGCAAGACTCTAACATTAGGTAGTGGAAGTATTAAAGGGACTTGTGAACAATTCTTCTGTCAGGATGATGGATGTCTCTTTTAGTACTATATCTAAAATTTCTCTTGGGGTTTTTTACTCGTTTTCTTAACATTTAAGAAAAAATCAAGTTTATTTAATTAAATTAGCGTACGTTGTTTATTTGCATTTTTAGTTGATTGTTATTAATTTCGCGGAATTACTGCTTTTTATACGAACGATAGAGCAAGACTGCAATGTGAATAAAAAGAAACATATTAACTTATTTGTTTGGTATAAACACTGTGTAATTATTCTATTATAGTAACGTTCAAAAGAAAAAAGACGTAATGATCATAAAAGGACCTGATTATTACCACCGCCGATGTTATTAATATATTACTAATTAATAATAACCCCCATTTCATTAAGATTTCAAAAAAGTCGAATAAAATAATATTAGTTATACTAAAAAAATTAATAATAGTAGAAATAATTATCTGGAACAATGTTAAAATTCAACAGTGCGTTTAAAATCATTAGTAATAAATTTTCCTGCACGACGTTAACGTAAAATGAAGTTATAAAAAAAGCGTAATAATATTTCAATAGAAACGACTGTCCTGTAAAAACATTAGTCATGGTAAGCGATAAAATAAATTAATTAAAATGACTTAAATGCAAGAAATGAACCTTTGTTTAAAATTCACACCAATTGATTAATTACAGAAAAGAATGTGAAATAACATTAAAAAAGAAAGAATAAAAAAATTTAAATGATAATTTTTTTTTTTAAATATAAATGTTTTTTGCAACAATAAGAAAATAACTGAAAAAATAAAGTATTTTGATTTGTTAAATTAATATAACGTACAAAAAAACCTGATGTGGACACCACGATTTCCTATTACGCCTATTAAATTACATATAATTGAATTTGGTTTTAAAATGAAAAGTACATAAAATTTTATTTGATTAATAACTTCTGATATTTTTTCATCTTTATTTTTATTTACCGTAAATTTTTTTTTTGCAATCAGAGTTTAATAATTATTAATAAACCAATATGTTTAAATTAAAATAAAAGATTAAAAAAAATAATAAGTCTGATTCGAACCGAAATGCCCTTGTAAGATCTAAATATTTCATAAATTAAAGTTTTATTTGGCTATAACTCTGGAACCTTTGAAAATAAGCACCACTTATGATACATAATTGAAAAGCTCTCAATGAGGGATTGCAGTTAGGAAAAAGTCCAAAATCAAATATTATGCGATTTTGGTTTTTTGGAAACTTTTGATACAGTCAATTGCAATCAAAAGAAAAGGTTTTTTTTTGTCTTCAGTCATTTGACTGGTTTGATGCAGCTCTCCAAGATTCCCTATCTAGTGCTAGTCGTTTCACTTCAGTATACCCTCTACATCCTACATCCCTAACAATTTGTTTTACATATTCCAAACGTGGCCTGCCTACACAATTTTTCCCTTCTACCTGTCCTTCCAATATTAAAGCGACTATTCCAGGATGCCTTAGTATGTGGCCTATAAGTCTGTCTCTTCTTTTAACTATATTTTTCCAAATGCTTCTTTCTTCATCTATTTGCCGCAATAGCTCTTCATTTGTCACTTTATCCACCCATCTGATTTTTAACATACTCCTATAGCACCACATTTCAAAAGCTTCTAATCTTTTCTTCTCAGAAGAAAGGTGCACAAGTAGATGTTACGATAGTCATAAATCCAAAATTTCAACATCCTAGGGCTAATCGTTTTTTAGTTATGCGAGATACATACGTACGTACGTACAGCCGTCACACCGAAACTAGTCAAAATGGATTCAGGGATGGTGAAAATGGACATTTCCGTCGAAATCTGAAAACCGAAATTTTTTGCGAGGGCAATAATTCCTTTACTTCGTACAAAAAAGTAAAAATATACTAATAATTTTTTTTTATTGTAACGGGTTTCTTCCAGAAAGAGAAAATAAATCAAGAAGAACTAGAAGGAACCAAAAGAGATTAGATTCTTTATTTAGAATAACTTATCCATTTGACAATTTGTATTTTGTAATAAAAACAATGGCACCTACAAAAACTTATGTTCGACCAAAAGGATTACCGGTCAAGAAAAAGGACTTAGAAAGCGCAGCCAATAAAGAATATTACGCTTGAACAATCAAACGAACGGGTCGGGTACTGGTTCTGCAGTCCAGGAGATATAAATACATCCGGGAACCAGCGGAGAGGCAGTAGTTTTCCAATCCTGAGTTCAGTGCAGCGTGCGATAAAAGTAAATTTTGGTAACAAAGACTGACTAGTGCGTCACGAGTATTACGTTTCACAATGTGATTGAAAAAAAAGATGCTGTTCGGTGAGTTATTTGTGAACAGGAGTGAATTTACGGTGAATTCGTCATCGCAAATCAGCTGATTTCGAAGTCGAGCGTTCTAAGGTTCATATCCTACTAAAGGCAGTTACTTTTATATAGATTTTAATACTACATCGTAGATACCGGTATTCTTTGGTGGTTGGGTTTCAATTAACCACACATCTCAGAAATGGTCGACCTTAGACTGTACAAGAATAAACTTCACTAACACTTATACATACTCTCCTCATTCATCCTCTGAAGTAATACCTTACAGTGGTTCCGGAGGCTAAACAAAAAAGAAAGGAGTGAAAATGAAATTATTTTATCTGTTTTAAGGTGTAGGGTTCTATTGTAAACAGTAAAAGTAATAATACTTTACTTTAGTGTTCAAAAAAACAGTGACGTAACTATGAAAGAATATTTCCTTCTTTTGTTGCATGTACAATTGAGAAAAATTGAGGAAAAATTTTTCATACGCTAAAAAATCCCATTTCCATATCCCACAAGCTTCAAGCTTATGCAGCGGTATCATCAAGCAAAAAAAAATTATATGCGAGGTCTGTAAATAAAGTAATGAAATTATTTTTTTTTTTTGGCAACCAAAGTGGCAACACTGTAAAGTTACTACAAAACATACGGTTATATAACTAGCTGATTTATATTAGGTATTAATATTTTTAGTCTATTGTTGCCACGTGAGACGTAAACAAATTTTTCGTGAAACGAGTTTTTCTTGTCTGTTACAAAAATGAGCGATACTAATTATAAGCAACCTTGTGCAATCACGTTTTATGTTAAAATCGGTGAGAATGCTACTGAAACTTTTTCAAAATTGAAAAGGGCGTATGGAGATGACGCTCTGTCACGAGTCCAAGTTTTTGGGCGATTTAAAAAATTTTCAGATGGCCGGGAATCAGTTGCAGACAATTCACGCTCTGGATGATTATTAACGTCAAAAAGTGAGGACAATGATGGGAGATTTGATACGGTACGACCGGTGGGTCAACTGTTAGAACGATTGCAGAAGAACTGAATTTGAACCATACCACAGTCCATCAAATTTTGACAAACGAATTGGGCATGAAACAAGTTTGCGCAAAATTGGTCCCAGAAAACGTTACTGTTGAACAGAAAAACAACAGGGTGGAAGTGTTTCGCGATCTTCTAGGGCGAATAGAAACTGATCCTGATTTTCTAAAAAAAGGTTATTACTGGTGTTGAATCTTGGATATTTGAGTAAGACTCAGAAACAAAACGTCAGAGCAAGGAGTGGCACACTTCAAACTCGCCACGTCCCAAATAGCAAAAATGAGCAAATCAAAAATCAAATCCACGCTAATTTGTTTCTTCGATAGTAATGGCATTGTCCATAAGGAGATTTTTGCTGGAGATTTTTACTGGACAAAATGTAACTAAAGTTACATTTTGTCCAGTCGCACGTTTTCCTATAAAAAAACACCTCAGGGACACCATTTTGGAACAGTAGAAAACATTGACCATATGAAATATATTCCGGTTTCTGAGTTACAACACTGCTACGAAGAGTGGGAAAACCGTTTGAAGCATTGCGTGACTTCCCAAGGAAACTACTTCAAAGGTGTAGAGTACATGTATAATTGGATTGTAAATCAAAAGTTTTCTGAACCAGTATCATTACTTTATTTACAGACGTATATAAATGGTAGAGATCCATATGAATTTTAATCAATTCTATACATTTGTTCATGTTCAGTAGTTAATCAGTATTTAGCATTTGTAAAATATGTAAATGAGGTGTAGTCTTGCAGACTAAAGCCAACCATTCCTAAGACGTGTGGTTAATTGAACCCTAACGACTAAAGTACACCAATATGTCTATTATTCAAAATCGTAAAAAAGTAATTAACTTTTATTAGGACTCTTAGAATTCTTGCCTCCGAAAATCAGCTGTTAAACAACTGATTCGCCACGACGAGTTAACCACTAGACCAGCCTGGTGGGCTAAAACCAAAATGAACTTTCATTTTTCTTTATAATGTAAAAAATATATCATACAAATAAAGATTATAATATAAAAATATCATTAACATTTTATAAACCTAAAGAACAGAACCCCCCTCCACCATCTCTCTCAGACACAAAAAAAAATTACAAAATGATAAAGTGTGAAATTTTAAAATAAAGTTAGATGCAATTATTAGTAATTAGAAAACAAAATTATTTTAGTTGATGTTTTTTAGAAAAAAAAGATAAAAGCTGATTTTTCGAAGATTGAATTAAATTAATCTAATAATCTTTTTTTAACTATATTAAAATAAAAAACAAAAAAAATCATTGGTTTAACTGATTAATTAATTGCTTTTAATAAAAAAAATACCCTTGTTTTAAGTGATGAAAGCAAATTTCACCCTCAATTAAATAAAAGTAGGCATGGTTAGAAGAATTTAATAAAGTATACGCATGAATAAGCTAAATAAATAAGTGAATAAATTTAATAGCAAGGAAGGCATGTTACGTTACTTACATAATGACGCCGGAGCTAAGTAGCTTTATATTGATTAAGAGTCTTACCTGAAAATAAAAAGAAAAGAAAAATTAACTACAAGGATCTAAAAGGGCAAAAGAAAAACAACAATAAACCTTTAGAATTTATAAATTTAGCTAATATTAATTTTAGGTGGACGGTTAATAATAGTAAAAAAAGAAAAAAAATACAAAAAACGTAGCAATTTTTTTAAAATTAATTTATATTATTTCCCATAATTTTTTTAAAAGTATTTTTACATCTTTGATTGACTGTACATCATATTTTATTTACCAAACGATTTGGCTGAAATTTTACTATCACAAAAAATGTTTCCTTAAAAAAAGTATTTTTTTGTTGTATAAATACAAAAAAATAATGTATTACAAAATTTTAATTTTAATAAAATTATATTTAAGATCATCTGATATTATTCTGTTGTTAAGTGTGATTTAAGGTTATTATCTTTCAGTACTTCTATATTTACTGTAAAAAGCTGTACAAATTGACTACCCGGCTACGCCGGTCTAGTCATACAATAAATTGTACTCTTTTTTCATAATTTGTCTGAAAAGTTTTGCAAATCAAATATTAGGGTCAGACATTTATTAAAAAAAAAAATAAAAATAAAAAAGAGCGACTGTTTAAAAATATTGAAAAAATAAAGTATAGGTTGTAATGAAAGTAATGAAAATTATTTCTCATTTCAAGTCCGGAATATAATATAAGTGCCACAACTAATTTTAATAGCTTTTTAAGTGGTAAAAATTACAAAAAAAAACTTTTATTAAAAATAAAGATCTACGGCCAAAATACGAAAAGATATATTTTTTTAGAGGTGGGGAATAAATTGTAAGGAAAGTTTTTCTATAAATATTCATATACGGGTTAAGCTTAACAAATTTGCTAAAATAAAGTTTTCTCCCATTTCAATAAAGGCTAAAATAAGAATTTTCAAAAACAATTTCTGTTTTAGGTCTGGGGTCTATAATTTAAAACAAAAATTTTTAGTCATTCTCGATAGCCCACGAAGTATAAACTTGCAAAGGTTTTTTTGAAAAATATTTTAAATCGAAGGGAAATAGAGCAAAAAACAAAAAAAAGCATGTACAAGCCTAATTCAATTTTAACAGGTAGGGTTGATTTAAAAAAAAAAAAATTTGGATTATTTTTACTATATGCATTGTAGGTAAAAAATTCGCTTTTATTAAGAGGTAAAAGCGAATTTTTTTCGCAATATATCCAAAAGATAATTTAATTTTAAGGGGTATGGTTGATTTTTTGAAAAATAAATTTTTGGATTATTTATACATGCATTGTAAGTAAGAAATTTACTTTAATAAAGTTTTCTTTAATATACCTCTGGCGGACAGGGAAAATTTTTCGCGATTTACCCCTCACCCCCTTAACTAATTTGAAAAAAAATATGATCAATGCCCAATGTATAAAAATATTTGAGAAAAAATAAATTGGTTCAGTTAATCCTGAGATTAAATCCAGTGCGAAACCCATACGAACGTATGATTTTTTTTTACTTTACATGAACTAGCTGGGTCCTAAAACGTAAAGACTTGCATAAAAACACGATACCCTAATTGACCAGCATACTTTCTCCTTAACATTGCTTCCTCTAGTTATATTCGCGGGTAAAGTTAACATAAAAATAATAATAAATAAAAAAAATGACTTAGCTAAGAAACAAAACGCGGAATGTTGGGGTTTAAGGTACAGCAATTAAAAATCTGTCAGAAACAAAAACATATTTTGCAGAAACCTCTCCGAAGGTTGATACTACATCAAAAACAACGGTTACAAAGTAAAGACTTTTTTAATGAAGCAAGTAATTCATTAAAATTCTTTAAATTCAGAGAAACTATTTTTCAGGCATGTTTAAATTTGTAAAGCGTAATTGTTAATGTGTAGCAATGGACAGACGTTTTCTGGATAGCCCTTTTTAATTTGTTTTTACTTCATTGTACGAAGTAAAAGAAATATTATGATCGTGAAAAATTACGGTTTCCAGATTTCAACGGAAACATCCATTTTGACTAGTTTAGATGTGACGTTCGTACGTAACGTACGTATCTCGCCTAACTCAAACAAAATTAGCCGTAGAATGTTGAAATTTTGGATTTAAGACTGTACTAACATTTAGTTGACATCTCTTTTAATTGCAATCAACTGAACTAAAAGTGTCCTAAAAAATCCCAAAATCAAAAAAATATTTGGATTTTGCACTTTTTCTTAACTGCAGTAATAAGCCCTCACTGAGAGCTTTTCACGATATAACAAAAGTGGTACTTAATGAAATATTTGGATCTTGGGGAAAATACATCGGTTCCAATCAGACTTCATCTCCTTTTTTTTAATTTAAATATATTGATTTATTAACGTCTGATTTAAAAACTTTTTAAGGTAAATAATTCAATAATAACAATAAATAAAAAATATAAAAAAATATCAGAAGTTATTAATGAAATAAAATTTTATGTGCTTTTCATTTAAAAAAAAAAATGTATATGTAATTTAATAGGCGTACAAGGAAGTCGTGTAATGTCCACATCCGCTTTTTTTATATTACATAAAGAAGAAATTTTCATTATATAAATCATGATGAAAGTAACAAGGTGTCGCACACCCAGCGTTGCGCAGTGGCTCGTCCCAAAATCCTTTTCCCGCCAGTATGTTTAAATTCGTTTATGCGGTTGGCGCACAAACAGAAGCAAGACATCAATGTGATTAAAGGCAGAATTATCAAAAATAAACAAACTTTTGAAACATAAAAGAATAAAATTCTGCTTTGTCCTGGTAAAAAAATGAGTCATAGTTGTAAAACAAAACGGATTAAGATATCAAACCTGAATGCAGAACAATTGTTCTCGTTATTGCACGCGGTTTAAAATGGTTTACCTAGAAAATTCCTTGCATTTCATTTGACTCATTAGAAAAAATATGTTTATTGAATATAAAATTATTTTTCACTAAACAACAACTTTTTATTTTATTTTTATTTCAGTATTATAAAGTAATATTCATTTTGTTATCAGTAAAAAAATAAGTAATCTCATTTTCCCGTGTAAATTAGATTATTAAAAGAAATTTCTTTCAAAAATTGTTTTGTGATAATATTTTTAATTAAACTAAAAAATCATAAATTCCGAAGATTGACCAAAATAAATAAAATCAGATCTTTAGTTATAAAATTTTGAAATAAGTTATCTCCCATTTAGTTGATTTTCCATTTTAACAGCATTAAATCGTTTCATATAATAAATGGAAAAAAAAAATTTTGAGCATAAAAAAAAATTATCGGTGATTCGATACCGAACCCCACGAATAGCAAAAGGAGTCGTTACGATAGAGCCACACACGCTACACGAAGACTATGTGTCAGTTGCACTTCATAAGATGTGTCCCCTGTTTGTTTGTTTAGGTTTTCATTAATTATTTTGATGTTTATCTTAATTAACAATCAATTTCAATACTCTTAAGAATCAATAGACTTGTATAAAATATTTATTTTTATTAAGGATTATTAAAAAAAATTTTTATATTATTTTTAATAAATATTACAACTTTATCAGTACCAAATAATACTAATTCATATTGAAAGTGAATAATCATTCATAAATATTCGATTGTTAGCTCGTTTAATCATTATCATCTATTTAACATTTTGTAAAATTTTTGTACAACTAAAAACTTTTGTCCCAAAATCCCTTACTTATATATTCAAATAACCCGGTAGAAAATGAGATTTTGGGACGAGCGTATACGCATGCGCGCCGAATACTGTGCGCAATGGTACACCTTGTTACTTTCATCATGATATAAATATTACCATTTTCACCTATTGTAAAGCAATAATAGTCGGTGTTTGACCGAAAAATAAACTTCTCTACTTTTTCTGTTTGGCCCGGAACCACCGTAAGATATTACTTCAAAGGATTCATCCTATATTATCCTTATTCATTATATATGAATATAAATCAAGTATAGTCTTGCACAGTCTCAGGTCGACCATCCCTGAGATGTGTTGTTAATTGAAACCCAACCACCGAAGAACACTGGTATTCACGATCTAGTATTAAATCCGTATAAATTTTAAACAAGTTATTATTTTAAAAGATCACAGTTTTGTTCAAATACAAAAAAAAGTCAAATATATAATAGTTTATTGTTCAATGAGAGATTTCAATCAAATATTTGGCAAATATCTATACCCAACAAAGAATTACATTCTTTGATGGAAACACATTAAAAGCAAGAGATTTTATAGATATTTATAAAAAAAAACCTTGTCCATAACTAATCAAATATATAAATATACGAAAACAGAAAACTATTGAAACAATTTTTCTTTATAAAATAAATCATGAAATTGTAAAGGTTAAATAGCATAGAAACGAAGATAATATGACTTAGAAAATAAAATGAAATATTTCCAGTATTATATAAATTGTTCGAGAAAATGAATTTTTCAATTCAATAAAATTCATTATTATAGTAGAAAAATCTTATAAAAAACTTTTAACTTACAATCTGTTACATTACTAGATTTTTATTTATACGTAAAAAAAATTATTTTTTCGTTAGATATTACATACCGGTACGCTACAATTATAAGATTTTTAGTTACAAAACTTAAAGCTTAAAAATGGGCTTATCTAAATTACAAATTAAATGTTTTTTTTGCGGATTTTGAGGTCACAGTGGACCACTTTAGTCAACTCTGGTTTGTCTTTTATTTTTATTTTTTTCTTTATTGCTTCCCAATACTTCTTCATTCTGTCAAATCATGCTTTTCTAAGTTCTTCTGAACAAAATTGTTTTCTTCCTTTCTTTAATTTTAAATCTGGAATTAGCTTCTTTTAGTATTTTTATATTGTCAGTTTTGTTTCGTAAATCTTTTATTGTGATTTCTACTTCTTGCAAATCCTGTTTAATTTCGGTTAACCAGGTCGGTGTTATGGACATTTCCCAGTATTTCTCGACCAGTTTCCTAACAAATCTGTCGGTTCTGTTCTTATTATGTGTCCAAAGAAGGAGATTATTTTCTTTCTAAAGTAGTCTAGAGCTGGCTTTACGTCTTTATGTACCTCTCGGTTTGGTATGAGTCTCCATTCTCCCCTATCAGTAAGTCGTCTTTTATTTATACATGTTCTTATAATTCTTCTTTCTATTCTTTACAGATCTGCTGAGTAGGAATTGTTGAATTTTAGTTTGAAGAGTTTTTCGCTTCCATATGATATTATAGGTCTGATTACAGTTTTATAATGTCTGAGTTTGGTATTTATTGAGATGCTTTGGTATTATTTTTGTGCTTAATTGAGCTTTTGTGATCCTTTTTTCCAGTTTATTTTTACTAAGGTCATGTGTGATATTTTCTCCTAAATATTTAAACAGTTCAACTAGCTCGACTTTATTTCCGTTTATTATTACGTGGTTCAATAGCAGGGGATTTACGGCCATTATTCTAGTCTCTTCATATGATATTCTTAGGCCTATTTTTCCTGCCAGTTCTTCCAATGAAGTTACTTGGATTCTAGCTTCTGCGATGTTATTGGCTAGAAACGCTAGGTCACCTGCAAATTCTAGACAGTTTACATTGATATGGTTTACGTTTCCTCAGTTCCATTGTTGTTGCGGGTTCTTCACATTTAGTAGTTTTTTGAACGATTTAGCTAATATTTTTGCGTTTTATTTATTATTGTGTGAGGGTTTACCATCTTCATATTTTAGGATTAGAGTTGGTGGTTCATATTTTTGTATTTGTGTTTTAAACATTCTATAGTATTCTCTTCTATTATTTTTATCGCTTTCAGTTTCGATTTGTTTTAGTAGGTCTTTTTGGAATTGTCTTCTGGTGTATCTTACTGTTGTGTGAATTTCATTAATTCTTTATTATTTGATTAGAGATTATGTTTTAAAGAATTTTCTAAAGCGAAATTAGTTAGGTAGATCTGAAATTTTTTTTGGGTTAGGAAAATTATTTAGGATATATAGTAGTAATATGTTGTGATTTCAAATTTTTCGTTTATTTTTGCCTGCAAAGATAATTTGTTCGAAATTAGAAAAAAAAGTTTTTTTCTAATAATTTTGAAATTATAATAGATTAATTACCCAGAATTACGCAAAACATTTAGTATCCGGTTAAATACTTACTGTACTATACGGTTGATTTTTAGGATAAATATTTATTTGAAATAGGTAACCAAATTTTTATATATCATGTGTAAAAATTTAAATGGTACTTTTATGAAAGGTTGATAAACTCCTTTAAATTTTATCCACAGATTTTGTTTGAAAGGCTTAAAATAAATCCGAATTACTTTAAAAAAATGTAACAAACATCAAGACCATGCAATATGATACACGTCTATATATAGTAATCGCTACTTGGATGATCAGCCCACACGTCACTGCTATACTATTGTTTTCAGAAATATTGTCACACCATGATTAATAGCATAAACATGATTCAACTCACGTTGGGTAGTAATCGTCCGCCACTCCAAGCTCGTCGTTACTGAGAGGCGAATGTAGTTATAAAATTTCCACTACCGATGTTCTATATTATATGTAATATATATTGGGTCTGAAAGGTTCAAGACGAGATATTCCGATTTTTGATGATTTTATTAACGGTGTTACATCTTGAGAAACTCAAGATGCCTAACAGAAGACCATATAACATCATCTGACGTGACACCCACATACACAATATCAGGATTCCCGCTGTCCCTGCCTACCCGCCGGATGGCGAAACAATCTTTTTGTCAATTCTCACCGATTTTTTGTGTTTAAAAACATTTTACAAGATCATGATACCACTGCGAAAAGCAATTAGGTCGATTCCAACAACAATCAGATTAATAGGAAAAAAGTTATGCGCGAACAAACATAAAAAAAATGTAAAATCGGTTAAAAAATAAATCGTTTTTAAAGATCTGATTCCGACGGATTTGCGTTAGTTGATTATATCTCGTGAAATTCAAAACAAGATTACTTCAGATTTTTAAAAATTGTTCGTTATAATCATTTTAATGCATGCATCTATCAATCCCAAAGTTTTTTCTACTTTTCATTTTTTATGTTGACAATTACATCTTCTATAGACAAGAAACATACTGTGATGGCTTTGTTGCGTATATAGAACAATAATTTCAATAATGTAAGAGGAGTAATGAGCAAGGTTTTTACTATACATAATGTCCGTGAAGATGTTGGTAAAACTTAAGACGTAACTAACGCAGGACATCAAAGATTCATTTGGACAAGTCCCTTATCTATCTTCATTTTTCTCTGGCCACCATTTTGTTTTTTATTTATTTATTTTTTTTTTTTAAATGTGTATTTTAAGAAAGAATTGAGATATTTCAATGAAATTTAGTGTATACGTACTCATCATTATATTTTACAAAATAAATAAATTAAAAACTGTTACCGACAACGAATTCAAAATGGCAGCCATTTAAATGATTAAATTACGAATTATCATTAATAGATGAAGTACGTTACCGGGAGTATCATAGGCTATATAAAAAAAAATAGTGGAGATTTGCCGGTTGAAGCACAACTTTAATGAACTGTGAGTCTCTGAGTGAGCAGGGAAATAAATGATTCGAATCAATCGAATGAATAATATTACAAAAATAAGTGAATTAAATTTACGTTAAATAAAATAAAAATATTAACTAGATTAAAAATAAATCCCGTTTAATAATAATGGTCTTCCCGTGAGAACTACTTGTGAGGCTAGAGTGGTGAGGTGATGCGAGCACCTTTGTACGAGGCTAGAAGAATCATCACCATGAAATGGTAACAAACGGGGTTCCCCTGGGGCGCTGATTTGGGAAATGCAATGGGTGCTCTTATAATATTTCTGCAATAAATCGTCCGATTTTCAAAATTCAAATGGGGTATTTGTTAGTAGGTTGAAGGCTACATACGAGCTTTTTAATTCGAGCATTCTTTGTTTATTACATTTAAAATTTAAGTAAATACTAAGGTTAAGTACATAACTACCTAGGAGTAGGTTGATACCCACCGGGTTGGTCTAGTGGTGAACGCGTCTTCCTAAATCAGCTGATTTGGAACTCGAGAGTTCCAGCGTTCAAGTCCTAATAAAGCCAGTTATTTTTACACGGATTTGAATACTAGATCGTGGATACCGGTGTTCTTTGGTGGTTGGGTTTCAATTAACCACACATCTCAGGTATGGTCGAACTGAGAATGTACAAGACTACACTTCATTTACACTCATACATATCATCCTCATTAATCCTCTGAAAAATTATCTAAACGGTAGTTACCGGAGGCTAAACAGTAAAGAAAGGAGTAGGTTGAAGGTTAACTTTTGCATATATTAGATATCCTCTCTTTCTAACAGATCAAAATTATTTGGAATGTTATATCTGCGCAACCAATCTTCTGATTTTCAAAATTCAAACGGGGTATTTGCTAGTATAATACAAAATCACGATAGAACCAAACCAGAACAAAAAGAGCAATGTTTGTCATCAATGTTTTTTTTTTTCAGCAGTAGAGTTTTTTTTAATATTTATCCCTTGTTTTTCTCTTTTCTTTAATTGTTAATAACAATTATAAATAATAAAAAATATTAATACAATTAGTGAAGGAAATGAACAAATCCGTAACATTTTTAGACTGCATAATTTTTGTAGAAATAAAAAAATGAATTGTTTTTATTTTCGCAAATTCCATTTTTTTCCGCAATTTTTAACGCCAATTTTAATCCGGAACGTTTATTTTGTACAACGTGATTCTGAATATTTCCTGATGAAAAACTAAAATAAAAATTTAAATATAAAACACATTAATCCGTATAAAGTAGTGAAGAGTAAAATACCAGTAAGATTTTTCGTTATGAGTTTTAGACTAAAGATTTGATATATATCACATAATCTTAAAAGGTTATTTATAAATTACAACCTGTTCAGAAACCCCACAAAACGATTCCACTTCTTATACGAGACAGAATGTGGTCATGATAAACTGCTGCATTTAATTAAACATTCAGTCTTGTGTAACAATTTTCCTTAAAACCATATATTAACCGTACATCAAGATGTAAAATTTTACCATAAAAGACACTTACATATACATTCCATGATATATTATTTTACGGTAACCCATGAAAATTTATGGGTAAGGTTTTCATCCACTGCGTTATATTTCATTAAAATATATTATTCTTAATTATGTAAACCAAAGTTAAGATCAAAAAAATTTCTTTTCAAATAAACTCAATGATGATGAATGAATAGAAAAGTATGGAAAACGTAGTTTTTCATGGTTTTTCTCATACGTTTTATGATTTTCGATTAAGTAACCTGTATAATATTATCGACCTTTTTTCTTTTCATTATATTTAAAACTTAAAAAATTTTTTTACAAAAAAATATAATGTAAAAAAAATCATAAGCTATAGAGGATTTAATGTCTGCGATTGTAATTTTTTTAATTCGTACTATTAGTATTCGTACTAATTTTTTTTGCTTTATTAAAAATTGAAATTAGAATCAATTTCCTTCTCAACTCAGGCCGTAAAAAAAAGCAAAAAAATCTATTTAACAAGAGGTGGTAAAATCTTCCAGAAGATAATTGAAATTTTGAATTTAAGTAATAGGCCGAAGAAATATCAAATAAGTAGTATTCAAACAAATAAAATCAAATGTGGGCACTACATGACTTCTTTTTACGCCTATTTAATTATATACACACATTTTTAAAAATACATAAATTTTATTTCATTGATAACTACTGATATTTTTCCATATATATTCTTTTGTTATTCAATTATTTATAGTAAAACTTTTTTGCAAGAGGTTAATAATTATTAATAAATCAATATATATTAAAAAAAATTGTTAAAAAAAAGATGAAGTCTGATTCGAGCCGATGTGCCATCCCCTTGATCCAAATATTTCATTAATTAAAGTTTTATTTGGCTTTAACTCTGGAACCATTGAAAATAAGTACTACTTATCATATATTACTGAAAAACTCTCAATGAGGGCTTATTACTGCAGTTGAGAAAAAGTCCAAAATTCAAATTGTTTTGGACACTTTTGGTACAGTCAATTGCAATCGAAAGGGGAGGTGCACAACTAGATGTTAAACAGTCCTACATCCGAAATTGAATCATCGTACAGCTAATCGTTTTTGAGTTATGCGAGATACATACGTACGTAAGTACAGACGTTACACCGAAACTAGTCAAAATGGATTCAGGTAAGGTAAAAATGGATATTTCCGTTGAAATCTGAAATTTTTCGCGGTCACAATACTTCCTTTACTTCGTAAAGTAAAAATTACAAATAAAATTAATTGTAGTTATAAATTTCAAAATTGACGAATAATCCGCTTGTAGCCTATAAAGAAATAGTAATGTGATTTTTTCACTGGTCTTTATGCAATCCGAAGTTTGGTTTGATTTCGTAAACGTAAATGAAGAGAAACAAACAAAAAATTAAGATTTTCTTTTAATCTGTTTTTGGCATAACTAACCTCAAGTGTTTCTGTTAGTTTTGGTAAACAACTCTGTATTTCCCAGAACATTCAATTAAAGAAGATTAAAGAATAAGTAATAGCATATCTTTTCTGTAGAGTATATAATAAAGTTCTTATATTGGTTAACTATTTTTTACGTTAGGATCAAATTGCAAGAATGGAAAACTCAATAAAAGGATTATGCAACTAGTACTAATATGAAAATTGGAAAGATAGATTACAAAAAAAAGGATGAAAAAACATTACTTAAAATTAAATGTCTTAGAAAGATACCTAAGAAGTTTAAACCAAGCCGTTACAGAGTAAACACATTTGCGAAATTCAACAGATTCGATGTTATATGAATGAAATGAAAAAAATGAAAACGGAAATTAAATTACATTCCGTATTTACATTACCAAAGGTTTACATATTTAACATACTTTTAAAAAAATATGTTCGAAGTGAGCGCCCTATGCAGCAGCATTGCAGTTTTGTGATCGACATATTGAGTCAACTGAAGCAAAAGGTTGTTGTCAATGCCGTCGATGTTCACATTCAGGTCATCGAGAATAAAAGGATTTGATTCATAAACTTTATCCTTCAAATAACCCAAGGAAAAAATCAGATTTGGATAAAACTTGGGAACGCGGAGACCACCGTCCTCTGCTGAAAGTTCATTTTTTGTTAAAACCGCATGTACACGCGTGCGAACGAATCGTTTGAAGTTTGACACGTTCCTCTGTCTTGTTAGTAGAAGCCGTACTCTTTTTCACCATTTGTTAACTAAGGGCAAAATTTTCTGAATATGAACAGACCACATTTGGATTGACAGTCAAACTATATACTATACTATATTCACCAAATACTATTATACTATTCACCAAATTTCTTATATTGCAGTGGACGCTCAAACTTCTGGCGATGATTTTCAGTCATCCAATAGCTTGTTTCGTGCGCATTAACAAAAACAGATGTGTGGAAACCGTGGCTGTCTGACATGAAATATATCAAAGGTTTTATGTGTTCATCGACAATATTTTTGAGAAGCCAGTAGTAATAATTAAAATGTATCAGTTTGTTCTGTAAGTTGTCACAAGATACAATTTCCAATTTAAATCATGAAGAATCTGACTACAAGCTGTATATATTACAGTACTTAGTTGTGACAACTTAAGGATAGATTTTTTTTGGACCGGCAGAAATTTTACTTTGAATATCGATTATAGCCTCTGGAGTCCCAACAGAAGATAACTTATTTCGTTTTGAGTTTACCGATCTCGTTGTACGCCTTTTCTAACGAAATCGTGTTTCCGAATATTTAATGTTTTCTGATGTGTTGTTGAAATGATTCAGAACGCGCATAAACTTCCAACCCTTTTCCCGATCGAAAAAGGTAAAATAAAAAAATTACAACTGCAAGAACGAAACTACACTGCAAAGACACGTAGAAAACTCGAACAGTATATTAGTGTCAACAACAGATGAAAGTAATAACATATACAACCAGTATTGGCGTATGTATTATCGACGGCAGCAGCGTTAAAGATGACAATCAAATAACTGCGTTCAAGCCAGCTCGGCTCAGTTTTAAGTTTTTCACCCAATATATGATAAATGCAACCTATAAAAACGAACATTTTTTGTAAAAAACCATAAATAAAACGAATTCAGTCAAAGAAAAGGTAGTAAAAATGTAGTGAAGGAAATTACAGAGGTTGGAAAGACATGAAAAAATGAACCGTACTGGTGACAGTCACGAATTGAATTTTTTTTTTTTTGGAGAGCGAAAAACCCTTTCGCGTACAACTAATATCGTACAACTAATATATTTTATATATATATATATATAAAATTTAACTAAAAATAAATACAATTTTACAAATTCCGAGAGGGGTATAAAAATATCACTTAAAAAACCCTACAACTGCTACCTTAGTCGGAATCTACATAAAAATAAAATTTAACAAAATCTGAGACGGCTCTCGGATAACAGAATAAAAAACATAAAAATTAAAGCAAAAATATTCACATTAAAATCTTTTCCGATACCAAAACTATACGCAACAATATCAAATGTTATATGCAAAAGGTCAACACGACAAAAAAAAAGAAATATCCGGTTTAAAACCTCATTCTCATTGCCCAAGATTTGACGGATATTTCTGGACAATTTAAATTTATGACGCAAGGCCGCATAGAAGAATATTAAATTCAGTTTCCGTGAAATCGTTTATTTGTTAAATACAACCGATTTATTTCCAACAACTAAATTATTTAAATTTGATAGATAAAAAAGCCTGCCGGGTAAAACTTCGGTAATGTTAAATTAGATTGAATTGTTAATTTGTATCTCTTGTATCCTATTTATTTTTCTGCATTTATTTGGAAATTTTATTATTTTTACATGTGATGTTATAATTTATTTAAAGTTCATCACTATATCTTCCTCCTACGTACCAGTAGGTGCGTAGGAGGAAGTCCAGTGGACTGAATACAGACGTCAGAGCGACTTGTGAAAATTAAAAAAAGTATTAATTATTAATTTACAGTTTAAATATATTTACTTATTATTCAAAGATCTCGTATATGCTTGACTTCTTTTATCAGCTTCTTGTATGCGGCCTTGCGTCATATATTTCCAAATAAATGCAGAAAAATAAATAGGATACAAGAGATACAAATTAACAATTCAATCTAATTTAACATTACCGAAGTTTTACCCGGCAGGCTTTTTTATCTATCAAATTTAAATAATTTAGTTGTTGGAAATAAATCGGTTGTATTTAACAAATAAACGATTTCACGGAAACTGAATTTAATATTTTTGTTTAACTTTAATTAATATTATTCTCTCTGCATATTTACATAACAAATCAAAAAACGAATGTCGGTTAGAAACTCCTCTCTCACCAACCTAATGGTAACAAATTTTAATCGTGAAGGGACTTGTATAAAAAATAGCTGAATTAACAAACCGTATAAATATAACTAACAAAATTTAAAAAACTAAACAAAGTAAAATTTATCCTTAAAAAAAATTCTTTCAATATAACAGCAGGAATAATCTACAGAATTTTAGAAAGAGTTAATAATTATTTTTATTATTATTAAACATTACCAATGGCAATAAAAGCGGTAGTGTGATGACCAACAAACGAATCGTACATAAAATGAATTGTGGGCAATTGCGTTACCCAGCATGACGTTATTTATTTATTTATTTGTGACCGGTTGCGGTATACGGCGCGGTTAGTAAATGGCAGAAACATGGTTAAGAGGGTGTATATGGTTAAAAACTTCCGCAGTGTATATATTAACACATTTATCCTCGAAAATTAAAAAAAAAAAAAAAAAAAAAAAACGTTAAAAATTCATAAAAGAATTAATTTTGTATAAAAAAAGAATAATACGTAACGTTAAAATACTTCAAATAGTTATAATAAACAAGAGGTAAATTTAAAAAATAAACACGACTGCTAAAAAAAAAACAGTGCTCTTTAATATAGGATAAGAACGCGCGGGTGACAATTCTGTATGTCGTAATTGTGTATAGTATAAATATCTTTCAATTTTTTTAAATTTATTTAAACGTATATGTACATATTTAAATAGACTATGACATCCGATAACGTAAGGATTCCAACGCGGGGTCATACATTTAAATCGATTCAGCCGTTGAACAGCTAGGTGGAACAAACGTATATACATATATTCTAAATACATTAACTTCTTTTTGGGTAGTTGAGTAATAATAAACAGTAACAAATCAAATATTTATAAAATTAATACAAAATCAGATTTAATTAAAAAACAAATTTCCGAGGTCTCTGTGACAATTAAAATAATACACGAAGTAATCAAACATTTATTTTTTATGAACGAATATATTAGGAAAATTTAAAATGTTTACATTTGGGTTTATAAAACAAAAACCTTTTGTTATTCCGATACTTTTCAAATGTCATCAATTTTTTATAAAATCCTTGGAGCTTAAAACCAAATAAATTCGTCGTTGTGGAAAACTGAACGAACCGTTACAATTTTGCACACTTAACATAAAATACGGTCCGTGTTTCTGTATATTTTCTTTTCAGTACGTTATATTTTTTTTATTCAAAAATAAAATTTAACATGAAAAAATTGTAATTTGACAACTTTATAAAGAAAACTTAAAAAAAAAGAAGAAAATAAATTAAGATTTTCTCAGATACAAAGAACGTTTTTTCTCAATAATAAGTTCAGGTAACCAAGAACTGAAATTATTAACGCAGTTCGGTCAACTGGAGCTGGAATTTGAGTTAAATACAACTTGTTAAATGAAGCGTGAATTGGGTAGTCGCGCGTGAGAAGAAAGATAGTTTAGATGTAAGGAAAAAGTGAGCAAAATATTGCGTCTCTGGTTGAGCTGGCTATATATTGAGCAATGTAACAAACTACAAAAAAACATAATGTTTGATTTTTATATTCTTTGAAAAAAAAAAAATCGATAGGCTACTACATTTTAATTTATCATAGGTTTTTATTCAGAAAAATATTATCTCGACCTTAATCTAAAAACTAAAAAATATTAATTCTTAGTAAACTAAAAACAGTTTTAACTGAATTCAGCATTTTTTTTTTTTTTTTTTTTTTTTTTTACGAAAGTCTGATTTAAAAATAACTGAAATCATGATTTATGATGTTTACGCTACATGACAAACTGGAGATGTGGAATTTAAAAAATATTTTCTTTATTTTTAATAACGAAAATTAAAAAAAAATCTTTAAATTTTTCTCATTACAATCGAAAACATAGACCTGTTTGACCAAATCGACCACAACTAGATCAGCTTATGCCGATCTATCATTTGACGTAAAACGTAATTTTAATTCACATCTATTAGATATACACATCGCCGAGTTAGTTAACTCGTCGTGCCAAAAAAGTTGTTTAACAGATGATTTCCGAAGTCGAACTTTCTGAGGTTAAAATTCCATTAAAAGTTTGTTGTTTTTATACAGATTTCAATACTGGACAGTGCGTAACGGTGTATTTTGGTGGTTGGGATTCAATTAACCACACGACAGAGTTGTTCGGTCTGAACCTGTGCAAGACTATACCTCATTCACATGTCATATATACCATCCTCATTAGCAGTGGCGGCTCGCGTATAGGCACTGTAGTTAATATAATGATTCCTTTTTTTTTCTTTACTTCTTTCTTTTTACTTGTATAATACATAATCCTTAAGCTTAATGTCATCTTCCTGTTTATGAAAAAGATACAAAAATCATTGTATGGAACTGTGCGCTTCACAGTTCCAGAGGCGTGGTGTTTGGCTGTTGTGCGCCTGCGCACATAGGAAGCTGCACGTGAGGGAGAGAGAGCAGTGCCGACTCTGGCGTGGTGGTGGAAGGTTGTTTTTTTTACGTTCCTTGTTCGGTCCCTTTTCTAGTTGTCAGTGGAAAGAATATGAAACCGGTTTAGTAGTTTTTTGAGTAGCGATCAGAAGATGGCGGAAAGCAAGGCTCTTTTTTTGCCAATTCTGTCCAAAAACACGCTGGAAGAGCGAAAGAGAAGGTATTTAATAAAAACTAATTATATATTTGCTTCTGTGTGCGTAGAAATTTAAATTAAGCACCGTTGGACTACAATGTTTTAGGCGGACATTTTATTATCTAATAATAATAATAAAAAAATATCTGTATTGATACTTTTTTCGGTTTTTTTTATTTTACGGAAAACTTAAACCATGACCTTGAAAAGATCCATAAAAAATTTTCTGGAGCAGCACCCCCATTAATTTTAGGTACGAGCCTCCACTGCTCATCTCATTGGGTCATGGGGTGGTAGCATATTATTCACTAGTTAAGCAGACAGCAATGTACACATTAAGAAAGACAACATTTATTAGATATTACTAGAGTGAAATTGTTAATTTTATGCAATAGAATAGGGTACATTATTATCCTCAAAAATAGTAAAAATTCAGCTATATTACTTCATAAACCAGTTATGTAGTTGAACGGCACAAAAGTCGCTTTTTTCTTTTTTTTAGAATACAAAATTTCTAAACGGACCAAAAATTTCAAGGAAAATATACTTTCAGATGAACAATATTTTTCCTTTTTTATATCACCTATATTATTTTGAATGTAGGCTCTTTGTTAAAATTAAAATGTACAATTATTAAAAAAATAGTTTTATTTTTATCCTTCCTTCCTCTTCCTCTTCTTCTTCTTATGATCAATGTCTGTTATTACTTCTTCTTCTTCTTCTGAAAAAAATCCGTTAAGAGACGTTGCCAAGATTCTGAATCAGTTGAAAGTTGGTTACCCTACAAAATCATCGACTTAAAAATCTTCAACATTTATCCTCCCTCGACATAGACATCGAGGCTTCCCAGAATTTTTACTTGAATTATGACATAACTACCCCTATGCAATTATACAGTTTTTTGAGTTCAACTTCGTTGCAAACGTTACCTCATCAACTAATATTAAGCAACCGTCGATAGACCCACATCTCAAAAAGGCCTCAATTCCTGTCAACGTTCGTTTCTGATAAAGTCATATTACTCATCCTCATATTATAATGTAGAGAAGATATTGCGCTTAATATCTTTTTTACACTTTTTTCCATAAGACATTAGTATTTTACAGAAAAATCTGATTTTTTCTAATCTATTCCACTGACTACTAGTAAGTGTTCCTAATAAAAATCCCACATAAAACCAAGTAAATAAAATATAATACTCGTCCAACAAGAATTTTTATTTACTGGATCTATCATTCTCTAGTTAATTTGCATGTATACATAAATCTAAAAATATTATTTCAATATAAATCACGTGATACAGAGTAAAGAGCTAACTAATATGAACGAGGGGAAATAAATAGAAGTGTGGCAAATATTTGTAAAGAATTTATAAAAAAAAAATAATTTTAGGATTATTTGGTTAATATCATAAAGTATGAAACAATCGAATAATGCTCATTAATTACTTAGCAAAAATAATTAAAATTAATCTAAAATACTTGGAAATTTTGTTTTAAAAATTTACAAAATATTATTTATTATATAGAAGCTTTTATCTGTTAAAAACTAAAGCTATTGATCTCTAATTTTTAATCTTTTCGAAAAACAATCACCCATTTACCACATAAATTTTTTATATGGATATTTTTCTCCCTAGCTGTATATGCCTGCTACAGCAGCTACAGGTATAATGGGAAAGTAAATAGATCGATATAAAAATGGCCTTTTTTAAGTTTCGTGCCTTACGAAGACAATTTAAAAAAAAACTTAAAATATATTTAAATAAATTGTAATTTGTGAGAAACATTTTTTAAATACAATGCTCCCAACTTCAAAAATTTGTTTTTTGTCACACACACGTTTGTGCCTACGTACGTATGTTGGTCTATATTTGGTCTAATAGCTCTGGACCCCGTTGACCGTTCTTCTTCAAACTTGATAGACAGGATATTGAAAGGTGGATATTAAAACTTGATAGATGGATATTTTTAATATCCACCCCCTCCTCAAAAAATGACATATTCTTTTTGTTTAGCTATATCTCGCTTTGAAAAAGAAGTTAGCGGGAGTTTTTGCATCTACATTTCCAACATCAATAAATCAAACCCTATAAATATTTTTTTCCCATTCACTCCAATGGTCTGTGGTAAAACACAATATATTTTTTAATTTTTTAAAATGTTTAAAAATTTATTTTAAATTTAAATCCATCTCGCAAATTACCCACTGGATTTTCAATGTAATTTTTGATACCTCTTACTCTTTAGTATTGCTTGAATTATAATTAGCCAAAAATGTTTTATCCCTTTGCTAGAATATTACAACTCAGTTTATTTAGATATATGGTTGTATCTTTTAAAGAATTTTAAAAAGTTCTTAATCATTATCACCAGCTGGGATTATTTCTTTAAAAATTAATTTTACCTTAATGCTTCCCATTAGTTATGGAAGCACCAAAATGAAAAAAAAAAAAAAAATGTTTTCAAGATTTCATATTTTTAAATCCTCAAAACGTTATCTCGTTAAGCAATAAAGACAATAAAATAACTGCATAATCTTCCCCCTGTTGAGGAGCTCCCAATTTTTTAAAACAATCGATTTTTTTTAAATTTTGTTTTTAATCTATTTAAAATCAATTTTAGTGAATAATTTAATCATTAAAAGATAAATTATTAAAAGCATTCAATAAAAAGCCAGAGAAATTGCCGGCATTTTTAATAAAAATTAAAATATAGGCTTATATATTGAAAAGTTAGACTTTATTTTTCGTGGAATATTAAATATGTTTCGCAATAAAAATAGCTTTTTTTTATAATTCCTGCTAACTTTATAAATAAAAAAAAAAATTCAATTGCACTTTTGTTTTACAAAAAACAAATAAAAAAATACGAACACAATAACAATTAAAAATATTGCCAGCATTAAAAAATAAAGTAATTTTCAAAAATATTCAATATTTTAGTAAAACTTTCTTTAAAAGAAAATGTTTCCTGTTCCTACAGGGAAATTGTAATTCTCGTACCAGAACACTAGGAGGTCAAGAGCAATCTGTCTTCTTTCCGCAATAAAAAGAAAACCACCTTTATTAGAGAGAGAAAAAAGAAAGAGAGGAAAAATCTGTCTGGTGATGATGAAAGAGATAAACGTGTTTTAAGATATAAGAAAAATCAAAATTTATAAATCTAAGATACGCAGGTGCTTTATTACATTTTTATAAATTTATAAATCCTTAAGCTAAATATTTAATTTATAAAAATTCATACTTAGAAACATAATAAGTAAAATTTGATTTTCTGCGAAAGTATGTATAAAAACAAATTAAATATTAATAAAATTACAGTTTTGAAAAATATAAAATAACTGAAAAGAACTGTCTAATCCTGTTTAGATTAGACAGTTAATCTAATCAAAACAGTGACATAGAAAATAAAATTAGACAGCAGTAAATAAAAGGTAATAACAAAGCGATTAAAAATAGATGAAAAGAATTTATAAATTAAAAAAAAAAAACCTTTACAATATATTAAAAAGAACATCCAGTTTGCTTAAATTCCTTCAGTATCTTTTTCTCTGTCTTTTGATGAGTGTGGTGTAGCAATACGTTTACAAAAGATACAGTGAAAAAAATTCCGCATGAGAAAAATACGCATTCTGGCAGATGGATGAAAAATTGAATAAAAAAGATAAATGTAGAAACGAGAGGTGAGAAAATAAGGTAGGAAACGGGAGACGCACAGAATGAAATATAAAAATTACACGAATAGAAAGAATAAATAACGAATTACCGTCCACAACAATTTCTATAATAAAATTTATTATTTTGCTTAGAAACTTGAAAAAAAAATACAATAACAAAGTGTACCAATAAAATATATACATTATTACCAGAATAATCTTTAGGTTTAATAAGGAATACTTTAATTTATAATTACCATCCCAGAACTTTTTCTTTCGTCACGAACGAAAAAGTTCTGTTTGAAAAATTATGTTATTACATAGTGCTTAATAGAAAAAGTTAAAACTTTAATACCACATTAAACTTTATTCTTTTGTCTATTACTGTTGTGATTTGTTGCAATCATTTTACAGGAAAATTGAAGGAATCGTATAAAACAATAACCTGTTTATCTCCAGTTTTCCTGGTACTTCAATTTCACATTCTAAGAAAATATATACAAAGTTTATTTTGAAATATATTTTAGAAGATTCTAACTATAATTTAAGAGTTTTAAAAACAATGTCTGTCCATCGGTTTCAATTTATCAATTAAAAATAAAATTGCAGTTACAACTCTTAATACAAGTAAAAAAAATTTTATCTACTGAATTTTTTTTAAAATAGTTCTATTACGGTACGAACATATTTTATTTAACATCGAGTATATTTTTTTATATATTAACCCTTTGTATTATTTTATCGAATACAGTTCGACAAAAAATTTATAACCGGTACCGCTCCATTGTCGAGAATAACTCGACAATGAAATTTACAAGTAGCACTCCTTTGTCGAATATGGCTCGATATTTTTAAACTAACCGCGGCTACGCACAGATTCAAAAACGAAATGACTTTTTTTTTTAACTCTGGGACCACCGTTAGGTATTACTTCAGAGGATGAGATGAATGGCAATTTTTTGTAGCGTGTGAAAATGTCATGCCTAACTTTTTTTTTCTTTTTTTCCATACTTATTAAACACCCCAAGGCAACCAGCCTTCGCCTGTTAAGACAGCATGGTCGCCTCAGTGTGTCGTGCCAGCAGTCTCTGCCCACCCTATCTGCTTCCTACCGGAGGATCTCCCACCGGGGTCCCCAAAGCCTCATCGGAGCGAACCAACCACCTCTTCCGGACAGCTAACCCACTCCAGCCGGCACGCATTCCGCGTACCGCTGCCCCCTCGCGTTCCTCTCATACCATGCGGGTCCTTAATACCATCATCGGGGAGTCATGCCTTTCTTTCTTTTTCCTGTTTAGCCTCCGGTAACTACCGTTTAGATAATTCTTCAGAGAATGAATGAGGATATGTATGAGTGTAAATAAAGTGTAGTCTTTTACATCCTCAGTTCGACCATTCCTGAGATGTGTGGTTAATTGAAACCCAACCACCAAAGAACACCGGTATCCACGATCTAGTATTCAAATCCGTGTAAAAATAATTGGCTTTACTAGGACTTGAACGGTGTAACTCTCGACTTCCAAATCAGCTGATTTGGGAAGACGCGTTAACCACTAGACCAACCCGGTGGGTGGGGAGTCATGCATTTTTTTTTTGTTTTTTTTACTTGTTAAGCACCCCAAGGAAACTAGCCTCCGCCTGTTGAGACATAGCATGGTCGCCTTGCAGTGCCGTGGCAGCAGTCTCTGCCCACCCTAACTGCCTCCTTCCGGAGGATCTCCCGCCGGGGTCCCCAAAGCCTCGTCGGGGTGAGCCAACCACCTCATTCGGGCAGCTAACCCCCCCTCCTCAATGGGGCTACCCTCCCCGTCGCTAACCTACTTGCAGCCGGCACGCCTTCCACGTACCGCTGCCCCCTCGCGTTCCCCTCATACCTGAGGGTCCTTAATGCCATCATCGGGGAGCCCCAACCCCACTACACTTGCCAGTGAGGCCAGAACACCCTAGGCAATAAGGCTACCTCCCTGGGCCCTAATCGTCGCCACGATTCATCCCCAGCCTCCAGAATCTTTTGAGGTTTTTTTTTTCCCCGCTCGCGGCATTGTCAATGAAACGCATCACCTCTCGTACTGCGTGGATCGTTGACCTCCCTTTTCTAAACCCGTACTGACGGGGGGAGAGTCCGCCCCCCGCCAATACTTCCGCCGTCAGCCGGCCCTCGACAACCCTCTCATAAACCTTGCCCAGTGTGCTAAGCAAGCACACTGGCCTGAATGCTCCCGAGTCGCCGAGAGCTCGGCCCGGCTTCGGCAACAGGACCAGTCGCACGACCTTCCAACACGCCGGAAAGACGCCCCGTACGAAGGCACTGTTCATACAGTCCAGCACCAACAACGGGAACGCCTCAACCACCATTCGAGCCACTGCTCCCGGCACCCCATCTGGGCCCGGGCTCTTCCTGATGTTGATCCTTGCAGCGGCTCCCTGAAGCTCTGGGAGAGAGATCCGTCTGATGTCTCCCATCTGCGCCACTCGCCACTCCACCTCCGGCAAACAGGGGAAGAGCGAGTCGACGATGCCACCGATCATGTCGCTGGCTATGATCGGCAGCCTCCTCCCCAGCCTCTTGGTGACAAGCTTATAGGCCTGCCCCCAAGGGTCGTCCTGAAGCTGGTCGAGGAGTCTCTTCCAAGCCTCGCCCTTCTCCTTCCGGATCTCCCTCTTCAGGCGATTCCTCTCTAGTCGTAGGTCTCGCGCCAACTCGTCGATGTTGTCCCTCTCTCTCGCTCGGCCTCTATTAAGGCGACGCCGCAGACGCTGAACATTCGCCCTAATCTCACCAGTCCACCAGTACACTCGCCTTCTAGGGTTTCCTCTCGCCTGACGTGCCGTCGCGCAGCCTTGCTGAACCGCCTCCGCCAGCTCCTCCGGCTGTCGTGGATAATGTTCTGCGAAGCGATCCGCAAGCTGCCTCCGGAGCCCTGGTAAGTGCGTTTCATTGACAAACCATGTCGCCTGCCGCTCCACTGGTCTCGGGCTACCCAGCTCGATCCATATCCCCCTGTGGTCGCTGCCGAGTTCTGCCTCCATCACCTTGCATTGCAGAACTCGGGTAATCACCGCTTCCGACACGTAGACGTGGTCAAGGACCGATCCTCTGTCACCCCTCCAGAAGGTGGGGGTGTCGTCGTTCAGACTGACCAATCCGAGCGAGGCGGTCAGACCCGCTAACTCCTCTCCTCGCTCGTCCGTGATGTTTCCACCTACTTCCGCATTCTTCGCATTGAAGTCCCCCACGACCAGAGCGGGAACCCCAGCCCGGCGTAGATCTTCCCCGAGTTCGTCAAGGAACGCCATGTAGCTATCCCACGTAGAGTTAGGGGAGATATAACAACAGTAGATGTAAATCTCCCCCACCTTTACCCTGACGAACCCGTCTCCTGGATGTCGTTCGGAGATTGCATATCTTCCCGTGAGGTCCTTCAATGCTGCGTCCTCTCTTCGATCGGTCAGCCAGTCCTTGTCCCTGACCACTCGTACATTAGGCTCCGCCACCAGGGCGAAGTCAGCACCATCTTGCGGCTCTCCACGGGGAGTCATGCCTAACCCAACCTAACCTAACCTAACTGTATTCAAACCCAGGATCTCCGGATGAAAGACCGAGACGCTACCCCTCGCGCCACGGAGGCCAGAAAAAAAAGATATGTTTTTGTAAGATCGTAAACCCACGTAATATCTCAATGTTAAATACTGATATAATAGAAAATATATCGTTTAACGCTTAATTACGTTCTCGAAGTGAGATTGTGTATTCCGTGAGTCGGCATGATAACAAGTCATTCTAGTAGTTTTAGGTAGATTACATAAGAAAGCTACCTATTGTAATGGGAACGTACATGATTAGACTTCCGGAAAATTTGACATAACTTCGCGTTTCACATCCCCTAGACCCCAAAACCACCGTCAACTCAAAAGTTTGTATATACAGATTATATATATATATATATATATATATATATATATATATATATATATACAGATTATATATATATTTTCGTTGAGACAATAACTGCCATAATTTTGCGCCAATCACTTTCAAATTGTACCTCGAGTTCGTTAACGGGAAAAATCGGACCATGGAGGTGGAAATGGGGAAGCTTTTTCGGAAAAACAAAATATCGCTATAACTCTCTTATTACGTAAAATATCGAATTTGTTTAAAGTTTCTACTATTCTTTGGATAAGAGCCTAAAAGTTATCTAAGTAAAGTATTTTGATATCACCAATAATTGACCCAGGGGGTGAGAAAAAATGGGGTTTCAAAGACAAAATAATCATAACTCTCTTAATAGGCACAGCATCGAATCGGTTTGAAATTGTCGTTAATATTCTGAACATTACCAAAAACCTTTGTCTGAAACAACTTTTGATATGACCACCCTTTACGGCAAGGGATGACCAAAACTTTGTTGGAATTGTAAGAAGATGGGGCTTGTATTCTGAACATGTGAAACTTTTTTCACATGCAATCATTGTCGTATGGAGTAAATTTGAAGTTTTTCTTAACTTTAAGGTGGATATCTTTTTTATCCATTACTTAGTACCGGTGAAATCTATTTCAGCCTTCCGGTTGCCGAAAGGGATGTTTCTTAACTAATTTTTATATTGAAAATGAGTTAATAATATTAGTGATGAAGTTCCTGATTATAATTTTGAAGAATGCGATTAAAAAAATGTACAATTATAGTGAAAGTGATGGTAGTGATGATGAAATAGTTGAATCCCAAGGTAGGGCTACTCCTAACATCCCAGAAACCCGGATTTACACCCAGAAAATTGTTTCAAGAATTATCACTCTGAAAGAAATTATCGTAATTGAAATACAAGGCCTATTTTTTGATTAAATGAATTTTTTTATAAATACGGTAACCAACCAGAAATTTAATTAATAGCTGACGAGGAACTACGTGATCAAAAATTGGAGATCCAATGGCACTACTTGATTTCACAATTGGAGGGTAATTATAAATTTTTTTAAGACCGAGAAAAATAATGATTGGTTTAAATAAAACAAGAAATTCAATTATTATAAATAAGAATCGTAACCGATTGTAGGAAAAAAAGAGTGCGACCGATTTATAATGATAGTCAACGTTTCTATTAATTACAACGTAAAATTACTGTATTTATATCTAACACAATATTATATCTCATGTTATATGAGAAAAAAAATTTTTATTCGTGTTAATTTATCATTTACAACTTAAATAAGTAACATTCTTAAAAAGTACAAGAATGTAATTCATAAAGAATAACAACTTGTATCTAACTTCACACCCTAATTGTCCTGTTTATAATCATTAGCTTTTCTCTTTTTTTTTTTTAATTTATAAGAAAGTTATAAAATGTACAAATTTAATTTTTTTATGATTACATATAATAAACCAGAATAATGAATTACAATTTACTTACCGAGAATTAAAGAAGAATTTAAATTATTGTGATCCTACTATCGATTTACCGTCTAAATAATATTTTTTTTTACCACGAATTTTCTTTTAACGGAATTTCATACAAATGTTATGATTATTAAAACTTTAATTAAGAATTATTCGGGTATAAAAAGAATTCGGAAAAATAAACACTTTTCACGATTTTAATACATACTTTATCCGTTACGTTACGTTAGTTTGCGAGGTCGGGCGTAGATATCCATTTCTAATTAATGTCTTAAAATTTGTATCTGCTCTTAGTTCTATGTAAACAAATTATAGTCGAACAAAGATGCGCCATACAGAAATAAAAAAATGTATGTGTGTGTGTGTGTGTGTGTGTGTGTGTGTGTGTGTGTGTACGCGTGCGCAAATATGGTAGTTGTTTTTTTATCTAATGATAAAAGAAAAAAGAGAGATTAAGTAGAGTGATTACATTCTAAATTACATCTAATGGAATTATAAGTAAGGTAAGTAAGTTTCGTGCTGTAGTTTTCATGCGTTTGATTTATGCGTGTAGTTAATAACGTTGTTAGATATATCAAACAGTTGGTAATGTCATGCTTACACGCACTTATATAAAGCTGACCCTTGTCCTCAAGCCTACCCCAAGATAAATGACCGGACGAAATAGGCCTACAGTGACTTGATTTAACACAAAGTTTCATCTGTTTCTGGAAATTCGTTTCCTTCTAAGTAGACACATAATTTATTTTATTTTACTTAGATTTTTTTTTTACTGATTACTTTTGTCTTCCATTTTTTACTACTTTTTGTTTGAATTTTAAATAACATTTTTTTTTTGCATTTTTCTTTCTAGGTTATATGAACTTATTTCTTAAACTTAGCAAATAAAATTTTATAAAAACTATAACTTGATCAAGTATAATTCAATCCCAGAATTATTATTATTCCTAGAAATTTTTTTTTGGAATTCACATGAAGATAACATAAACCAAAAATTAAGATGATCTCTTCATGTATTACTATAATAACAATTTCATTGTTATTTCATTTTAACCCTAACTCGGAATTTCAAAAATATCCTTTCTTAATGTGCATTTCCACCTTAAGAAGAACATCAAAACAAATTTTCATGAATTTATCTTCAGTAGTTTTTCGTGGGCGTTGACGAATCAGTCAGTCAGTCAGGACATGTTCTTTTATATATACAACTATATTTATAATAGAATTTTATCCGTCATCTTAGATGTGCTATTCCTGTTTAAAACGTTTGTTTTAAAATAGGAAGATAGACATGACTTTAATGTAAAGCCAAGACAAAAACCGTTTCTCGAATAATGCCTTCGGTTTAAGTAATCAAAAGTTGCGAAAACGGAAGAATCGCGGTAGTAATAAAATGAGGTAAAACGCCCAATAGTAAGTTTTTTATTTCGTTATTACCTTCAGAATTAAATCCAATAACAAAATTTGAACAATTAATATTTAAAATATAATTACTTTTAATGTAAACAGTTACTATATTGGATCATTAATTCCTACATTGCTTAAAGTTTTTTAAAGATATTTTGAATGTATTTCTAAAAGTAAAAAGGAAATTAAAAAAATTATTTCGCACTTGTTTTTACCTTCTAGCATCCCCCAGATTTGAAAGATTACCTGTAAGTAAATATACAGGGTTTAATTTTTCAAAGGTCTAAATTTATTGTACTAAAAACAGGTGTTTTTAATTTTTACAAATTCATAACATTCAACTGTTAAATTTTTGTTTTATTTTTAATAATAAAAGGTGATTTTATTTATTTTTTTTTTTCATAAACATTATTACATAAATTTTCTCATAGTTAAATTCTTTACAAGTTTTAATTAAAAAGATACGCATTTATTAGTAATTTAACAACGTTATTTTACTTCAACTTAAATTTTTTCTTGTGGGAGGGAAAAACGCTTTCGCGTTATCGCCCGAGAGGCTCCTTCTCGGATATTAAAATATTAGTAAAGTAGGATTAAAAGTACGATGAAATCTAAGATAATAGGAATAAAATTGAAATAGTAAAAGAAACTTAACAATTAGGAAAATATATGTATTGTGAATAACAAAATAATATCAAAATTTATGACGGATTTAGTTGAATATGTAATTCATCTTAGAAGTAACAATACCCAGGCTAGTACATTCTGGTCATTTCCTAGGACTGTATATCCCTCGGCAATTTAAATTTGCGACGTAAGGCCGCATAACAAACAGTCCACAAGGAGGTGGTGCACAGTAAAACGGCAGTAGCATCCGACGCACAGTGATGTGTTCTTCGCTGACATCGAGTATCCGTGAGTAGTTCTGATACATTCAAACAGCAATCGGCACAGGACCACTTCCTTTCGGCGAATCATTCTGCATGAAGAGTCCCATGGTAAAACCGTATGTTCGGAGAGTTTATTATCCGCTGTAGCGGTCCAATCACCTTGCCACTTAGTATGTTTAATGAAATTAATAAAATCGGTAGCTGTTAACTCGAGTGGTGGAAGACGGTTGGTTACATGCATCTTTAGCAGCGGAATCCACACGTTCATTATCCAGGATTCCCACATGGCTACGTCCAGCGGGAATTCACTTGTGTGTTGTGACGATTCAATACAGCGATTGTATTATGTATTTCAGTGACAACAGGATGTCTGGAATATAAAACCTCAAACATAGAGAGTACTATACGAATCGCTACAAAAAGAATTTGATGATATTTTTATTTAATGATATTCAAGGCCATTTTGATGGCGTACAGTTCAGCATTGTAGACATTTGCAATAACAGATAAACCAAATACATAAGTTCTGACATTTACAACAAAAGCGCTTCCAACAGAATAATTCAAAAAACATAAGAAACCATCACGGTTACAGCTTGAATAACGCCTTAAAATTTTCAGAATGACCTCATTTTACAGGGGACATTTCACCGTCAAACAATGAGGAATTACATCCACGAACATCAAGCTACTCACTTCATACTGTTTTCCATCTAGTCCATTTTCGTTTTCACTAATGTAGGTAGTGTCGAAAGTGTAAAATCTTACTTAAGACTAAATTATGCTGGACGATTTTACAAAAAATTATTCTAAAAATAATTGAGAAAATTCAATTCTAAATCCGAGAAAGTTACTAAACAACTTTTTTTTCTCTTACTTTATGATTAAAGATTTTCCTCAAATGAATAATTGACATCGAGGGTCATCTGGAATGTACTTTATATTCCATGAATATGGAATACTTTCGTACATTCGTCTTACTTAATGGATTAACACATTTATTGGTAACTAGAATTGGTAGAACGTTACGGTCACGTGTTGAAAATCCAAATAAATTACTATTATAACACGTAATGGTTTGTAGCTTGAAAATCTAGTGAAATAAGATAAAAAAAGTATTGTATTAATAAAATGCTCCTACACAATATGGATTATTTTATTATTGATTTTCAATCTAACGGTTAAAAATATTTGATCAAATTGGTTAGTTCAAAAGTGAACAATGACTGTAGAACATCTAACCACAAATTGTCAAACGATTTTCTTTATAGAATACCAATTACATCCTGATAAATATTTCACATTTAAACACGGTTTCTTAGCTTTGGCAGTGATAAAAAAATTTATGAAAAATTATATGGCACAAAATAATAAAATGTGCAAATATATATAAAGAACACATTTTACCATAATAGTCTGTTACACAGTACATATCTCCTAGATTCAATAAAAATATCAAATATTGGCGCAAAAACAAATTGGGTAAAATATGTGATTAAGCATGAAATCAAGCTGTACTGTAAGTATGAAAAAAAAAGCTAACAACACAGTTTTACAACTTTCCCATCATGCGGTGTTTTCTGATGCATAATTTAGACACATACACACAATTTAAAATAAATCATTTTATTTTAATAAATGATTTTTTGTTTATTTAAGTCAATGATTCTAACTAAAGCGTGCGCATCATACGCGAGGGTGTGGCGGTTCTAGCGGTCACTTTAAATACTTTTTTACAATTTAAATATTATTAATTTATTTAATTTTGCCGCTCACCTGTGACGTCACAACATAGAGTCGACTATAACAGTTGCACGTCAGTGCTATACTAGCGCTCCTTGGGGTGAGAGAAGGTACTATTCAGGCAGTATACCAACTTATCCGCTAGTTTATTTAGAGCACTTTAGGGGGTGGGGGTGCGATTTCGCAAACTTTTTTAACTGTTAACAAATGTACCTAAGAAAATCTCGGTACTGATGGTGACCTTGCTCTACAGTCTCACCCCCTTGACCTTTTCAGTTGAAAATTTAATAGCATCAATGCCTTATATATGGAAGAAATCTGACCAAGTTTCCTCAAAATCTGTCGAGTAGTTCTGGAAACATAAGGTGATTTGAGGGACCGAAACACACACGTACATACAAACATCTGGAAAATTTCCATCCGGTTTTTCAGTTCCATAGGTGTCAAAACGTAAAGATCCGGTGAAAACCGCATATGTCCAAATTGTATCGATAACAATACTTTCCTTTTTAGCTCTGGCGTAGCGCTAGACAGGAAAACAAAAATTTAAAGTATATATATTAAAAATAGTCTCACATTAAACAAGCCATTCTTTCCCGCTAGCCGCCGGGATCACCGTAAGGTATTGCTTCAGTGAATGAGATGAAATGACAATTTTGTAGTGTGTGAAAATGCCACGCCTAACCAAGATTCGAATCTAGGATCTCTAGATGAAATGCCGAAACGCTATAACTTACGCCACGGAGGCTGGCTGTATTAATCAAGCCTATTAATGGCGAATGCAAGAATTCTTTTTTTATTTGGGATAATATAACGAAAAGTTTAGACGTACCATGTTTATGTGTAGCGTTACTGGGGTTTTCTGAGATCATTCTATTAGCGAAAATAATGAAAAAAAAACATCATAAACATGAGTCCGGAAACGCTCCGTTGGCTAGATACGACTAGCGAAATATTTTGTTCTGATTTCTGGGCGAAGGGTGAAATAAAACCATACTGATATTCTGGGCACCCAAATTAAGAGATAAACTTGATTCTGTATGGGTTTTGATTTGATTAATTGAAACACATCTTCAGCAGTTTTCATAATATCTGACGTAAAACAGAAAAATTTGTTGCCTAAAAACACGTTTTTTTTACGTTTGTAATAAAAAAAAACTTCATTAATTGACTAATAAATGCGTAAAATTTAATACTAAAATAAATTTATTCAAAATAGCCAAATAAAAAACAAATACAAGTTCAAAAAATTTATTTTATTACTTACTCTTACTATATGAAAACTTTTAAATGTTATCTCAACTATAGAAACAATTGACATAATGTTAAACAAATAAAAATGTAATTGATATATTAAATAAAGGTCACAGTAAATTTTCAAAAATGTCTCAGTCATCTTCAATACATATTTACACTCTTTTTTATCATTTTTTTAGCTAATAGAATCAACTCGGAAAGCGCTGGTAATAATACTGAATTAGTCTGTACAGTCTAAATTTTCAATATTTAAAAAAAAACTCGAAGGCAATAAATTTAATCATTCACAAGAAATGAAATGTATAAGGAAGAACGATTAACAAAGAAAAAAATAAATATTATTTAAAAGATATAATAAAATTTAATAGTAAACTATAAAAAAGACCAAAACAATACAAAACTGAGTATTAAAAAAAACTAAAATACGTTTATAATTTTAAAAAAATGAAAAGTATTAAAATGTATTCAATTTCTTAAGAAAATCTTTAATCTCAAAAACTTTTTCCTATCTCAGATTAAAAAAAAGAGGAAAAATACATTAAAGAATAAAGAAAAGAATTTTACGGGATAGAAGAAACAAGAGAAAAGCAAAAGCATGCTTTACCGCATCAGGAAATTCCACGAGCTTAACAAATTTTAAGAGAAGCCTGGCGGCCGAAATTAAAAACCTGCTGAAGGAAGCAATTTATCCATCCGTTAAATTACTTTGTAATAATTTTAGAGGTGACTGAAAAATATATTAATCCCTTTCAACGTTTTATATATTTTACAGAAACGTAAAGGTAAGAAAAGGACCTTTTTTTCAACAATTTTACCTCAAGCAAAATGTATATATATATATATTTATATAAAAGGGTATACAAAACAAAGCCACTACAAGTAAAATACACTTAAAATTATCTCCTTTAATCACCCCTTTCCATCAGTCTAATAATGAAATACAAAAGATACTCACTTCTTTTATAAACACCGATAAAATCAAATAACAAATTTCTTTTCAATTTCCATTTACCTTGGAGCTCATAATATTACTGATATAACGATTTTACAGATGAAATATTACTTTATTTACTGCACGTTCATCTACATTAACTCAATTAAACAATTGTTAGAAATTAAATTTATCGGTCTGATATATATAAAAATATCTTATCAAGATAATCGAAATAATTTATCGGACAGACATTTTCTGTAATAAATTTTGTACATTAAATACAAGAAGAGATAAATATTAAAAAAACACGATCAAACAGCTGACAAAAATGCTCTTTAATTTAGGATAAATAATGAGCGTGGTGAGGGTGACAATCTTGTATAATGTTTTGGGTATTTCTATAATTTTGTTTTCAAATTATTTAAAATTTATTTAAGTATATATTTATATAAACTACGACACTCCCGGTAACATAAGGATTCCAACGCGATATCATACATCTAAATCGGTTCAGCCGTTAAGCAGCTACGGTGAAAAAAAAATACACTCTAAATACATTACTCTCCTTTTTTGGGCAGTCGTGTAATAAATTATTAGATTATAAAACAGTGACAGTATTTTATAAAAAAAAATTAAAAATACATATTTTAGTTTTTCAATGATGTAAATTGACTGTACTAAAAAAATGTGTTTTTAATTTTTACAATTTCATAAAATCTTTTTGTTAAGTTTGTTATATTAATAAAAGTTTATTTTTTTGTTTTTCATAGACTTTTCTACAAGTTTTTCAAATAAAATTTACGCGTTTATTAGTCATTTAACAAAATTATTTGCACTTCAAAACTAAAAAAAAATGTTATTCGTCAGGGAATTTTTTTCTTTTACGTCCGATATCATGAAAACTACGGGAAATACAATTCTCGGAATTGTTTTATTCAATTTTTCTAGTCAAAAATCATAAAAAACCGCCAGGTTTACTACTAATATACTAAAATTTCACTGGGGGAACTGAAATCCGCGTGAAATATCAATCTAGGCGTAACTCTATAACAAAGTGTTTTCGCTGACGTACTTTTTTATGAACTTTTATCCTTATTACAACCTCTAGAATCAGTCCCATATCAGATTATGTCCCTTTCCTTTTGAATCACCTACATGTGTGTATATATATATATATATATATATATATATATATATATATATATATATATATACACGAGTATATATATATTTACATATTTACGCAGGTTGAACTAACATACATCCTAAATACATTACACTTCTTTTTGGGAAAGAAAGTCCCCTTTTATAGGAAAAAAAAATCTGTTGGTAAATGTTAAATAATACTAGTTATATTTATTTATAATATTTCACAAATTTGAATCACTATTACCAATTTTGACAATTTTTTGATTTCTGAAGTATGTTTGCGTCTTCTCTTTTTTCCTCTTCCTCCACATTCTTTCACTACATTCTCCCTTCTGATCAGTGTTCTTGGTCTTTTTTACCTCCTGGAAACCCTTAAATTTCTTAATATCTCTTCTAAAGGTTTTCTGTTCCAACCAGCAGGTCTAGTGGTTTAACTCGTCGTCGCAAACCAGTTGTTTAACAACTGATTTTTCAACTCGAAGATTCTGAGGTACAAATCCTAGTAAAAGTTAGTTAACTTTTATACGGATTTGAATACTAGACAGTGGATATCGTATACTTTGGTGATTCGGGTTCAATTAATTACACATCTCAGGAATGGTAAGCCTGAGGCTATGGAAGACTATACCTCATTTACATATCATATAAAATCATCCTCATCTTATTGGGCCGTTGGGGAGGTGGGGGGAAGGTGTTTCTTATTGTTTACTAGTTGAACAGATATACATTTATGTGTAGGCAAGTACACATTAGAAAATTTAAAAAAAATATTGACTTCCTTTATAACATCCATTTTTTGTTTTGTTTTTTTTTTAACTTCTTTTATCTATCTGTTAATGTTTTAGGATTAGAGTTGAAAGGTTCAAATAGAACATAATAAAAAATTTTAAAATCTTTTAAAAACATGCTTTTCTTTAAAAAATAAAAAAAATAAAAAATAAAAAAAAAAATTAAAAAAATATTGGTAGTCAAAAGTTAAAAAAATTTGTTTTCAAAAAAAATTACTTTTAAAAGATTCTCTATGTGTACCTGACAAAAAAGAAAAACGTAGGGGCGCGCTCTCATACACGACGACTTCATAATTAGTGCGCACCCTACGCTTTTTTTTTTTAGAAACGCATAAATAGGAAATGTTTTTTAAAAGTAATTCTCTAGAAAGTATTTTTTTTTTGTTTTTATTCTTCATTCTTTTGAACATAAACATGTTTTTAAAGGTTTTTTACTTTTTTTATAGTAATAAGTTTTAAGTGAAAAATTAATTAATATAGTCATTTATAAATTTTAACTGGTATTTCATAAACATAATAAAAGCGAGAAAATAAAATATAACGAATTTTAGAAAGTTAATTAAACAATAAAATTGCATATCGTATTGTATACTGGATACAGTCATTGCCCAACAAAAAAAATAATACCGATTGCTTTAAAATATGTATTAGTCAATTACGACAATTTTATTACTGTGTTTTTACTATCCTATGCGCTTATAAACAATCCTAAAAATAAACACACTTTTTCTTCTTTTGTTTTCTTTTTATCCATAAAATATCATGATTCTAATTTTACGGATGAAATTTTTTAATAATTATTTATTAAAGTAAATAAAAATCATCAATCAATAAATGCTTCATTTTTTAAGATTATGATTTTTATTTAATATTATTATTCATTTTAAGAATCAACTTTAAATATCACGTTCAACAAAATAAAAATTTAAAAAAGTTGAACGAAAATGATTTTACTGCATTTAAAATTTCATACGAGAATATTATTATCATGAGCGATAATAATTTCAAAAAATAAAATAAGATAAAAAATGTCAAAGTGGATACGGGGAGTGTAATTTTGGGTAAAATTATTTGTACGGATTGACAATTTAAAATTAAAAAGACATCACTAACTAATAAATAATGTAACAAAATTATTAACGTTATAAAAAATTAACATTGAACGTTGTACTAAAGAACCTTAGTTTACCAATCGGTGCATTTAACTGTTGAAAACCGTATAACCATAAAGAAACCCGAATTTATCATATTGTGTACAAGACTACCATGTACCGATTTTCTTTTAGTAAAAAAGCGGAAAATAAAGCTATATATCTAATAAATATAGGCATAAATACTTAGAGTATTTTTGAAATTACCAGCAACATCTTGGGATAAATTTTTGAAATCGACTTTGAGATTATACGGTCAAATAAGTAAGAAATATGCTTCATATCAGTAAAAAAAAAGGATCAACATTATCTGTTTCCACATAAATATTAGAAAGTGCAGACGATATATTACATAATTGATTCTCAAACGTCTTCGCCACCGCCCACATTGAGAATCAAACATATTCTAGCCCCCAAAATTTTTAAACTTACCATCTGTATAAATAGTAATTGCAATTGCTGTTTTTAAAATGCACTCTTAAAAACAATTATTGTTTTTAAACGTGGCATATCCTACTTCTAAGTTGAAACATAAATATATTTAAGTTACATTTTAGTTTTAAATATCAGGAAAATATCATTTTTGCCCTTTTTTTAATCAGCTATCGCCTTTCTAGACCGCCTGAATGCCCCCAATTTTGTGTGTGCCTTCTACCGCCGCCCTGAAGGCCTACAGCGCCCACAAGGGGCGTTATCGCCCACTTTGAGAACAAATATACTTGTCTTATACCTAGTATAATAGTATCTATCAGTCCACTACTGTTAAAGCCATCATTTAACTACAATTTCTGTTTTATATATATATAAACCGTTAACCACTTTTATTAGATACAGTAGTGAATAATCCCTTTTATCATAATTTCCCAGACCTTCTGCCTTACAACAAGATCAAAAGAGTTTTTATTGTCATCAAGTGCAATCTGCGATTCCAAACTATACTCCCTCCCCTTTTCAATCACTTGTAGTTAATCACGTGTAGTTAAATTATCGATGCAACATCTACGAAAACCATTTTGTCCCTCTCCAAACAAAGCCTTTGAAATCTGTTAAAGATGCACATTTAAGATCTTAGCGTACACTTTATAAGCAGAGTTTAATAGGCTTACTACTCTGTAATTATAGCATTTTAAGCTTATTCCTTATATTTCATAAATAATATGAATTTTCGCATTTTATTCTGTCGTCTTTCTTAAAAGGATTTATAACCTATGGAACTTTCCAATATTCAGATATCGTGCAGCTATTCAGATATTGTAAATATGCAACAATCTAAAAAGGAAGTATCGGTCCAACGAACTTCAACACCTCAACATTTATACTGTCTACACTGACTGCCTTTCTATTTCGGGTTTGTTTCAATACCATACGAAGTTCATTCCAAGTTATATCCTAGCATTATTATAATTTAGTTATTAGATCCAATACCTGAAAATTTATAAAAAAAGACCATGCTTTGAAAAGTAGAATTATACTATTAACCCTGATTTACAAATTCCATACGTAACTGAAATAATTACAATTTTTTCAAATGATTTTATCATAAATTAGAAATGTATAAAATTGATTGGTCAGACAACTGCAGCTCGGCTATTGGCCCAGCTGCAGTTGGCTCATCTTCCACAGACACTGAAAAGGCGTTTAAACAAGGATTTAAAAAAATACAAAACCTAAATTAATGTTAGTTCTCTACTTAATTGAGTTTTTGAATATATTTCATAAAGTTATACTGTTATGCAGTATAACGCAAATAAGCATATTAAAAAAAAATATAATTAAAAGAAAGATCTATGTCAGTGATATCCAAAATAAATGAAATATTCCTAAAATGTTATACAAAAGATGTCCCAAAATAAACTGACACTTAATTTTTTTTATATAAGAAATATTTTATTTGACAATTGATAATATTTTTGCTTCATTAAAAAATAGTGACATGGAGGTTATGTGCGATACAAAACATCTGACACATGTGCAGGCCAATTTTCCAAAAAAATTTTAACTAACTGCTGGGAAATGTCGGCAATGTGTCAAATTTCTTCTTTGAGGACCTGAATTGTTGCGGTTTACTGCTGTACAATTTATCCTTAAAATAAGCCCAAAGAAAACGTCCAACGCTGTCAAGTCATATGATCTTGGCGGCATATTCATATCACCTCTCTGTGAGATAACACGATCCTTAAATTTTTCTTGTAACAACTGCACGGTTTCATTTGCAGTGTTGCACCGTCTTGTTGAAACCAAATGTCTTCCACATCAATACCATTAATTGTAGGCCATAAAAAACTTTGAAATTATCTCTCACGATATCGAACTCCATAGACTGTTACACCAAATCATTTGTAATACAATGCATCATTGTAATACCTGTTGGTATTACATAAATTCTTCAATTTATTTTGAACATTACACCAAAAGAGCAATACTACTTAGTAAATAGACCTACTAATAAGTGATATCGTAAAAAAAATATTTAAAAAAATGTATGAATCCAATGGAAAAGTAGCCAATGAGTTCACTGGGTTTAAAATACCACTCCAATGTATAAAATTGTCAAACAAAATTTTTGAAACATAATATAATAATTTTGTACGTGATTACTATTTATAACAAGGAAACAAACAAACCGTGGGGAACAATTTTGAAAAGAAAAGGGATTGGTTTGATATCTGAATTGAACTTGAAGGCAAAGGAAACAGGTTAAGGGTCTCATTATAAGTTTTGAATGCAGAATTGAGTGAAGTGTGCCTGGAGTGGTAAAACGACGGTGTGAGCAGAGAATACAGGATGAAAATTTCCTATTCTGTACACCTTTCAGTAAATGTTTGAAAATTACAATAGCTACGTCGTCTCCGTGTACACAGGCCCCATATATCTTTTTTCCAGCTTCCATCATACGCAAATCATCAAAAAGGTAAAAAAAAATATAAAAAAATAATAAAATTTTATAAACTCTACAAATTGTATAATATAAATTATCCTTACTAAATAACCATTTTTAAGCTAGACGACAAAACTTACCAGCTGCAAAAATTAGAATGTTAACTTAAAAGTAAAGAATGTAAAAACGACGCAATTATTTTAATAAAACAGAACCTGTTCAAAACCACGAAATATGCAACATAGGTATCAGAAATTAAGTCAAAGAAATAATGTATAATTTCTAGTTATCTCTCTTTTTTCTGTCTACCTTCGGAACCACCGTAAGGTATTATTTAATAAGATGAATAGGGATGATATGTATGAATGTAAACGAAGTGTAGTCTTGTACAGTCTCAGTTCGACCATTCCTGAGGTGTGTGGTTAATTTCGAACCCCAACCACCAAAGTCCAACGGGATCCACGGTCTACTATTCAAAATCCTTATAAAAGTAAATTAACTTTTACTAGGATTTAAAACTCAGAATCTTCGACTTCGAAAATCAGCTGTTAAATAACTGATTTGTGACGACGAGTTAATCCCACTAGACCAGCCCGGTTGGAAAAGAAAACCTTTAGAGGACATAGTAAGAAATTTAAGGGTTTCCAGAAGGAGGTAGAAAAGACCAAGAACACTGAACAGAAGGAAGAAAGAAGCAATTTAGTAAAATAATAAAAGAAAAATGGAGTGGAATGGAATGAAAGCAAAGAATTATGGAAGAAGAAATAAGAGGAAAAGAAGAATTCGCAGAGATATTTTACGAGATCTAATGTTAGCTATAGCGATTCAAATATGTGAAATATAAAAAATAAATAAAAAGAGTCTATAAGAATTATAATAAGAGTTTTTAAAGCGTTACTGAACAAATACTTTAATGGGTAAGTATGAAGAAAATTCAGGTATAATCTATTAATTAACGAAGATAAAACTCTTGTCTTAAAACTTACGAACCAGGTAATGGAAAAAATTAGTTTTAAAGAAAATTAAACCTTTTTCCTTTCCAAATGATTCTTACGTTTTTATTTATTATTTTATTCTTATTACATGCAAAAACGTATGAGAAATTTATCCATACAAAGTACCCGGGTTTTTTTATTAAAAATAATAGTGGTGATTAAGTTAAAATCATTCAAACTTATTCCAAAGAATTTCATTAAAAAGCTTTTAGAAAAAACTTTTTTTCTTTCTTTTTAATACTTTTTTGTACAGTCGCAACAAGAATTAAACAAGTAATTAGCGACTCATCAATATCTGTATGAATGTATTTATCGGTAAACTTGTAGTTTACCGATAAACTCAGACCGACCATTCCTGAAGCGTATAATTAATTGAATCCCAACCACCAAAGAACACCTGTTATCCACGATATAGTATTCAAATCCGTATAAAACCAACTGTCATTGCTAGGATTTGAACCAAATCAGCCGACTTGTGATGACAAGTTTATCACTAGACCAACTCGGTGGGTCTCCTATAATTATTTATGATATTCTTTAAAAAAATGTGGTAATCTTTCATTAATAACTTCTGATATTTTTCATTTTTTTAATTTTTATTGCTATTATTGAATTCATCGTGAACTTTTTTTACAATCAGAGGTTAATAATTAATAATAAATCAATACATTTAAATTTAAAAAAAAATTTAAAAAAAGGAGATAAAGTTTGATTCGAACCGATATGCCTTCCCCTTCTAATATCCAAATATTTCATTAATTAGAATTTCATTTGGCTATAACTCTGGAACCAATGAAAATAAGTATCACTTACGACACATCGTTGAAAAGCTCTCAATGAGGGCTTATTATTAAGTCCAATATCCAAATCCTCATAGTAGGCAGAAGGGTTCTAGACCCCATTGTAGTATCTATTAACGGTAATGTTATTGAGGAGGTCCACAGTTTGAAGAATTTGGGTGTCACCCTTCAGAGGAACGGTAAATACACGAAACACATAAATAGCATCTGTAAGAGGGCTGAAAATATGGCGAGGAGTGTTATCATAATGACGGCACAGAATGCCCCCAGGGTATCCAAGCGCAGACTGTTAGCATCAACAATAATATCTTCACTTATGTACGTGGTGACATTGGACGTAACAAGGAGAAACTTGTCAGAATACACAGGAGGATACTACTTGGTGAGGTGGCCGCTTATAGAACGGTGTCCTACCAGGCAATTTGTGTGCTTGCAGGGGTGCCACCGATCGATCTTACCGCGAAATACAGGGAAGAGAGGTTTAAAGGAAAAACAGAACAAGAGGCCAAAGAGGAAATCTATACTTTGTGGAAAGGAAAATGGAATAATGATGGTGTGGGTCGATGGACGAGGCAGCTCATTCCTGTGATTGCACAGTGGGTTAGAAGAGGATGCGGTGAGATGGATCATTACTTGACACAATTTTTCAGCGGATACGGAGTATTTAATTATTATTTAAATAAAATAGGCAGGAGGGATGAAGCAACCTGTATGTATTGTGACCAACTTGACGATGTGGAACACACTTTTTTCATGTGTGACAGGTGGGAGGTTTTGAGATTTAACCAGAACATCAACGGATTAACACCTGATAATATAGTGCAATTTATGACTAGCAGTGAACATAACTGGAACACAGTAGCAGGATATGTTAGATTCTGGCACAGAAATATGTTGATGAGAGAAGTCAAGGATATTAGTATAGACTAGGGTAGGGAGGACAGCCCCAGCGAGGAGGGCCGGCATGCCGAGGTGTGTCGGTTCCAATGAGCCGCTGGGGACTCCGGGGGCTCTTAGATAGGAACACTGGAAAAGGATGATCAGTGAAAAGACCCGACACCACGTCACGGCTAATCAGGTATGGCGTGGTGTCAGAATTGGGCAACTAAAATAAGGACCTCTCAAAAAGGGCTGAACCGGTGGGCCGACCTGCCATGCCGGACGTACAGCCGGTAGGCGGGGAGGCCCATTAGAGTCTAAAGACACTCCCCTGGGCGGCGTTATACCAGCATGTCGGTCCGGCCCAGGGGTGATGAGAGGGTAGAAAAAAAAAATACGTCACCCGCTATGCCAGTTGTATTCGTCTGTTTTCTTTTACTGTATTTGATACCTGATATCCGAATATTTTAAACAATTCACTATCTTCGTTTCTAAAAACATGACCATTTACATCCGTTAATCTATATTAAACTGTAACTTTATAAATATTTGTCCAGTTTTTGGTCAAGGTCACAGACAACATTGTTCGAGAGCCAACAGTTTACTCGTAGTTGACGTCGGAATACCGGGCTAGAATTCGTCAACATTCTAAGCGTTATCAAACATAAATCTTCTATCAACAAATCAGTGAACGGTGCTATCAACAACATACCAGCAAAATTACATATCAACGTAAAAACATTCATTATTATTATTATTACAATTCTGTTCAAAGTTGGGAATGACGATGTCAGCTAGTAGTCTAGCGCGTTTTCGCAATTCAGCTAATTTCGAAGTTGAAGTACTAGCGTTTAAGTCCTAGTAAAAGCAGTTACTTTTATACGGATTTGAATACTACTGACTTTGAATACTACGGACTTTGGTGGTTGGGTTTCAATTAACCACACATCTTAGAAATGGTCGACTTGGAACTGTACAAGATAACATTTCACTTACACTCATACATATATCCTTTGAAGTAATACCTGACGGTGATTCTCGGAGGCTAAACAGGAAAATGGAAGGAAGCTACTAGTTGTAGCAATTCTCTTCGTGCGATAGGTGTGTTAGCTTCGGTTGTGATGTGTAAGTTTTTGTTTATCAATAAATAATCGGGTTAGGCTGTTGACGACATTTAAATAATCTAAAGATTTTATTTAATTCTTACTGATGGCGCGGTTGTTGCTGGACTGTCGGAAGAATGTAATGAAACAGCTAAAATTAGATTATTTCTAAATAAAATTTTATTCTCGGTAAGGCTGATCGTGCTATTTCGTCATGCTGTTCGTTATTTATGTGCATGAATTCCTGTAATTTTTATTTGTGAATGTAATGCTTATTCAGTGCAGATTGTTTATTTTCAGTTTAGTTTTCTGTTCTTGTAGCATGAATATCATTTATCGTATTATTCCTTAAGTTTAGTATAGTTGATGCGTAAACTCTTCTTGCGATTCTGGTAAAATAGTAAATGAGGAACGTGCATTGTGAAAACGTGATTTATTCAATGTCCTCTGAATTCTTTTGTGATAAGACTGTACTTTATTGGCTGCTCTAATTTAAAACACAGAGGATCCGTATTATTTTTAAATTATAAGTTTTTTTATGATGCTGGTATAATTATAAACTTATCAAACTTTAAATAGTGTTGATGTGCTTTATTTTTTTTCTTTCGTAACCACTAACCAATCCAGACCCTCAGATCCTCTCAAAAGAATCTTAAAAAATGCACGTTATCAAATAATTCCATACTCATGTACTGGTTGAGTAAGAAATAACTAGAATGTTAAAACAAATTAAAAATGTTATGCAATATTTCTTGTACTGTTTAAACAACGTAACAAACGTTCCTTAGATAAACGATGAACAGCCTTAACATCTACGAAACTGGAATTATTTTTCCTCTCGAATTTTTCTTAATATCAAAAAATGTACCTCTATTTTGAAAGAAACATGTTAGTAAATATTTAAATAAGAAAAACTCTATGAATATTGTAATAAGTGGTATAGTAGTCTCCATGATTGTTCGTAACATTTTTAAATAAAAACCATTAAAGATAAACTACAAAGAAATAAAAAAATAAATATTTAACTTATATAGAAATTGAATTAAAAACATCCAATTTAATTTAAAATGGAAGAATAAGCAAACAAAAACAAAAGGAATAAAACGTTCAGTTTTTAATTCAATAAATCATTCTGAATTCATAAATATTAAAAAAATATAAGCGAATAAAGTAATAACAAAATTACTAGAGAAAAATGTTACTATATGTAAATAAAGTGAAGCTTAAACATAAATAATTGATATTTACTTTTCAGTAAAAATTAATAGTTTCTTTCTCTAAATAAATCATATTTTTATTTTATATAATAGTAAATTAAGGTTATCACAGAGATGTTTTTTTTGTGAGAACGTTTTACGTAAGAAAAAAGTAAATAATAATAAAAAAAAGGAAATAAGAATAAATATAAAGGAGATGAAAACTAAAATAAAGAATAAGAAGAAACGGGGTATCATATAAGAAGAAAACAAAATGAACGAGTACCGAAGAAGTAGACGAAGGGACTGTTGGCGGCGAATCTAGCCAGCTAACTCTTCGTTTAATATATTTCCTTAGATCTCCCCACTTTGCCATGACCGTGTCGGATATTGCTGCTTCAAGCGCTTCACATTACATTTTGTATACAAATTTATATAATCCTCTAACCTTACCCTTTCTACATAATACCGCCTACCGCCCACTTTCAACAATGCGGATTATTCGCTACTGTGACACAAGACAAACCGGCAGGCAAGCAATATGTCTCCTATTCGCTTTTCTTTCCCACAAGAATTTCTAATTCTAGACTTATTGTACTGCACATTCTTCAGTATATATATATCCTTTTTTTTAAACCAGCTTGATAGAAGCACAATATACATCAAATATAAACAAGAATATTGCGAAGGAAATCTGTTTCCCCGTTAGGTATTAAAGAAAATGATAAAAAAAGGGACATAACAGAATTTTATTACGAAAAGATTTATTACTATTATTGCTGTTGCTGTTAATATGAAAAACAAGAATCTGAGCCACTGCAAAATATTATTTTATTACATTAATATGATTCATCAGTCATTTGACTGATTTGCTGCAACTCTTCCCAATCCCTTCTTGTTCTATGCAAATATTTTAACCAAAATATAATTGCTATATTCTAAAAGCTGTAGCGTATCTCTTCTGCCAAATCTTTTAAGGTAGTGTCCAAAACACCCATAACCGGACATAAGTTGTGTAATATGAAAATTTACTTCACCATGTTGGCGGTCCAACCAAGCATCCAGATTGTGTATGAGCCTTCTGGTCCAGGCCGCCACATTGGCCCCATCCCACGCCTCCTTCCACCACTGTCTGGTCATTGCTTCAGCCTCAGCCCTACTGCGCCCTTCCACTCTTAGTTTCCTACTTCTGACCTGCAGCTCTATCGGCGGAACCGACGCCAAAACACACGATGCTTCATATGACAATGTTCTATAGCCAGCCACCACTCCTAGTAATGCCGTTCGATGCATACTTCTTAGCTTCTCTTTGTTCCTTTGCACTCTAATTGCCTCTGCCCAGACAGACGCCGCGTACAGCGCTGCAGACACCACTGCAGATGTTATCAGCCTCCTTTTAGATGCCCCCGGTACTGTGTGCTCTGTAAATAACCTTCTTATAGCTTTGATAGTAGGTACAACTCTCTTGCACACCTTATCGATGTGCCCACCAAACTTGAGGCTCTTATCTATGGTTACTACAAGGTATTTAGTGCTGCTGACCTCTGTTATATCCTCCCCAAGGATCGCAACTCCAACGCTACGAAGTCTTCTTCTGCCCGTGAAGAGGATACAAGCGCTGTTATGATGGCCTCCCACGGCACCGACCCGAACGCATTTTTTATGTCCAGTTGGATCATCAGCGGGATCTTTCTGGTCCTCCAGGTTCCCCTCCGTGCCTCCGCAGCCCAGTTAACCACCTTGTTAATAGCGTCCATGGTCGAACAGCCCTTACGAAACCCGTATTGCCCAGGATGCAGACTTCCGCTTTGATCCAGTTCAGCTAGGATGCAGACTTCCGCTTTGATCCAGTTCAGCTTGAATCCTAACCGTAATAAGTCTTTCAGCAGCCTTGCCCATGTTATTTAGAAGACTAATAGGGCGGTACTCGCAGGTACCAGGGTTTGTGCCAGGTTTTGGCAGGAATACTGTTCTAGCCTCTTTCCAACATTGGGGGATGTGCGGTGCTGTACTCCGGGACTCAGAATGTTCGTAATCTCCCATGGGACCCTTCTTGCGAGGCCTTTGATGACCGCAGCCGGGATCCCATCTGGGCCCGGACTCTTCTTCTTATTAAGTTTATCAATAGCAGCCATCACTTCGTCCTGTGCGAACCTGCCACGTTCGCACAGTACTACCTCCTGTCTCATCACCTCCTCCCGCGGGAAGGTCACAGACATCTGACGTGTTGATTCCTCTCTACTCAGCACAGGTACTCTTCTCCCCAGCCGTTTCATTATGATTTGAAAGGCTCGCCCCCACGGGTCAGCGTCAAGCTCACCGCACAATTCCCTCCACTTTGACCTCTTGGCGTTTTTGATCAAAAAATTCAGCCTTTTCCGAGCCTCCCTATAGGCTTCCATGGCCAGTTCACGATGGGCCTCGGGTCCTGGTCTTGCCCTCAGTCGCTGAGCCGTTCGCTTGGATCTTTGTAGTGTTGTTCTTTGTTCAGCTATTTCCTGGCTCCACCAGTACACAGGGTGATGTCTATATGTTACTTCCGTTATTTCAGAAATTTCATGCTTAACTATTTCCTGGAAAACCTCCGGATCTAGTCTCCTGCCATCTGATATTTTCCTTGCCGCCCGCTCCACCACAATTTCCACCTGTCTGTCGGTGAGTCTCCTTATCAGTTGAGACGCAGCAGAGGGCGCCAAACGACCTTGTATTTCCAAGGAGACCGCAAGATGGTCACTCCCTGTCTCATCTTCCAATACGCGCAGCATAACTCTGTTAGTGTCCACCCTTCCATCCATAATTGCCAGGTCCAATATGGATTCGTGGCCCCTCGCTCGATAGGTCGGTGTCCCTTCGTTTATACACGTAGTGCCGTAGCCGCCAGGAAGTCCTCCAGGACCCTTCCTCTGGCATTCGTGGTTCCTGCCCCCGCTACCATGGTCCTACAGTTAAAGTCCCCCAAAATAAGAACTCTTTTGGAGAACTGCATCACTAGTCGCTGTAACTGTATGATACTATGCTGATATTCCTCTATTGACACATTGGGGCTAATATATACTCCATATATTATATAATCTTCAAATTCAACTGCTACCACACCCTCTGCTCTGTGATATAGGCAGTAGTCACGACTGCCGGTAGCCCGCTTTACTGCTACTTTTCCTGCCACGTCAGGTATCCATTGTGAGTGAGCGGCCGCGTACACGTTCGGCTCGGTGGCCACTACGAAGTCGTATCTTCCACGACTAGCTATCTCCTCTACTAGGTCATTGCTGAGAAGGCTCCGATTATTATTTGTTAGTAGAATTCTTAACATGTCTTTTTACATTCAGTGCTCCCGGTCCTGTGTGTTGAGCTTTTACAGTTGAGACATTCGTTGGCCTCTCTACATTCTCGGATGAGGTGCCTCGATCCACCACAATTATAACACAGGTTACCCCGGTCAGAGCCCCTGCAATTCCTACTACCATGTCCCGTAGCCCAGCATCTGTGACATCCTTCGTTCTCCGTTCGGATGTAGGCCCGACAGTTGACCCACCCTAGCCGGAGCCTGGAAGCAACCAGCTTAGTCGCCCCTCTGTGGGTAGTAATTACCGTGGCGTTTTTCGTGTCACCGTATGCTCCTCAAATAGATGTAATCTTATAATCTTCATCTTTTCCAAGGACTCTGTCTAAAGCCTCTTTGATCTCGTCTTCTGTGGTGTCATAATCAAGATCCTTGATATGCACCACGGTCCTTCTATCACCTCTTGTTTTTAAATCCACCTGGAGGTCTGCCGCTCGGTCCCTTAACATGGTGGTGAATTCGCCAGCCCTCTGTGTTCCCTGAATTCGGACCTCCAACTCTTGATTGCGGCCTTTCCTTATTGAAAGGACTTCGCCAGCCTCCTCCTTAGTAACTTTTTTTTGACTGCCCTTAGGAGGTCCGCATAGGTTTTCCCCGGCGCCATCACCACCACTGTCTTGCTATCATTGACCGGTGGGGTGGCCCTCCGCGTCGAAGCCGAACAGGACCTGGCACGTGCTTGATCCCCCGTACTGGGTATAATCATTTTCGGAGGCACCTGTCTTGCACGGGACAAATAAATATTTATCTTCCTTATCACACCCTCTGGTCCGGATGGAATGACAAACACAACCTCCTTGCCGACGACTCTTCGCATGGCTCTAATTATCTGCGCCGCAGCTGTTTTTTCTCCCTCCTCCGTACTGTACACAACCGTGTATCTCGTGCCTGTTGTTGTGGCTATTGTCCTCCAACACAGTAGAGTCCTGAATCATGGCCCCAGGCTTGGTGCCATGGAATTGACTACCGGGTCTAGTTTTAGTTAGATTTACATAATGACAACTGTCCTCCCCGTGCTCTAAATTGGTTATCTGGGTTCATTGCCCAATGTGACCATCTTGTTGGCAGTCTTTCTAACAATTGATCGTCAGTCAAGTCTATATCCAGTATGTCATCCTCCCTACGAGACTTGTCCGTTTGGGTCGCTTGGGTTTTGGTATCCACCTCTGATGTTTCTTCCTCTACCGATTGGAGCTCCCTATAGATTTCTGTTAGCTCCCGCTCGTGAGCCTTTATAAATGCCGGGCTGGATTTGCCCAAGCTCTGTTGCACCTGAGCTCTGTCGCTCTGTCCCAACCTGCATGTAACACTTTTAAGAGTGAGCGGAGCATCTTCCTCCTCAGATGATCCCGCCCTAACCCTTTTAGGACCTTTGGTCTCCACAATCTTCCAGGTCTTTTTTTCTTGAGTCTTAGATGACCCAGGGCGCTAGTCTCCATCCCCTCCTCCATGGGGTTCAAGTAAATCGATTATTTTAGTATTTCTGGGTACTCTGCCCAATTCCTATTAATTAGATACCCCGTAAAGGGGGGGGTTAAACATTTTTGGGTTCGGGTCTCCAAGTTTGGGAAACAATTTTTGGGGCTCCAAAAGATGCGTAATCTTCTGATTCGTACAGAACCAGGAGGATTTTCTTCTAGGTCCACCCGTTCAAGAGTTATAAGAGATCAAAATTCCCAAAATTACTAGGGAATTTGACTGAAAAGTTTTCCAATTTTGAAAAATTTTTTTATGGCGTCAAAAGATGTGAAATCTTCTGATTCGTGCAGAACCGGGAGAATTTTTTTCTAGGTGCACCCAGTCAAATTTTTTTTTTTTTTTTTTTTTTGTTTAACCGAGTCCACAGTTAAGCATTACTTCAGAGGATGAGATGAATGATTTGTAGCGTGTGTGAAAATGCCATGCCAAAAGTTATTAATTCGTGTCAAAAGTTATTAGGGATTAAAGTTTCCCTAATAACTAGACGATTTGACTTACTATTCTTCTCCTGTCTTACAGTAAAACAACGAAAAATTTTCTAAGTGGTTGTTTACTACTTTTGGCAGGCCTGTATTGTCCTGCCAATCGACTTAGAATATTTTACACTGAATAACTTACAGCAATATGTATAACCAAAAAACTTAATTAAAAATTTATCCGTTGGTCAATACTCATGAAATTTTACATACTACTTTATGACACCTTCCTTTTGTAGTCCTGTCTACTTCCGAAGCCTGACACCAAGAATTTCCTGTCCAAAAAACACTTTATTCCGACACCTGTTGTTTCTGTAAGCCAAATGACTTAAAAATCGAAAAAACGTTATAAAAAAGTAATCCGTGAACCAAAAATCGTAAAATTTTAAACAATTGTCCAGTAACCTTAACACAATAAACCGTCCTACTTTCCGATGAAAAAACCTTAATAACCTGTATAAAAAAACAATTTTCCGCGGAGCTAGTCTACTTCAACCTCTCGGTCTGAGTATCCACACTCAACTATATATATCTCCCTCTGCTCATAGCGAACGTCACGTGATTCGAATTAGCTTGGTTAAACCGTATTTTCCATTTTCCCAGTCACCTGTTGATTTTGTCTAAGTAAACAGAATAATCGAAACTACAGTTAGGTCCACATCGACAGCTAGAATGCAATTATCTAATTACATACGTAATTAGATAAAAAAAAGTCTTCGTTATACAACAAAACTACTACTAATAAAATTATGAAACAACCAAATTGTATTTCATTTAAGCTTAAAAACCGTCAACATTTTATGTGAATTTATTAACATATTTATTTTCTACATTTTTTTTATGTGAATTTAGAAAAAAAAACATCAATTTAGTTTAAAATGAAACTAAAATCAAAAAGTTACTGTAAGATAAAAAAAATCCATTTCGGCACGCCGGAAGATGGAGGTAGATTTCATCAGTGCTACGTAGGGGATAAAAAAGATTTCCACCTAAAAGTTAAGAAAAAATTCAAACTTACTCAATACGACAATAGTTTCATGTGAAAATAAGTTTCACATTTTTAGCATACGACAAGCCCCATCTTCTTACAATTCCAGGAATATTTTGGTCATCCCATGCCGTAAGGGTTGGTCATATGAAGAATCATCTCCGACAAAAGTTTTAGGTAGTGTGGAGGACTAAAGACCACCTTTAACTGATTCCATACTGTGGCTATTAAGGGAAGTATGATTTCTTTTTGTTTTCGAAACCCTATTTTCCCACCCCTGTGGGCCAATGGCTGGTGATATTAAAAAACTTTACTTAGATAGGTTTTAGGCCCTATCCAAAAAATAGTAGCAACTTTAAACGAATTCCATATTTTACTTAAGAAAGTTTTTTTTTTGTTTTGGTCATCCTTTACAGTAAGGCTTGGTCAAATAAAAAATTGTTTCAGGTAAAAGTTTTAGATAATGTTTAGACGACTAACGACCACTTTAAACTGATTCGATACTCTGCCTATTAAGGAAGGTATGATTTTTTTTTGTCTGAAAACCTCATTTTTTCCACCGCTTGGGTCAACGGTTGGTGATATCAAAAAACTTTACTTAGATAGGTTTTAGGCCCTTATCCAAAGAATAGTAAGAACTAAACAATTTCGATATTTTACTTAATAAGAAAGTTATAGCGATAATTTGTTTTTTTCGAAAAAATCCGTGTATTTCCACCCTCATGATCCAATTTTGGTCGTAAACGAACTAGATAGATATTTTGGTACGACTTATTTTTAAGGAAAAATTTGAAAGTGATTGGCGCAAAACTACGGCGGTTATGTCTACAAGAAAGTGAAATATATATATATATATATATATATATATATATATATATACAAATGTATACAAACTTTTGAGTTCACGGTGGTTTTGGGGTCTGGGGGATGTGAAACGCTAAGATATGCCGAAATTTTCCGGAAGTAAAATCATGGTACCCATTACCGTAGGTAACTTTCTTATGAAATCTACCCAAAAAAAAGATGGAAAAAAGTTTACTATACCATGTAAATATGCCTTGAAAAGAAACAAAATGTTAAAACCATCACTAACCAAACAGACTTTGCTGAATAAATATCTAACAATTTATTTAAAATTTGTATAGGTAATACAACCGATCATTGGAAAAATATTAAATGCAAAACAAGAGTAAATGCATCTTTTATCAGAAATAAATCTAAAGAAAAACGTTTAAGATAGATCATTTTATGATTTCGAACGGCTTATCTAAGCTGTCATAAAAGCTAACATCTTTGAAATAAATTTTATGGTAAATCTCATAACAAAAAAATACGATAAATTTGTTATAATATGCTCAAGACAATGTATTTTCATATAAAGCCTACAAGGAAATTATGATTTTATCTTCCCTACATATATGCATCCTATTTTTTTTTTTTTTTGAAAGAAAGGAAAAGAAAAAAATATTGTCCTTGCGTTGTTACACCGCAAGGCAATATGTGTATATTAAGTTTATATTATGTATGTTAAAAACATAAATAAAGGAATAAATATTCTCTACATTACGGAAACAACGTTTTCACTAATGCAAAATTTTATGAAATACATAATACAAAACTGAATAATTCATAAATTTTACATTAGAACCACGTATTATTTTTGAAATAAAGAAACAAAATTTAAGCAGGTCGTATTAAAACATAAATATAGGACGAATTTGGAAATGTTTTACAAAAAGAAAACAATATATAAAACCTTCTTACTTGATTATTTTTAGAAAATTCTTTCGTACGCATATTTCAATGAAATTTTAGTACTGTTTTTTTAAACACTTTAAAATTTGTTCATGTTTAACATAGCACATTCTACAAAAATATATGAGTGTAATAAATCATTCATTTCAAGAAAATAATTCAAAAAAATAAAATTCCCGGAAAACTTTATAATAATTTCACGTTTCATACAACAAAAGATTTTATGTAGTTCAAACAATTTCAATTTCATTATTAAACATTTCTTAGAACAAAAAAACGTGGGTTAAATAGTTATTGTCGGGAAAGAGAATCTTTGCGGTTTATTAGCCGTAATATAAAACTTTATGTACGACTTTGTTTAGAACTTGTCTATGACACCGTCATTTAAGCCCCCATCCTCTTGGGAGCATTAGGCATTATTCTGCATTAGCATTTCATTAACTACATCATCAACAATCCCGCCGATTGTGAGGTACGAACAGCGATTAATTTTTTTAATGCAAATAATATTCGTCTGGTTAAAATTCATCGACAGAATCGATTAACGAGGCAAATATGCAAAAATGGTGTCATTACTTAATGAAGGGTAAACAAACGTGCGTAATGAAATAAGAACTGGATGCCCATCAGTCATCACTGTCATTTTTTGGACACCAGAAAAGCAGTCATTAGATTTATTAACTAGCTCGAGGACAAACCACCAGCGAAGAAAGATACTATTAAACTTTATAAAGTTAAGTTATAGCGTGCTATACAGAACTATCAGCGTGATCTATTCCTCTGTAATTTGTGTCCCCACTTAGTTCAAAAGGGCGCGACTGTAAAAGTTTCAGTAGGAGGAATCCATAATTCGAATAATCCGAATTTGACTCCATCTAAATTTAATCTTTTTCTACAGTTAAAGGGATTTTTCAGCGGAAAACGCATGAGAACGATGACGATGAACAATGAACTGTCACAGATCAATCTAAGAAAGTTCTTTACCAAGAGGATCAACAGTTTCCATACTTCGGTACTGACGAATATTATGTTGAAAAATATTCAATACATATTTTTTAACTGTAAAAGCAAATTTGAGCTATAACAAAGTGTGATCTGTTTACGACAATAAATAATTTTATTTATAAAATTATCCAAAATGTTTTTTTTTTTTTTATAAAACGAGTACAGTTTTAGTCTGCAAAGAGCTGAAAAAATGCAGGAAAATTTAAGTAAAATATATATCTATCAAGATTTAACTTAGAAGATCCATTACATTTCCGAAGTCATTTCCCCCCCCCCCAAAAAAATACCGTTCCATGTATCAATGTCCTGGTAAAATTACATTTATAAATTGCAGAGGTCGTACATCAAGATCGCCTCATTAACACCTTCAGATTTTTGCGTCTGGAGATAGATGAAAAATATTGTATTATCGTGAGGAAAAAATTCTCCGAAAGGACAGTCCTGAACTAAAAAAAGCAGTGTAGAAGCTTACCAAGAAGTGTGTTGAAAATGGCGGTTTCATTTTTGAACATTTATTATAAATTGGTACGTATGAAGCACATTGGTCTAAGGTACTGTTTCTAAATAAAATTCGAATTTTTCTAATTTTTATTTGTTTTATTCAACTTTTTTTACATCATTCTGTTCGTAATTCTCTACAAGATTTTTTTAACATTTTAATGTGTTTAATACCCATTTAACAAAGGTATTGTACGTTAACATAAAAAACAGGGTTTTTTACCCAAATTTACTGATTTTCATACCAAAAATCGAAAAAACTACTGTAGATACGGGTCTGTGACACATTTTATTCGATTCAGGTCAGAAAAAGACTAATAAATCACCAATTCCTTAATTAACGACCTCATAAAAATTTAGTACGAGCTCATTTCACCGGTACAGCTAAAATCTGAGTGAAATCTTTCACTAGCCGTAACTCGCAAACGATGCATTTTAGGATATATGTTTATATGAACTTTTTCCATTATTTTCACGAGTAGAATAGTTTATGAAAGTCCCGGGAGAACTTCGTGATACATTCTGTGTATAAAAATTAATGACTGTAATTATAAAGTACAATTTTAGATATACTTATATCTAAAGTATATTTATACTTTAGTATAAATACTGAAGTAACTTTAGTACATAAAGTATACTTTAATTGCGCAGTACTTTACTTAATGAAGTTAGAAATTTGGAATAAATGATTTTTATAATTAATATAATCTAACTTATCGATTCTCTAACAACCTTAAAAAAATGAAAAATGTTTCATACAAAATAACAAAGTGTTGGGCTATTGTTCAGCACATGATAACCGAAAGCCGAAAATTGATATGTTCAAACAAATCAGGCAAAAAACATTCATGTCATTTCAAATTGGAAAAAAAGCATATCTAAATTTTAATACATTACAGCTATATTGGGAGTCTAATTTCACCCACTTTGCAATATTTAAAATTTATTACCTTACTCGACAGATTAGATCAGAATAATCATCTTATAAGCCGTCGAATATAAACAGGGAACCAGCTACTAAGGAAATAAAACAATTTTATATATATATATAGGAGAGAGAGAGAGAGAAAGAGAGAGAGAGCGAGAGAGAGAATGACAGAGTTGCATGAAATGAAAATTGCATTAGCCTAAGTGTGTACGAAAATTTTCACAGAAGGGCAAGCACAAATATCTATTGGATGATTTGTAGAACATTAAACTTGATTATTTCGAAAGTGGAGGATTTGGTAAATTCCCCCAGAACATTAGAGAAAATATTCGTTCATATGTTGATTAATATTTTCACTCATAATCAAATGAACATTTTCACTTATATTTATTTATTAAAATTAGATTTATGGCATTCTTCAATCGAAGAATGCCATACACAGTTTACAGTGCTAACTTAAAACTTTTGTAAAAATGTCAGTACACATCATTCACTCGCTGAATATTCATAAATGTTCAATAAATCAGTAAATATTATCATTCATTTCTATTTTTTTTAAAAAGTAGAAACATTACTTACTATAAACCACAATAAATCTAAAATCAACACACAGAAATGTACGTCATTTAAGGTAAATTTTTCAAATTGGCTAATATATAATCACTCAAATACAGAATTAATTATCTTTTAAACAAATAACTTTTAGTAGTCAGCGTTGTGTATTTTGTAAGGAGTTAAAGAACTTCGAAAATTATATTTATAGGAAAATTCAATTACGATCAATTGGTACATGAAGGCAACTTGAAATAAAATTCATTTAAATAAATATTCGTATATTATTGGTTCCAGAATACAGAGTGATTGCAAATGAAATATAAACTTTCAATACCTTATTAAAAATTGTATTTTGTAAGAGTTGAGATGATTTCTTTTAAGTTTTTATTTATAAATGTTCAATGTGTGCACCGTTTGTAACACGACAGATATCAAGACGGTAGTCAAATTCGTCCCAAACACGTGCAAGCATATGTCAGTGAACGGTAGCATTAGCATTTGTGATGCGTTTTTTAAGTCATCGTTATCAACCGGTACAAAAACACCTTACATAACCCCATAAAAAGTAGTCGCAAGGCGTTAAGTCTGGACTACGTGGTGGCCAACGCTTACACACCATGTTTTCCCACTTGCACAGCCAATCCATCGTCTGGGATGGCGTTCATCTAGATAATTTCTGACCTGTAAGTGCCAGAGAGGCGGAGCTCCATCTTGTAAAAAAACAAAGTTGTCACTATATTCCTCTATTTAAAGCATTAGCCATTCCATTCACTTAACATGTCCAGATAAATTACTCCGTAAACTTCACTTCGTAAAAAAAGAACTCCCCGTACGCCCTTTCACGAGATACAGCGCAAAATCCGTTCCCTTTAGGGGAATCGCTTACATTGTAAACTTTCTGTACCCCGTATTCTTACATCATGTCTAATAACTTTTCCACTAATGTAAAACGTACATTCATCACCGATAATTAAGCGATAAAAAAAACCATGGTTATTTTGAACACATTCCTGCAAATCCACAAAAAAATGTTAACGTAAAACTTTATCGTCGACATTTAAACTTTGTACTGACTAATTTACGAGGCGTCATTTTCAAACGTTTCCGCAGAATTTTTCACACAGTCGGTTGAGGAATTTTCAATTCTTAACCAGCTGATCTAATCGATTTCCTTAGATTACATTGTTGCACATCGCAAACATAATCGATTTGTTCTGAAACAGGAGGACTTCTAGCACTTTTTTTTACACAGACATTCTAAGTTTTGAAACTGTTTATTTCAGCAATAGATTGATTTTCTAGTTGGTGGTGATTTACCATATTTTGTTCTGAAACGTCGCTGCACGACAGTAACCGAGTTTGTTTTGGCTAATTCAAGCGCACAAAAAGCTTTCTCCACTGCAGCAGCGGCCATCTTGCTAGGCTGGTAACATGACACATCAATCGGCGACAAGAAAATATTTTGCAAAAAGCGTATAATTGGGAATAAAATACAAAATTTGAATGACAAAAGTTGATCTATATTAAATACAAGTAAGCCTGGTATTACAGAGTAGAACTAGTTAAAAATTTATTTACTAATGGAAATTATGACAAACTCTTAATAACTGTCAATTTTGGGCCCAATATTTTCAACTCGGGACCTAGCAGGTGCTACCCGTATCTGCAAAACCAAAAACAGAGAACAAGAGATAAACCAAAGGAAAAGTGATTGGTAACGAGAAACGAGATGATCTACCTGGCAAAAGAACTGGAATTTACCTGGCAAAAAAAGGGAATTTTTGCCAGGTATGCTAATATTATATTATGGATCCTTCTTTTCAACATTTCATGTAAATGCTGCAATAAAGATTAATTTCATCCAGAATGCAAAAAAAACCACTAAAGAACACTATTAAAGTTCCTAAAGCAAAAAAACTTTACCCAAAAATGGAAAAACTAATGCGGCTTACAACTCAAATGAACTTAAAAAATAGTCCACTCAGTATAGAACTTAAAACACTTACAGCTGTATAATTTAATTTCTATTAAGTTAATAGTTGATAAAAGTAGGATAAAATCAATAATTACTAGAAAGCTGGTCAATTAGGAAAAACAATTAATATTTCTTGTTATTAAACCAATCATAGGTTCAATTTTCATTGTGAACAAAATCTCTAAATACATATTAACTAGAAATAGTTACCATCTGCACTATTATGTAAAGACAAAGAGGTTTTTTGTTTGTTCGGGATAAATAAAATAACTACTCTATCAATCGCAACCAAAGTTTTACTCATGTTTTATGGCTTAACTGAGAAGGTTTTTAGATGAATTTCATCATTAAAATATATATATGTATTCACTACTATATATATATGTAGTAGCGGAGATTTGCCGATTGAAACATAAACTTTAATGAATTGAATAAATGAACTGTGAAATGTGTCTCTATAAATAAAGTCTCTATGAATCTATGAGCCTGTATGAGCTGGATTTGAAATGATTCGAATCAAGCGAATGAATAATATTACAAAAATAACAGAATTAAATTTATGTGAAATAAAAACCTATATCTATAACTAAATTTAAAATACATAATAATTAGAAATAGGTCCGACCTATACTATTATGTAAAGAAGAAGAGGGTTTTTCTTTGTTCGGAATAAGCAAAACAAGTACTCGATCAATTGCAACCAAATTTTACCCATGTTTCTTGACATAACTGTGAAGGTTTTTAGATATATTTCATCTCGAAAGAGCTCGAAGAACCAAACGATCGATTGCTTTCAAAAAATCAGGATAGGATAAACTTTCAGGATTACATGAAAGGTTTTAAGCCACAGACCGAGTTCCTAGCTGCCTTGAAGGTTAAAATATTAAAAATATTCTTTATTTCTTTACTTCCCCCCACCCAAGGAAGCTAAAGTTGTAAATTAAAGATATTTATTAAGAAAAAAAGTAACTGTTTTACATCATTATTATGTTTCTGTCTCCATGGCAAAGAAATAAGTTACGAATTTTTCGTCGTCAAAGGTGTGCGTACTTAAAGATACGATATCTACTATTATTCTGTCTTTTGTAATTTAGTTTCTTTTTCAGGTTTTTATAAAACCTTAATTTATAAATTGTAATTTATCAGTATTATTCTCACAATCATGAGGTTAACGAACAATGCGGGGATCGAGGAAGAGAAGCCCTCTGGATAGACGGGAATATCGAGCGAAGCGAGCTCTGCGGCTCTGGGGTAGGCCCCGTGACACCGGTAGGCCCGAGGAGCTCCTAAGGTGGCTTCGGAGTTCGCTAAGGCAAACCTGGGTCTTAAGGGTCCAGGTTCTGGCTAGAGGGACCGGTTAGTTTGTATATGTACCGAGTAATAAATTCCAATTAATGTTTGAAAAATTTAACTACATCTAAAAATAAATAGAATCTTTTTTTACGTTCCTGTGGAACGTAAAATAACGTCTTATATATATATATATATATATATATATATATATATATAATTTGCATTCTAGATGTGGAAACAAATCAGTATTTTAGTGGGAAAATTTTATTATATATAACAATAAAAAAAATACAAGTTGTCAAACCAAAAAATGAACCAAATTATAATATAATAAATAATTTTTAATGAGAATGCTGAAAAAACATATTTATGAGAAGCAAATATAAAGTAGTGAGGGAATTGAGTCAAACCTTAAGGCTGTGAGGAGCACGTGAAGCGGTAGCCCCACTACTACTAAATTACCTACGTACCATAGAAGCAAGCCTAAGGAGAGAGGTGGAAAATGAAGAGAAGGAGACGGGGGTGGTGAAAAAGGGTGTGGGGTGTAGATCGATAGTGAGTGGAATTCCCGGACAACACGCGGGCGGCATGGCACAGTCTGTGTGTTCTAAACGAACGTTCTCCAATCACTCACACTTGTTCACTCAAACCGACCAATACAAGTGAGTGAGTAGCTACTCAACTATTCAGTGACCCTACTATTATAATCCCTAGAAAGAAAAACACGGAAGTTTCTCTTTTATTAAAAAAAAAAACTTCCTTTTCTATAACATAATGTATAACTCTAAAATTTACACAAAATAAAATATATACATACCAAAAAAAAAAAAAATGTTAATGTACATTACTAGAAATAAAAATAAGAAATCTCAATTGCACTACATCAAACAATTATGGATGTAATTATTAAAATATAATCCATTAAAAAATAAAAATTTACAAAAAATCCGCACGATACAAAATTGTTACAAGGTAACGAAAAATGTTTTATTTAAAAACGAAAGAATAATACTGGTAATCGTAAAATTGTATCTTAAAGTATCTGTGAATCCTTAATATCCTGAAATATGTTATAATTACATTCATAAAAACCAGTATGAATATTTGGATAGTGTAAACTTCATTTATAAAAGGTAAAATAAAACTTATACAGTTTTAAACATAAATAATCTTACAATCTCGGTAAAATAAAATTATTACACTTTAAAATTAAGAAAGAGTTTATAGACATTTCTTATATAACCTTCTTAGTGAAGTGGTAGCTAATGTCTTTCAACTTGAAGATACCGGAATAGAATTCCCATCAAATATATATATCAAAAGATTTACTTTCCACACCATATTATTAAGCACAGGAAACCATCACTTCACTTTTCAATTTTTCAAAATAAACTTGGTATGGAATGCTTATTATTCTTGAGAATAACTTGGGCAATTTTAGTACTGATTGATATCTCACATCAACTCATTCATAAGCGTGGCACACATATATATTTTTCTCATAATTAAAAAAAACAAATAAACAAAACGCGATATTTTTCCTCTCTGAAACGAACATTTGTGTGCTCAAAAACTAGTTCCTAGACAAGAATATATTTAAAATATTTAAATTGTGGAATAAAAAGCTTAATACAGAATTAAATATTAAGATAGAATTGGAATGGTAGCGTCTCAGCCTTTCATCCGGAGTTCCCGGGTTCGAATCCTAGTCAGGCGTGAAATTTTTCACACGCCACAAAATTTTCATTTCATATTCCCATGCACAAGCTTCGTAGCTTTATCTGAGAAGTTGCAGACGGAAAAATAAGAAAGAAATTTAAAAAAATTGTTTCTACAAGTGGCTATTAAATAAAAAACTAAAAATTATTAACAAATTAAATATCTGAATTTAAAACAAATTCTTAAAGATAGTTTTATAGAATATACTTGCTATATGATAGTGAAAAAGGAAAAAAAAAATTGGAATTTTTTTATACATGTTATAGAAATCAGGAAGGTTGAGAATGTAAGAAACGAAAATGTTTCAAGACAAGCTATAAAAAAGAGATTTCATTTTTAACTGAATTCAGCATAAAACAAACCATAAAGCAAACAGGTTCAGTGTAAATTTACTACAAGTAAATATATATGGTATATATTCAAATACAAAGATCATAAGAGTGTAAAATTCAGAAGTTAGGGAGGGTGTAGTAAATAATGTGAGTTAGATTAAAAGGTAGTTGTGTATTATAACGGCGCCACTATCGTTGGGAGGTTATAAACAGCGCGAATGGTGGCGAGTTAAATAACTACGTTCTACTTCTTATCAGCAAGACGATAAAATAAAAAAATATTAGTTAAAAGTTAACGGCAAACTTATAAGTAAAATGTGTGCACTTGGAATTTGGAATCTCCCACGTTAAAAAGAGGAAGCTGTTAGATTTCTGCAGATTAGATTAATTTAGGTCCCAGGTTCGAATCCCGGTCAGGCATGGCATTTCCACACGTTACTTGTCATTCATCCTCATCCTCTGAAGCAATACCAAACGGTGGTGCCGGAGGTTAAAAAAAAGTTATATTAATTGAATTAATAAATAATTCAATTTCTAGTTTTGTGTTTCTACTTTATTCCGAATATTATAAATTTACAGACCAATTCCAAGTGGCGGCGTTATAATACATAAGTACCGATTATAAATGGAATACAAAAGATAACGGCGGAAGACGATTAGAATCAAACTATGTAAATGAAAGATAAAAAAAAAATGGATCGTAAAATGAAATGTAGATTTACAAACGACTAAGTCACCGTAGCTTACCAGAAAAAAAACAATGTAAAAAAAGAATGTTTGGCAGCATGATTGGCAAAGCTTCGAAAACCATCTTAAAGAACGTTGATTTTTGATAATAGCATACTCTTACAAACAGATGAACGTTTCCGGAAGTTAGAACCGAGGATATAAAATGCTAAAATTCAGAGCCACATTGAATAAACTGTTTCCTTTAATTATCTAAGTTAAACAACGCTTTGAGGGGCTTCTACTGGGCGAAAAACGCTTACACACACACACACACACACACACATATTTCATTATCCCTTACAATAGTTCGCAATGCTGTATAAAAGATAAAATCCACATGGATGTGGTGCACTGTTAGTTTGCAGTCGCAGCGAGCATTAACTGGTACAGATATCCATGAGTGAGCCTAGTGTGTCCTAGTCGCAGATAATAACGTCCTCTCGACAGTTATTTCTGCATGAGGAGCTCCACGGTAACGCAGTGTGTTCAACTGGGTTGTTTATTGTTTACGGTAGCATTCCACTCTGCCACTCATCATGAACCACCTTCTTCACGAAAACAGAAAAGATCGTTCGATTGGTGAAAGGAGGCTGGAAATAAGCACCTTCGCTCGCACTATCAGCGCGCTAATTGTCTGAAATCCCAATATGGCTGGAGATCATTTAGAAGCTCAGAATTGTACTACGGTGGTTCATTTGCGAAATAACACACTCAATCTCACAGACAAAAGGGTGTCTAGAGTATACGTCACTAATTACCTGTAACGCACTCATGGAATCGGAGAAAACAAGTACGAATCGAAATATTGGGCTAATTATATTTACACAATGAAACTGATAATTTTGAATAAATGGTTGTTGCTTACACCTAAACTGCAACCAAGATGGGAAAAATTTAGAGAATTTGAATAAAGAAAACGAAACGGAAATATGCCTCCAAAAAATAAAATTGATAAATTTACTGCTGTAACAAAGAATTTATTAAAAATTTATTTTTGTAAGGCTCTAAAATGTATTTTTATAATTAAAATACAGATTACCTTTCTTTATACACCTGACATAGGGTGGATTTTGTTCTTAAGCAACAAAAATAGCACAATATTTTCATTTACATGACGAAAAGGCATTTTAACTCGTTTTTCCAGATTTTAAATCTGAAATAAATTTATCATAAATTTTGTAAATGAATAAAGTACTTTTCTCCTTTACTTAAATTAAATTCTGAAAAAGTAATCAGATGAGATTAACAGTAAATGTTATCAATTTATCACCATAAGGAAGATAAGCATCAAATGATTTAAATGATGTATGAAAAATACACATCGCAGAAGGAAAAAAGGTTTTATTAGTATTTATTTTATTTTCTTTATTAATACAACGTTGTGGTGTAAGCGTAATAATTTTCAAAACATATTGACAGTAATTAAAATGCTTTATACCATAATAAATATAAATAAGATAATGAGAACAGATTTACATATTAGCATAAATTATACAAAACGTATTTGTACAATTTATTTATTAGAGCAACGATAGCAGTATGGTAGAGGTAAATGTTTATAATATGAATAATGGTACCAAACAACCGTTACAAGCTTTACGTTACTCAACTGTCTTTTAATTTTACAGTGGTGTATAATTAAACAATTTTTAATGAATAGTAAACAGCATTACTACGATTATCTATGTACATGTAGGAAAAAAGTTAGAAATAACTTCTTTTTTTTAAAAAACGAATCAATAATTATATGTACTTTTAGAATAAGATAATACTGTCATTCAAAAAACTAAATAATTTATAATAAATTCTTGTACACGATTCAGACTAGACATTTCTCAATGAAATTATTTAAAATAAAGGTAAGTTCATTAATGTATGCTTATGAAATTAATTTTAAAAAGAAAAATAATTTTAACTTCAAAATAATTAATATACAAATAAAATATAATAAATAAAACACAACATAATAAAGGAAATTGCATAATATGAATAACAATTATTTAAACTAAATTATATATCCTAAAGAAAATGGTTTAGTCCTTTGATTGTTAGGTTAGGTTAGATACTTATTTTATTACAACTTGCGCGCGCATTACAACAAAAGCCCGCCTATCATATATAGCCCGCGCGCGGGAAGCGGTTATGACAGCTATAGGCGTCGGGAATTCAAGGGTTGGATAGAGTAAGGGTAGCAGTGTAGTAGTAGTAGTCCTCAACGACAGTCAGCTACCCACCGCTATACAAGATCGATTTTTCCAACTCCCTACATCAAGTTTGTGGCTACATAACCCGCGTCGTACTGGTATAACGTATCGTACACCTAAACAATACCACAGAACCGTTGTGTCTGAATGAATCAAACTGTAATACGTAAACATATAACGTAGCACCAGTAGAAATAAAACAATACTATGAACGTTCACATATTCACTTAATCCAATCACGAAACAGAACATTATAACAACATATATACACTCAAGGGTTCTTTTTACGTTTAACTAACTGTAACCTACGTTATACATAATACCAAGTTCAAGGACATCAATCGATTTATTTAGTAATTTATTATTATTACTACATTCTTTTGATCATCAGAGACATTTAAAATAAAAAAAGAATAGTTTTATATAAATTTGTACGAACTTTTTTATTTAAGATAGTAAGGTAAGCATGTACACGTGTACTGAGCATAACATCTATGTTTCCTGACAAAGCTATCGTTTATGTTTCCTGACAAAAGCACGTGATAAGGAAGTTCTTAACGAACCCCCAAAATAAGTAATACACAGTAAATAGTTGCAAGTAAAGTCCAATATGAAATTTCAAGCTGTCATAAATCACAAACCATTAATTTCAGCACCATATAGTCCAAAAAAAACAACATTAATAACAAAGAATAAAAAGAAAAAGAAAGAAATATAATAGAAAAACAATAAAAACAAGAACAAGAAAAAAGAGAAGTAACAAGAAATTAGATAAGACACCACTTGACGGTGTGAAGTCGAGTACATGGGCACGTTTCACCGTCGGACGTCTCTGCTGTTATCAAATAGATTAATTGCAGTTTACATGAATCTTAAGCCTCTGCAAGTATTTGACATTGCGCTGTTGCGCAATATCACGAACCGACAGAAGCTCCAGATAATCGTGAATCTCATCATTCCGCGTGAACAATGGCGCTTCAGCAATTACCCTCGTTACTTTGTTCTGGAATCGTCATATAATTTCCACATTACTACTACTAGCCGTTCCCCACAATTCTAAACCCTACATCCACGTTGGGCGCACGATAGTCTTATAATTAAGATCTTGTTGGATAACGTGAGGCCTGAGTTCCTCCGTAGCAGCCAATGAAGTTCCCTGTACCTTGCGTTCAGCTGTTTCCTCTTCATCCTCACATGACATTTCCAGGTCAAACGCCGATCCAGGTGAAGTCCCAGGTACCGCTTAGTCTCCGTTTGCGGGATCAAAACACCATCGAAGTACACACCGGGACAGTCACCTCTCCGTATGGCAAATGTGACGTGCCTCGACTTACCTTGATTAACCTTAATCCTCCACTTTTCTGCCACTCGCAGATACGGTCTAGCGACATTTGTAGGTCCTGCGAGGCTAGGCCAGGGTCTTCGTTAACGGCCAGGAAAGCAGCGTCATCGGCCGAACGTGGCGACGATGCAATTATCCAGGGCCGGAATGTCCGCAACGAATATGGAATACAACACAGGACCCAGCATAGATCCTTGAGGGACACCCGACCCAACCTCAAAATGAAAACTCGTCATGACACACTACCAGAGCAAAGCGCCCCTCATGATAATTCCCATATATATATATATATATATATATATATATATGTGTGTGTGTGTGTGTGTGCGCGCGTTCAAGATTATTAACGCTTATAATCCCATATTTTTTTACTCGTATAAATAAATAATAACAGTCTGGTATAAACTACAAAAAAATAAGATAAAAAATTAGTCTTGTAAACAAAATATAACATTGTTTACTCATTGTTTCAAGAGGTTCCTACTAAATTTTATTTCTTTTAATGTAATTTTTCCTTATTACATCCATTTTATTGAAAAAATTATGTCTTTTGGTGTTCGAGTATTTATAATTTATATTTTTGCACAAATGCGTCAATACGAAAGTGTAAGAAATTTATACTATTTTGCTTATTTTTGTAAGATATTTCAAACATAGTTCATAAAAAGTATTCAGTGCACGACAATGGTACCAACCGGCTTATAAATTGCGTTCATCAAAGAATATACATTAAAATAACCTTTCAACAAATTATTTGAATGGTCGTTAAGTAAAAAACAATGCGTTTCCAGACCCTATCAAAAAGGTCTTAATCATTTTAATCGAAGAAATACGCCTGTAATTTTTAGGATAAACACTGTATAATTAATTTTTATAAGCTTATGAAATTTTATAATTTCATAAAATTTGAATTTTTTTACTTGTATTGAAAATTTTCATGAAATAATTTTTTCTTGTAGTAACCTATTTTTCTTTTTTATGTAGGACTTCGGAAAACTTTTATTGAATATTAAAAGTAATTAATGCGTAATCGAAAACGGGACTTTAATTTTTATAATGGTAAATTTTCATAAACCGTCATACGTTATCTTCTATTTGTCAGAATTACTGATTGACAAATAAAATAGAATGAATTATAAAATAATTACAGGTGGAAAATAAAGTAATGATATTTTTGTAAGATATAACCATTTATTTTTATTTAAAATAGTAATATGAGAACACATTTTATTAAATTATTTACAAATACAAAATAGATTTTATCTAAATACAATTCACTCTTCGTCATAATAATTAGAACGTTGGAAAACATAATTTAGCCATTCACTGTAACCCTTTTCAAAGACATTACAACTGTACCATATCTGAAGATAATTATTTAAAAGAAATTGAAAATTCTACGATAGCAGCTCAAAAATTATTCACGTGATGGATTTTAACCATCCAACTTTAAATATGCATACAACCGTCTAATTTTCAGGTAAACGTAACATTGAAATCACGTGGATAGAGTTCCCATAAATAATAACGATAGTATTTCTGTTGTCCAAAAAATGGAGTTTCTGGGTGTTTTATTAAATTTCAAGTTCTAGTAAATTGATCAAATTAATTTCGTTTATACTAACTAAGCTGTACTGATTTGCAAACAGTCATGACTGTATACGTATTTTAAGTTTTGAATTATTTATAATATTTTAACTCCTGATGATAGTTTGAAAGACCGAAAGATCTCGAGGACTTATTATTTGCTGGTCAGGTTCAAGAATGCTGTTTTGTCTGAAGGAATTAAATATAATAAAAAGCTAAAGCTTTTCATCGTTATTTACTATGCTTAAGTATATTCTCGTAAAAAATATAATGTTATCAAATGCTTTATCAAATCATTATCTAGCGCCCGTAAGTGTGAATCGTGAAGACCTATTTTCTTTTTCTTGCGTTTTATTTCTGAATGCGTAATCTTTTCTAAAAAGAATGGTTACTTATTCTTAAAAAAATAACAATATTTATCTTTACCAAGGAAGACAACGGAATTGGTTTTGATAAATCATCAAGATACTTCCGCTTAAGAGAAAGGACCTTATTATGCTACCTTTGCCATTTTTAATAGATTTCCCAATCATTTGAAAAATCTTAATATCAGTTTATGTATAATACAATGAAAAGATTTTGTGTAATGAAAATAATATTATTTGCTGATGAATTTTTAAATAGAGCTCAGGCCTAAACTTACACGGAATAATACGACAATTTTGTGTACTTTTTATGCTATATAATATGTAATATTGTGATGTGATGTTATGTGTTTTTTGTATATAAGGCTGATGATACGTGATGTGATCATTTTCATTCCCTGATGATACGCTGATTTGGCGAAACGTGTAAGTAGGATATAATAAGATATATATCGATCAGAATAAAAATTGATTTATTTTATTACCTCCACAATGTGTATTTTTCATGATTGTTTAAAAATCGAAATTATCATCAAGATTAGATTTAAGATAAAACTTTTCCAAACTTATTGAGGGTAGTCTTTGTTTCTTATTTATTTCAATAATTATTAACTAAAGAAACGTTATTAGTAATGAATAAAATTGTATTAAATCTAATTTTAGTTAATTTCTAGATGTTTTTACTATCAGATATTTACTCGAATATTTCATTTGTAATATAATAATAATTATTATAATTATATTATAATAAATATAATTATATGTAATCTTATGATGAAAAATATCGTATGCAGATGATTATTAAAATGGTTCACAAAAACAAGTCCCAGTTGTATTTTATGAGGTATATCGTTTGTTAAGGGGATCAATTCTCTCAAAAACAAATCTGGAAGAAATTAAAAATTCATATTACGCGCGCACGCGTACACACACACACACACACACACACACAGAGAGAGAGAAGAGGGAGAGAGTATGGATTGTATTGTATTATTTAATGACAAAATTTGAAGAAAAAAAAATAATATAAAATATGAATCCAATATAGATATAGAAATTATTGGAATGAGCATTTATGTTTTGTACAGGCAGTTCAAATTGGTGAGAAAGAAAGGAAAAGAACAATTACTACTACATACAACGCCCTCCCAACAAAACAGACTAGACCATATCCAAACTAAACCAGACCGCTTGGCTTCACCCATCTACTACTGTAACTCCTACACAACCCGACCGCCAACCCTCCTTTAAACCCCCCATACCACACCACTTTTATACTACCCCACCAAACCCTGGCGATAGCTCGTTCGTTACCATAGCAACTAGAAGGGCGTTCTAATCAACAACCAGACTTTCATTGCAATGTGCCACTTTGATTAAACTCTCACTCAAACTCATACAAGCCTATATTCAACCAGATTCCTTATAAAAAAAAATTAAAAAAAAAAAAAAAAAACAGTTCATTAAAAGTTATTGCTAGGAAATTTTTTTCCACTTAGTAATCAGAAATTACAGCGAAACAATTATTCTACAGTTAAATTATAACAATAACAAGTAATGATGCAATTGTGAAAAATACCAGAAAAACGAAGGAAAGAAGGTAATATGAAACATTTTTTTTACTGTAAAATTCAAAGGAGGTACGATGAAAAATTTTCTTTTTTTACTATAAAATTCAGAAAATTACTTCTTTATTTTACCTTTCAAAATAGTCAAAAAAATTTCAACCAAAAAAAAAAACATTAAAAATATCAAATATTTTCTACGTAAAATATAAACATCAGAATTTAGGCTTCGCATTTTTATTTATTTTTTTAATGAAGAGAAAAGATATTCATGATATGTGTAAATCTACTGGCCGATATAAATAATAGTGATTTATTTAAAATATAAACCCGTTACGTAATATTTTCAAGTATTTTAATTTTATTTTCATAATTAATATAACTCTCATTAAATTACATTCGATCAAATATTAAATGAGATGAAACAAAAAAATTAAGGAAAAAAACATTAAATCTGAATAAATAAATGCATTCAATCGTCTGTTGAATATAATAGAGGAAAGTATGTAACTAGTATTGAGAACATTTTTTTCGAAGGCTATTAAAAATCCTAATTATGTAAAAGCAAATGCAATTTATGTTAGAGGTAAGTACAAAGAGAACATTTTTTTCGAAGGATATTAAAAATCCTAATTAAGTAAAAGCAAATACAATTTATGGTAGAGGTAAGTAATTGTATAATTTGTGACAGATTTGTGGTAAATAAATTGTTATAAATTTTAACAGCCTTTGAAAAATAAAATGTTCTCATTTCGATCATTATGTATTTTTCTATGTATTTTCAACCTTCACAGGCCTTTAAATATATACATTTAGATGATTATTATTATTTTATCTAGGAAATAAAATGTCTGTCATTTGAGAGATGACAGACTGCATATCATAACAAAGACGATAGGTTCTTAGAGTACATTCCATTAATCACCTCCAAGGCACTCATATAATCTGAAGAAAGAAGTACGCGTCAGAATGTTGGACTAAGTGTATTTAAGCCCTTGTTAATAAAAACAGCTCCGCGAAGAAAACACTGGGGATGCTGGGAACTCCAATCATTTATGTTCTTATTGTTCTACCGGCAACCACGAAAGCACAACCAACAGAATTATCGTGTCTAGAGCCGTCTGTATAAACATTAGCATTTGGATTCACGCTATAGATAATATATGGAAATATCCATTTTGACTAGTTTCGACGTGACATCTGTACATATGTATCTCGCATAACTCAAAAACGATAGTCGTAGGATGTTGAAATTTTGGATTTAGGACTTGTAAAATCGACTAAACCAAAAGGCTCCAAAAAAAGCCTAAAATCCAAAAGAAATTGTATTTTGATATTTTTCTTAACTGCAATAAGAAGCCCTCATTGAGAGATTTTCAGTGATATATCATAAGTGGTACTTATTTTCATTGGTTCATGAATTATAGCCAGCCAAATAAAATTTAAATTAATGAAATATTTGGATCTTACAACGGGAGGCACACTGGTCGACTTCTCGTAAGCTCTGTTGGCGAAGCAGTAGATCTCGGCTGTTATTGATATCGATTAATGTGAAGGTTAGAGAACACCGCATTAAAGGTTGGAGGAGACGAGAAATGAATTTTTACGGTTAGGAAACAAAAGAAGAAAACTTATTTTATTTTTCTTATTTAAATCTTTTACTTTAATAATTATAAATTTGTGCCAACATCTAATCGCTAGGCAAATCGGCAGTCAGGTAAGAAAGGTCGCTACTAACCGAGGGAGGGAGACAGAGATAAACTTTACCTATTTATTAATCGGTAAAAAATATACTTTTAAGATTTACCGTTAAAACAATGTATTATATCCATATAATTACAATATGAATATCCATAATTTGAATAATAAATGGAAAATAACATTATTCATATTTATAATTCGGAAATACATGTTCTACAATCCCTACATCGCAACCGGAATTAAATAAGACAACTTTAACATTTTTAAATAAGAATGAATAGTAGTGATCAACCGTGAATGAACATTTAAAAAAAAGCTGACAATACAGTTGTAGGACGTTCCCGGAACGCGGCTTTTATTTATGATGCACGGCTTACACACACAACTTAATTTAAAATTACTATCATTTTATTTCAATATAATATTTTTCCGTGTAATTCAATGATTCTAAATAAAGCGCGCGCGCGTATCGTATTTAATTCGCGCGGTGCAGCGGTACCAGCGGCGACGGACGGCACTAAATAAACTAACGTAATTTCACAACTTACGGTCGGCCATCTGGAGTAGCCGCGCGGCTTAACGCACCAGCTACCAATTAACCAAGTTAATTTTTTACACTTTAAGTATTATTCATTTATTAAGTCTACCGCTCACCTATAACGTCACAACAAGCAGTAGTTTAGAATAATTCTTGGGATGGAGGTATATTGTTAAATTTTAATTGTCCCTAATAAAAATGTGACTTTAATTACGCGAAATTTCGCGATATTGAGGGTGACCTTGTTCTACAGTCTAACCCTTTGGCATATTCGACTAAGAAAGTTCTCAAAATATAATGCGATTTAGAGGCCAACACCGAACACGCGTATGTACATACGAACATTAACATCCGGAACATTTTTATCCGGCTTTTTTTAGGTGTCAAAACGTCAAGAGCGGATGAAAACCGCATATGTCCAAATTGGACCGATTACAATTCTTTCATTTCTAGAGCTATAGCACTGCTACAACTCTTATCTAAACGGGAAAGTAAAAGAACGAAAACAAAGAAACAAGGAGTGGAAACGTGTACAGTCTGCTACAATTATAACAATTATTTAGGTAAAGGTAAACTAACAATAACGAAAATAAATATATACGAAGAATTATTTAGCTTACAGATCTCTTTTTAATAAAATAAAAGTTAAATTTTTATTCAAGAAAAAATTATAAAATGATATTTAATTATAATCAGTAACATATTTCACGATAAAACGATAACCCGAATTATTTTTCTATAATTAACAATAATATACTAAAATATTAGAAAAAATCAAGTGCCCGGAAAGTACGAGAGCAAGGAAAGTTTTAACGAGATAAAATCTGAAGATACCATTTGAATCCGGTGAAGCATATCTTCCTACATTATGCATTGCTGTCTTATTTGGAAAGCGCAATCTCCCAAGAGAGCCATCCTACTTTACATACGGACATATATGCGATGCGTACGCTTTCATGCGTTACATGTTTACATACATCTTATTAGTAAACAATATCATAAACACATGCTCAGCACATGTATAAACATCGTACACAAACAGACGTATTCAAAGAAAGTGAAGTGAAGAGGAGGAGAGAGAGCGAGACAGAGAGAGAACAAGATAGAAGAGAGAAAATGAGTTAAAGAAACAAAATCAAAGTTCAAGAAAACCAGTAACGAGTAATAAAACTAGTCATCTGACTTTATTTCAAGCATTTACGTGTATTAACAGAAAAAAACGAAAGACAAGCATTAACAGAGTAAAGACGTTAAAGAAATTTTACGACTACATTACTTACAGAATCACAATAAGCAAACCTCAGACGCCTTCAAATATTTAGATTCTTTGTTTCACATCACATACCATCAAAATAAGAAATCTTTTTGAAAAAGTTTTTAAAAATTGTTTACTACAATATAGATTTGAAGCGAACCTTCTAAACAAAGGCTTCGGGATGGGTAGTCAACTGAGAAAAAAGTAATTATATAAAGAAATTAAATTCATATACAGGTTATAATCAAACACCTCGTAATTCTATTTCCTATACCCGGTGATTCAAAAAGGTCTTTACGAATTTAGAAGCATATAAAAATCTATTTAGATAACTTACAGATTCGGTTAAGAGCTCATTTCACAGCAAAGCATATCACGTTTTGACTAACTGCAACGGAACGTGCTCGCTGTGTTTTGTTTCACGATCTGCAGTCAGCAACTGCAATTAAACGTAACTTACGTAGAGAGTACGGTAGGGAGCTTCCTAATACGCATAATATTTACTTTTGGCACCAAATCTTCGTTGAAACAGGTTGTTTTGTTAAATATACAAAATCACCAGGGCGCCCATGCGTCACTGAAATTGCTCTGGAACTCATCTTTGCACAGAGTCCGAAGAAATCAAATCAACGTATGTCACGTGAGACTGGCATTCCACAAACGATTGTTTGGAAACAGGTTAGCGAGAAGGCGAGACGAATGTTGCATCGTCTGGCTAGGTTGATCTCAAAGATTGGCGGACCACGAGCATGGACAAGAAGGCTATATTCACACGTTGTCAGTGCAAAAATTATCTATGGCGTTCCAGCGTGGAAGAGGGCCATAGCCGTGAAGCGCAACAAAAGAATCCTAGAGGAGGTACAGTGTTGCAAGACCCAAAAGGTGGCATCAACATATGCCGCCTCGGTGTCGACAGAGGCGCTGCTGATGATCAAGGGGCAGCCACCTCTTCGGCAGCTGGCAGAGGCTCGAGTGTTGGACCACTGAGAAGTTTCCAAGGGGGACATACACGCGGCCCAGTTTCGAGATTGGCAAGCTAGGTGAGATTCGTCTACCAAGGGCAGGTGCATGCACCGCCTTAACACTGATAAAGCCGTGGGCCAGTCGGAGGTTTGGTGAGTTGAATTGCTCACGCAATTCCTGACCGGTCTTCCATGCCTACCTGTGTGGTAGGAGGGGAGCAGATGACTCCTAGTGCCCTTACGACCCGGATACTCCAGAACACGTGGTGTTCTGGTGCCCGCAGTGGGATGAATACCGCCTAGTTTGCTCTGCGATTACCGGACCGCTCAGCGTGGAGAACATCATCGCCACCAAGTTGCGGAGCCCCAAGAGTTTTGATACCATTGCAGGGTTCGTGGCGAGGGTTCATCAGGAGAAGAATCGGGAGGCTCGGGGATGAGAGAATGCCCTCTGCGGAGCTGCCGTTCGTACGTGCCTGCACGAGTGGGCAGTAGTGATGAGGCACGGGGACTCTCGCACCCCCGAGAGAAAAAGACCGAGTCCCGGCGGGGATGCCCCACTCGGGGTGTCCCCGGTAGTGGCATAAAGACCGAGTTCCGGCTCCCGGAGCCGGGCCTGGTGGATCCTACTCTGGGGGTTTGAGGAGAGAGTAAACTGAGATCCGACCGGCGGACCGAGACGTGGAGGCCGTTAGAGTAAAGGACACTCCTCTCTTTTTTCCTGTTCAACCTCCGGCAATTCCCTTTCAGATAATTCTTCAGAGGGTGAATGATGATGACATGTATATGTAAATGAAGTGTAGTCTTGTACAGTCTCAGTTCGACCATTCCTGAGGTGTGGTTAATTGAAACCCAAAGAAGACTAGTACTCAAATCCTTGTAAAAATAACTGACTTTACCAGGACTTAAAACGCTGGAACTCTCGACTTCCAAATCAGCTGATTTGGGAAGACGCGTTCATCACTAGAACAACCCTGTGGGTTAAAGGACACTCCCCTGGGATGTGTAATACTTATCTGCAGGATCCGGCCCGGGGAGAAGAAAGGAAAAAAACGATTGTTTGGCGCTTATTACGTAAACCATTGCACTTGAAGCCGTAAAAACTAAACGTGTTTCAATATATTATAGATGACAACGAAGTTGCACGACTGCAGTTTTTTTTTTTGAAATGATGGATAGAATTGCAGACGATACATTTTTAGACAATGTAATTTTTAGTGCCGAGTCAACGTTTCAAATCAGCGACAAGGTTACCACCCATAACTGCTAAATATGGCGTAGCGAAAACCCTCATGAAACTTTGAAACAGATTCGTAATAGCCCTAACGTCAATATTTTTTGTGCTCTAAACAAACAAAGAATGTAGGACCCGTTCTTCTTCTAGGAGGCAACCGTAAATGGTATTATCTTGGAAGTGCTTCAAAATTTTGCTAATTCCTCAGACTATGATGATCAAGATGATAGCCATTACTGTTAGCAAGACAGGGCACTACCTCACCACCGCCTAAAAGTCCAAGATTTTCTTGATTCTCAGGTCGGAGGATTGATCGTAAAGATGCAATTGCACGGTGACCTCGCTCCCCAGATTTCTTGTTTCATTGAAGATCGGGTTTATGTACCACTGATCTTGAGAATAAAATCGACTTCAGGTGGAATATATGTTGCATTATAAACAGAAGCCATATCCAACTAAAATGAATGTTGGGTGACAAACGTTTCTGTAAAATGAGATGTCAACCGAATCTTGAGTCCTTTTTGAATCTCTCGGTATTTATGTATTTATTAGTGTGTGTTTATACAAGTGATACTAAATTACTGAATCAAACAAATGCCATGTGATTTAGGAAAATTACTATTACAGTAATTTGAAGTGGGCAAATGTGTATTTCCAAATAAAGGAAATATTTTCCGGCTTTCTTGATGGTTATCTGTTTCTTTCGCTTTGTTCAGAGATATTTAGGTCAATACCAATTTAAAATAATAACTAATCAGACATCAGTAATTTGAAAATAAATTACGTTAAATATATATTTTTGTATATGTATATAAACGAAAAATCGTCAAAACAAACATAAATTTATAACATGGGTGCGCGCGCACCCACACTCAATACATAGATAGATGCAGAGAGAGCGATCGATAGAGTATCATCACTATTACCGATATTATCTATCAATACATTTATGCAAAAACGTTAACTGAAATAAATGAAAAACAATAATAAAAAGACTATTCAAACGCAAAAAAATTAAAAATAAAAATGAACATCACAAAAGCAGATTTATTAAAACTTTACAAAATAATATCCGAAAAGTATATAAATTAGTAGAGTACGACCCTATTTTAATCTGGTGGTTTAACTTTCTCCATTTTTGCGTAGCTAAATATTCAAAAGTAAATTAAGCAAATATCGGATGGGGAGATGGTGATAATAAAACGTTCTTCTCAAAAGATTCTACATTTAAAGAAGGGAGTAAAAAGGCGAACAAGCGAATGTCTTCTTTAATAACTTACTTAAAAGTAAATATTATTTTGTTTCCATAAAAAGTTAAATTCTTGATTTATTTCTTCAATAAAAAAAATTAACCTCAGCATGACTGCTTAATAAAAAAATAAAATATTTCCCCGTTACAGGAAAATAAATTAATAATAAAAATAAATAAATAATTTACTTCTGTTAATATATAATTTATCTGAAATTCCGAGAAGATTAGAACACTAAAAAACGGTTTCAAAAGACACTTTTTTAATTTTTACCAAAAGACTAGCATGCATGTTGCTAAATTACCTTGGAAATTACGTATAACTATTAAAATAAATAAAATAAACTCCAATGATTTTACCTATTTTCTCGTAACTTAAAAGATTTTTATCGATGATTTCTTAAACCAGTAAAATTTATAAATATTATAACTACATCCCAAAAAATGAATTTTATTTATTCGTAAAATAGGATACTCTCTGGTTTAAACAATAACAATTCCTTTCAATTCAATTGTCAGTCAAAAATTACAAAAATTGTTTAATTTTAACTTTTTAGAGTAATGAGCTTTTTTTTCACATTTTCAATATTGGTCTAGTTTTATATAAAAAAACTTCATCCTTTACAAAGTTGTAGCCTTCCGCTATAAACACACACGCATACATTCCAACTCTTTCATCCAATTTTAATAAAAAAAGAAGCAAATAACAGTACCAATTCTCTCCAAAACAAGCTCTCACGGGCAAATGTCATGATTATACCTAAAACCGTTTGTGAGTTATAAACCAAAATTAAACAAACAAATTTACTCTTACGTTATAAACAGAACTTTGACGGACAGCAATATTTTCAATAAATTCTCTGCTGCATCAGTCAATCAATTACTAAAATTCTCGACTTTTCTAATTAACATTGTATAAAAATTACAGTTTCCCATCCGGCTTGCATTCGTACCAACAAGGCAGTGGGGTAATCACTTTGCGTGGCAGGCATTAACTTCGAAAGTTCATGTTTTAAGTACGGCCAATTATATTGCAGCTTGCTTAAGAGTTGGCACGCCAAATAATCTGTCAGTGCTCCAAACGTACAAACGAAAAAACGTGGTATACCATCAAAGTTAATCCACCGGGTTGGTCTAGTCGTGAACTAATCATCGCAAATCAGTTGATATCGAAATCGAGTGTTCTAAGATACAACTCCTGGTAAAGGCAGTTACTTTTATACGGATTTGAATACTAGATCGTGGATACTGGTGTTCTTTGGTGGTTGGGTTTCAATTAACCACACATCTCAGGAATGGTTGACCTTAGACTAAACAAAACTACACTTCGTTTACATTCATACATACCATCGTCATTCATCTTCTTAAGTAATGCCTTACGGTGGTTCCGAAAGCTAAACAGAAAAAAGAAATGTACCATCAAGTAAAACCTTTTAGGTAAATAAAACTTCTCGGCATGCCATCTACAAGTAACCCACCCATCCTTCTCATCTTATATATTGACAAAAATTAAATTTAAATGAAGCCTGAAGCCTCCTTACTGTACTCTGCGCAAAGCCCGGAAAATGCCGGATAACCGAGCTAGTACATTATATCTATAAATGTTTTCGTAAATTGCATTAATTTGTAAAGTTTTTTAATCATTTTGTCCGTGTTATAGAAGTAAGTTTAGTACAGAAATTTAGTTTTGTATAGAAGTAAGTCTAGTAGTTTAATTCAGAGCTTCCAAATAATATGAAACTAATTAAACAAATTACAACACTGCTCAAATTATAACAAAAAAAATTATTCAAATCGTTACGTAATTATATAATTTTTCTACAAAAAAATTATACATATATAAATAATATCTGAACGATATATATTTTTCGGGGACAAAGGAATTTCTTCTAAAAATTAAAAAAGAATCAAACAAATTTTAATTTATATGATCGTGCTCAAATTTTTAACAAAATCAAGACGTGGTAATGTAATTGAAAAGTAAAAGGAAAAATTATTCATTCATAATGGAAAGAAAAGGAAAGTCATTCATAATTACTGAAATTTATTATACAACGAATACGAAAATAGAATATATACTTTATTTACAAAACTACTATAGAAAAAAATAATTAAATAATTGACAAATTATTATTTAAAAAACAAATTTCACTGTGTACATCCGTTAAAAAATTACCAGACAACAACAAAACAATGTAAAGATTTTCCTCCTTTTGGCCAAATTAATTTTCATTATATAACTTTTTCCAACAATATTTTTATAGAAATGTAATTCGATTAATAAATGGTAGGAAAAAGCCGATGATTAAACCGAGAGAAAATACAACTGCAATTTCTTAGCATAAAATATCTAATAAAAAAATTTATAGTTTAAATAATAAAATTTATATAGATATTATTAAACAAAAAGCAAATCGAGAACTAAAACAGAACAGTGAAAGATCAATAACAAATATAGATGGCACGTAAGAAAGAAAGTCAGAGAGGAGGGAAAAAGTGAAAATAGTATAAGGAAAAAAAGCGGGAAAAGACAGAGATGCACCACTTATACTAAAGAGTACTTGCAAAGTAGAGTGGGTGAAAAAGATGTGTAGGGGAGAAAAAAGTAAAGAGATCAAGCGGAAAGAATGATAGAGAAAGAGAAAAAAGAAAGAAAAACCACAACTTTACGGTCGGGTTATGCTATGACTTCAAGAGGAAAACGCCAGGCTTGTATAAAAAAAGTTCGAGTAAGCTAAAAAAAAAGTTTTGAATATGAGCTTTTATTTTGCTTTTTACAAAGAAATAAACGATTTGAAATTAATAAAGTTAAATTCAATATGCATTCATTAAATAATTGAATAAATACGTGCATTTAATAACGATTTATCCTAATGATAAAATTTCGGAAGGAAATATTCTCATCGTATAAGAAAGTAATCTCTGGATAAAAAAAAATAAAAACATACCCCAAGCATTTTAGATTTACTTATTCTTAATTTAGATTTCGTCCAATTAGGATGAAAACTTTTTATTGGTTTTATTTTTTTACATTAAATTATAACAAAGAGAAGGAACTCTGGTAAACGGTTATTGAAATGAAGAGAACGTACACAAAAATTAAAATAAAATCAATAAGAAATATTCTTTTTTACTACTGTTAAAAGAATCGTTATTTGTACTCGTAGATGTAAAGGAATAAATATACACACAAAAAAAAAAAAAACAAAGAAAAATAATATTAAAATAAAACTCATGAACTCCTTAAAATCTATTAAATGCATCTATCAAAAAAAGTTTCAACATTTTTTAAAAGTCACTCAAGCTTTGAATTGTTTGAAGACAAGCAAATTCTTTTCCCACTGTATGTACTGAATTTATTAATTCTTTTATACAAACTTTGGGAATCCTCGTCTGGCGGCCTGTCCGGTAATTATGAGAACGGTTACAGTTATTACATTTGAATATGAATTATATATCTGTCAAAGCTAGGATTCCTTTGGCTTGAAAACGGAGCTTCATAATTTCCTTTAAAAGAGACGCTGAAAATAAGTAAAAGTTAACTTCACCCGATTTCCATTGCGGAGTGGTCCCAACTTTTTATCCGGAGGTCCAGGGTTCGAATCCCGATCAGGAATAGCTTATTTCATTCGCTACAAAATTCCATTCCGATATTCCCTCCTAGAAGCTTCTCTGTCTGTAACCTTCTGTAAATGAAACAAGGTTTTTTTGTCTCCTTAGCGAAAAAATTTCTGAATTGAACCTCTTACAAAGGATATATACATACGCGTATGTAGTTCATTTTAGAATGGAATCAATAATTATGTTAAGGAACTTAGTGGTTTTTGATGATTGAAATAGAATGTTCATCCTCAAGAGTTCAAGTTAATCAGAGATTAAACGTTTATAAATATATTTAAAAAAATAAAAAATTAAGGACAACTTACTGAAAAATTCAGTCCATTAATTTTTGATACATTAATTTTAGTCCTTAATTAATAAGGCACTTAATGAGTAAATAAAAATTTTAGAATGATCAACAAATTTTTTTATACAAAGAATTTGTACATTGATTTTTAAGTCAACAATATTATTCAAAAAAAATCACGGTCCTACAATTGAACTCTGAGGAACACCGTTTAAATTTCCTAATATATTCATATTATTATTTCCTAATTTTTTATATATTCAGTGAACATCACAAAATAAATATTGCTCAGGAAATCAGATAATGGTTATGTCTTCAATTCTTATATCATTAATAAAATGCATACATTGCGTATGTACCTACACATGTACCTATAATTATTATAAATACTATATATTTAAATTAACACCAATGTTAACCAATACTGTATAGTAAATTTACTACTTAATGATAAATTATGGCATTCCTGAAACCATGCCCCTACCTATTATAGGTATTAGGAAGACTTGGAATCAATTTCGCTTCCTTCGGTTCTCTTCACCTCACACTGACGAAAAGCTGGCATAAAAAGCGTATAATTAAAATTTATTTTTCGTTCGATTATTATCGAATAAACTTTTATGAGTTTGTACATGATTTTTAAATAACCAACGCGAAATGACATACCAAAGAAATGAACACAAATGAAATTACGCATCTCTTCACCACGGATATATAAGAGGTACATTTGAAGAAAATTGCCATTAATGTAATGGAGCAATTAATTTATTAGTAAAACAGTAACTTAATATCACTCAATTGAAGTGTTCTAACAGTATAAAAGTTTTTTCAATCTGTATACTAAAATAGCTAACGTAAAATACAACAAAACAATTTAACATTTATGTTATTTTGCATGCTTAACACAAATCTTTGTCCTTGAGGCGAGTGTTTACTGAAAGAGAGAGAGAGAGAAGGGACGGTAAGTGTTAGCGGAACATTAATCTCCACAAATTACATGACACAACAGGCGCGGCGCGCGGAACAGCTAACAACATAACAATCAAATTAGTAAAGTTAATGCATTGCATGCGTACAACTAACAACACAACATACATAAAACGTGGATAAATCAATAAAATACGTTGGGTTACTGACCCCTACATAATATCTACTAGAAATAACCATATAAATAACATTAGGTTATTATTATAGTATTACAAACATATAACGTATCCCTTATTTACATTCGATATAAATCACAGCTGGTTTAATACTTTCTATTTAAAAAAAATAAATATAAGTATAATAAAAGTAATCAATTCATTGCGATAAAAATGTAAGCTAATAATCACCTTACTGTTAATTCTATAATTAATTTCCTCATGGCACATCGTATCATAATTGATTGAATACTCTAGCTAAACATTGCTTATTATAATAATTTAACTATTAATAATCGTATTTTTTTAATTAATTCAGAAATTTATATGTATTTTTCCCAGTACTTGTAAATTCATATATCCGCTTACAATATAGTAATATATATTTTTTTATTTACTACTCTACAATTATTCTCACTATAAACTTTCTATACTGACGTAGACTAGTAGAATTTATAAAACTTTTAGTTCACCTCCTCTATCGTAAAAATAACAAGAGAAAAACAATTACAACAATATTTAAATCATAAGCGTTTTTTTACATCAAAAGTTTTGTATAATGAAAACTCGGTGAAATTATAACTCATAAGATAAAAGCTGTCTTCCAGGCAAAAATTTATACATAAATAGTTTCTTTGTTTGCATGTTTTGAATTTTCTTTAACATTTCGATAAGATAAAATCGTAAAACTTGGCACATTAACTAACTTTATGCAGTAGTGTCAACCGAAATATTTATAACCGTTACACTAAGTTTATAGTTTATTTTTAAAAGGAGTTTTACTATTTCTTTTAAAAAGGATATTTTTTTGTTCGTCTGGACCACAAAGGATCACATTTGCATAATAATCGGCGTTTTTAAAAAGGATGCAACCCTAAGAATAAAAAGATTAAAAGTCACGCATAGGTAAATTTTATTTATAAAGGTTAGCAGCTTGTAATAGTTTAAATGTGCACTAGTGTTACACCAGTATAAATTCGTCTCTATTGTGTTAACTACGTCGTTTTCAAAGAACGAACGTATGTTTATTATTGAGACTTATTGCGCATATAAAACACGAACGAGTGAAAGACTTGTTTTGGATAACTATCCAATTCTTCAGTTCCTAATAAAGTCGATAATATCGCGTTTGATTAATAAATTTCGTGAGACTGGGAGAGTATATGATCGGAAAATCACAGGTCGACCATCACAGGAAACGCTAGAAGTTCTAGAGGATATGAAAGAAATTTTGACTCGCTCACCCAGAAAATCGCTCACAAAGTTATCTTCATAGGCTGGGTTTCACTATCTGCAGTTTTCAGGGCTAGTAAAAAATTACAATCACATCTCGGTATAGTTCAAAAACTGAAGGAAGTAAACCATGGAAAACGTTTACGGTATTGTCGTCGGTTTCGTTCTCTTGTTGATGACAACGGTATTGAAATTTTGGATCGTGTTTATTCAGCGACGAGGAACGGTTTCACTCGGATGGCTATATTAACAGCCAAAACTGTCGAATATGGAGCGCTGAAAATCCTCACGCGTTTCATTAACCACCATTACACGCACATAAAATTGGTGTTTGCTGTGCGATCTCCCGGCGTGTAGTAGAGCCTTTATTCTTTTGACAAACCTGTAGATGATTTATCGCAATGTAATCGAACAGTTTATTGTCATGTTAGATTTACACGAACGAGAGTGTTGGTTCCAGCAGGATAACGTAACGTACACTGCAAATGAAACGCTGGATATGTTACGGGAATTTTTTGGCCATCGTTTGATATAAAAAGGGTTGTAGCGTCCAAGATCCCCAGATCTTACACCGGCAGACTTTTTCCTTTAGGGGTATTTAAAAAGTGTAGTTTTTAAAAATAATCCTCATTCACTTGACGATTTAAACATTAAAATTGATAGTGAGATTTCAAAAATTACTTTGCTAACATTACGAAAAGTGGTTGGAAATATTATGAAACGTGTACCAACCTGCATCGGGATCACAGGAAATCATTTTGAACATCTATTGTAAAGTTATTAAAAATAATTTGAATATTGTTGAAACGTATTTTATTAACATTAATATTTTTGTATTAAATTCACGTCGTTAAAGAAAGGGTTTACGTCCTTTTTGAAATACCCGTTCATTTGTTTTCCCAATATTTTTTTTATTTTTTCACTCTGTTCACTCGGTCCACTTTCTTTCTAATACATCCTCTTATCCTTCTTCGAACATAGTTTCTAAATTTAGATTCTTTGATTAATTTTCAAAATTGGCCTCTTTTCTTTCCAGTTTAGCCCCCGGTAATTACCTTTTCAGATAATACTTCAGAGGATGAATGAGGATGATATGTATGAGTGTAAATGAAGTGTAGTCTTGTCAGTTCGACCATTCCTGAGATGTGTGGTTAAATTTTTCGGATAAAGACTTTTTTAAAATATAAAAAAAATCTGAGATACATATATGAACATATATAAACTATAAAGAGAAACAAAAATTCATAAAAAATCAATTTTACTAGCATTTATACAGAATGAGCTAAAACAGATTAAGAAAGCAAATATTTAACTTTTATAACAATATAACTATTAAAAATAGTTGGTCTAAAGAAATAGAAAACGATCTTAAAACTGTAAAACTCCAAAAAACCTGTTTAAAAACACAGGATTAGAGGCCAATTTAGAACTTACCCACCGGGTTGGTCTAGTGGTGAACGCGTCTTCCCAAATCAGCTGATTTGGAAGTCGAGAGTTCCAGCGTTCAAGTCCTAGTAAAGTCAGTTATTTTTACACGGATTTGAATACTAGATCGTGGATACCGGTGTTTCTCTTTGGTGGTTAGGTGTTTTAATTAACCGTATACAGGAATGGTCAGCCTACGTCTGTTCAAGACTACACATTTACACAAACACTCACACAAACGTTGATGAGTCGCTAACGACTTTACTTGTTATGGAATTATAAATCAAAATATTAAAAAAGTAAGAAAAAAATTTTTCCTAAAAACGTGTTAATGAAATTGTTTGAAATAAATGTTAACGTTTGTTAGTTATTCATCACTATTATTTTTACTAAAAAAAAAAACTGGGTACTTTCTACGCGTAAATTTGTCCATACGTTTCTACATGTTAAAAAAAATAATAATAAATTAAACGCAAGAATAATGGAGAAACGAAAAAGGTTTAATTTTGTATAAAACTAATTTTTTTCCTAATGGTTCGTAAGTTTCAAAACAAGAGTTTTATGTTCTTTAATGACTAGTATCGTTCTGAAATTTTATGTTACAATTCACACTAAAATTCTTAATATATATTTTGAATAAAGTTTAACAAGCTGATCATTCATTTAATTTTCAACCTTGACTTGATATTTTTATTCTATGTTCAATTTATTTGTAAATTCTATTAAAAACTGAAAAAAACTAACAAAAGATCATTTTCAGGTAAAAAAATAAATAAATAGAATTAAATCATGCCGTTTAAAGATACAGACGAATAAGTTTTTTACGGAGAGTGTAATTTTGTGTTCGTATTAAGTAAAATGGGATTTTCTTTATTACGGAAGTAAATGCGTACGCTAGAAGCACTAAGCTCGACCACTCTTTCTGTACCCCCGGTCATACCTCCTCCAATATTCGCTTCACATAGGCTTGTAAACTTGTAAATAGGACATGAGGAAGGCATTACCTACAGAATTAGTAATACTAATACTAGTTTGACTACTTCTACTCGTATATATCAAATAAAGCCTCTGTTGGCCCCTTTTTTCTTATACTTTATCATTACATCAGTATTTTCTTTTATACAATTTTTACCGTCAACAATTATTACTGATAAAAAACCCCTCCTAATTTAAACAACAATAAAGACACCCTTACTTGTTTTTTACTGTTTTAAATTAAAGTAAAATATGGTCTATTATACATTCTAAACAATATTAAAAGTAGTTCATCCCACTCCAGCTAATTTAAACATGGAATATCTTCCATGGACGGATATTTTTTTTCTTTTTTAAATTTATTCAGACATAAAATTTATTACATTTTTTATCTCATTACATACACGCTATTCTTTATGGTATAAATCTAGGGTTATCTTTACAGTTTTTTTTTGTGCCGGATCTTCAGAAGAAGAAAAAAACATTTTTAATACGTAAGATATTTTAAAAGTCTTATAAAAAATTATGTTAAATAAAAATGTTACAAATCAGACTCATGTTAAAATAAAAATGATTATAGATGCCAAATATCCATCACAAAAAAGAAACTTATAAAACTAAATTATATTAAAAACTCAAACATTTAGATTATAAAAGCAAATAATATTTTATAGAAAAAATTAAAACGGAAGAACCTATGCAGTTAAAAAACTATACTTAAACCATTATTCTGACAGTTTGTAAAAATTTCTCTACTTGAGCTTCATCATCTGTAAAATTTCAAACGTATCTAATTTACCCCTGAATAACGTATACAATATAGAAAAATATGACAAACCAATTTACGATAGTTAAGTGAGAGACTTGTATGTTAAGCTGATGTGCATTAGGCGCAGACGAAAAAGAGGAAACTTCTTTTTCCTTGTGAATGTTACGCACTGGCGATTTCAAATATAGTAACTTAAATGCGTACCGGCTTTTTTCAACAATGGTTCCTACCACTTGACAAACCTATCTCAAAAGATTTTTTTATAAAATATTTACGGTATAATCGGTTTACGTGTTTAAATTTCGGTTGGCCGGTTATAAACCTGTTTTATTGTACTAAAAACATCTTTCTGATATAATACCAATACTTGTGGATGAAGATTTTTTTTAATAATCGACTAAATTTGAATTAATTGATATAAAACGTTGTGAAATTCTACAAACGTATGTAGGTAAAAGTGAACATTTTAAGGAAATTACAAATCATTACAATGTTGAAAAAATTTTACACGACAACGTGTTCGGTTTTTGTTGAACGCGAAGCAAATCATCGTATTAATGACAAACATCGTATGGTTCAGCGTACTCAGTGTAGTCCAGACACTAGTACAAGGCGAATTTTATGTTACACTGGTTTGTCAATAAACAAAGTATGGCGCGCATCCTAAGGAAAAAAAATCTTTATCCTTTACGTCAGCAGAAGGTTAAAAACTTTTGGGCAACAGATTACCGCTGTCATCGGCTTCTAAAACAATGCTAATAAAGTACATTCAATTTTATTTACTAATGAAGTCACTTTTACAAGAATCGGAGTCTTCTATTCTAAAAATAGTCATTTATGGAGCGAAGACAATCCGCATGGTACTGTGGAAACTTGTTTCCAACAAAGATTTCACGTTAATATTTGGTGTGGCATTATTTATGACAAAATTATGAGACCATTCGTTTTCAATGAAAACCTTACAGGATATGTATACGTTCATTTCTTGAAAAATAATTTGCCGGCTCTTTTGGTGGATGCACTTTACAAACTTTGCAAACGATTTTCCAACATGATGGTGCCACGCCATATTTTTCTTTACTAGCTAGAATCACTTAAATGTTATTTTAAACTAGATTAGACATGGTCCAATCAATTGGCCACAACGATCAACTCACTTAACGCCACTAGATTACTTATACCAACAAAAAGTTAATACTAAAGAAGAGTTACTATCGAATTTATACAAAACGATCCGAGATGATACGGAAAGCCACCAGAAATATTTGACATAAAAGCAGAGTGCTCTGTACATTGTGAAGGAGGAAATTTGGAACAATTACTGTAAGTGAGGTTTATTATCATTTACGATTTCATTTATTTCATTTTTTTGTTATGCTATATTGAGAATAATGTTTATTAGAAACAGAAAGAATACGATTCTCTGTCTACTTTTCGTCTGTTTCGCTTCGATATATTTACTTTTTATTGGCTGTATTTATATTAATTTTCTCAAAATTAAAATTTCTATTCTACAAGTTTTGTTACTAAATCTTCCGCATTTATTGGTCATTTAGTCATTTAATAATGTTATTGTACTACAAACCGAAAAAAAAAATTTCGATTATCATAAAAACTACTGGAATTACAGTTCTGGGACCTGTTTTGTCTGGCTGTTTTCCCAGCTGTAATTACATAAGAAACCTCCAATTTTACTCCTTAATTTGGGACCCAAAAATTACAGTAGGGCTTGTTTTTATCATAAGACCTGAAAATCGGGACTAAATATTTCGTTAGCCGCAACTCAAAAACAAAGCATTAGCAAACCTATTTTTATATGAACTTTTTTCATTATTTTCACCAGCAGATCCTGAAAGTTTCTCCGTTTCTTCGACTAATCATACAATTGGCCGGAAAATTAACTTCTAAGTTACGTGAATATACATAAATCTACTTTTAAATAATAGCCAGACTAAACATACATAATTTACTTTTTTACAAATAATGAAGTAAAAAAAAAAAATCTAGGCGAACAATTTCTTCCAAATAATACTCTCAAGTTAAATGAAATTTTAAATAGGTATTTATAAAATATCTATCTAGATTTACATTAAAAAAAGAATTTTCGATACAATGACATGCAATTACATATCACGTATTCACTCACAAAATATAACTCCAGGATTTCAGCTTTTATTTGATTTAGATAGAATCAATTCCGACAATCAAGGTGGATTTTTTGTGCCAAATCACTCATGTCAACTAAACCAAATCGACGTTAGAATAGCAAGCTGCTACTTAAAAATACGGATAACATTTAAGCATCACTAATAGTTAAATAAAAAACTTAGTAATACATTTAATTGTATATTTAAGAATAAATTAAATTAAAAAAATAATAAAAAGACGTAAAGAAAGTACATTCATACAGAGAACATACACAATTATTTGAGTGGTATTTTAGAGTATCCTAATGAAAAAAAAATACGAAACATTAAATCTCAAATGCGGGATTGCAAGTGGGTAAAGAATGATTTTATAAAAATTAAAAGTATATCAATTATTAAAAATTATTTGCAAGTTTTACTAGTAAATCAAATAAATGGGGATTTCAAAGTAAATACAAGATTCTGTGATAACTTAATCTGAAACTTAACGTAAAATTGTAATGTGAAATATAAAGGTTTTAAAATGTGAACTGGGTTTTAAAATTTAATATCATAACACATAAGGAATATAATATGAGAGCCCTCTCCTTACCGTGACCACTCCACTACCGCAAGAGAAGCAACCAAAAATAGGTACACAACGTGAAAATAATCCCAGCTTCCACAATTAAAAGATACCGAGACTTTTCCTACCTCCGTTAGAGTAAACATGAACACATTACCCGATTAATAAATAAATCGATTTATAAATAAATGGAAGAAGGAACGCGTGACCACATCTTAAATTTCACAAACTTCAAAAAGTCAACAACGGTCAAGGAATATCATTACAATCATGAATTTTTTTATTAAAAAAAAATAAGATGATTATGAGAAATGTTTCGTAGCCTTGATCTGAGTAAGATTCTAATCACAGCTAATTCAAACATGCTAGCGAAGATCGCAGAAAAAATCCATTTGGACTGGACAGTATACATAATAGGCACTTTTCCAGCCATGAACGAACCCCACTAAATTGTAGGAAAACCTTGACATTTCAAAGTATAGGGTGATTTAAGCGATAATTTATCATTTATAAAACTTCATTTCAAACTCAGTATTTCTTTCATAAATACTGTATCTGAATATAAAATAAAAATATTAAAATCTGTATATAAGCAAAGTCTTAGAAACCTAAACATAAATTTCTAAACAATACTGTAATTCTTTTTTACAAGATTCTGCTACCATTTTGTCTTAAAACTAATATAAATTATAGAAAAAAATTTATAACATTATTTTGGTAAAAATTAAGTCGACCACAAAAAATAACGTAATTTTAATTTTTTTTTTGCGAGTATAATGAGTTTGGGTGATATACCAGGAAAAAAACTGCCACATCGGTTGTTACTAAGAGAAAAGTGAAAAGAAACAACGTTAAGGAAGAGAGGAGAAAATTTGCAATGATAATGACGTCAAAGAAGAAAGAAGTTAGACAAAAAGTAGAGAGAAACTTAGAACGATAAGGATGTCCAGTTGATAACTAAAAGAGTTCTTCTAATAATAGAAAAAAAAAACAGTTCAGTCCTGCAAGGAAAAACATCCTGTCATATGCAAAAAAAGGAAATAATCAAAAAAGTCTGAAAACGACGTTTCTGATGGAAGTAGTTATTCATTCATGCAAGATTAATAATCCATTGGAAATTCTCGATTATTACAAAAGATAAAATAGTTTTTATAAATATAAATAAAATCGATTAAACAAATAAATCAATAGCATTAACTGTAAATTGTACAGTTAAGTGCAATTTCTTTTTTAAGTACAATGTTTTCTGGGTTAGTTTTACACATAGAAAACATTTACATTTAATATAATATGTTTAAGGGTAAATATGTATTTGAAATAATATGTTTAAGTGAAAAAGCAGGCAACATAAAAACCCACGCGCGCGCACAAACATGCAGATATATATAAAACTTTCCCGGCAACGCCAATCAAGTAATACAATTAATTATTACCCCAAAACAATTTTTTCCATCGTCATTTTACGCTTTATTTGTAATTTTATGATAAAATAATTTAAAATATTCAATTATCCCAGCTTTAGTTATTTCTTCATTGACTTGTTTGACTATATTTCAATATTTTAACTTCAACCTTTGAAAAAATATGCAATAACCAACATTTTTTAATATTAACGCATGATTAGCATCACAATTTCGAAAAATATGTTATAGACTAATTGAAGATTTGGAGGACCTCATGCATCGGGGATTTTTTTAGTGATTGAAATATTCATTAAAATTTATTTTAAATATTTTTCGTTTTTTTTTCTTTAAATTCTGGGGGGAGCTCTAAACAAAGAAAAAATTACCCCCTTAATACCCCCCACATTAGATTAATTTATTGACTTTTGTTTAAAAAAATACGTTATGAACATTAAAAATTTTAAATCTTGACCTTTTGCTCATTCTTGGAGCTGCCACACCCAAGCGGAAGCTGTAGCAAGTTATAATCCCTAGAGAAGATAATAAATTAAAAAAACAAATATACACCCATAATTCTAAATAAAGTTGTAATTCTTTAGGAAGGAGGTGAAAATTTTTTTTTTCAAGAAATATTATAATTGAAAACTATCAAAAATTTAAAATTGTTTACAATTTAAATGCAGTGTGAGATGGATTTAAATTTTTAAAAATATTTTTTGTTATCAAAGACCATTGGAGTAGAAAATATAGAAGAAAAAACTACTATTAACTCCTTTTCTGAAACAAGATGCAGCTAAAAAAAAATGAAAAACCTGCAGCCTTTTTTGGGAAGTGAGGGTGAATATTTAAGAAATGTTTTTAGTAATTTGTGATCTTGATAAAAAAAACTTCAATTATTTTAATTACCTTTGTGTGACAATAATGGATTAATTGGTCTTGGGAGAACTGCAATAAAACATTTTTTCGTATATTATTTGCAATTTATTTAAATCTATTTTTTTAATATTTAAAACATTTTCTTAAGGCACAAAACTTAAAAAAAGGCCAATTTTGTAGATTTTTTAATCGATCTCTATATTTTCCACTTATAGTTATATCTGCGTAGTAGCATATATTGGTATAGGCGGGAAAGTAATAAAAATTAAATTTTGATTGAAAAATAATTAATGAATTAAAAATATATTTTATTATATAATTAATTCCTTGCTTCATAAAATTAGGATACTTTTAATACATGAATAATACCGAATTACAAATGTGTATCTTGTCATGACAGGATGCCATAGGACACCATTCACTTTAACAACATTAGTCGATATTCCGTGTGTCACCCGGACGATCCAACAGGCCATCCCTACCCGCCACGAGAAACAGCTTTTTTAACTTTGGTCTAGTGTACTGTTTCTAAATATAATTCGAATTTTTAAAAAAATTTTTTGTTTTATTCAACTTTTCTTAGACCATTTTGTTCACAATTAAATTCTCTACAAGTTTTATTTAAAAGCTTTATGTGTTTATTACCCATTTAACAAAGTTACTGTACGCGAAACATAACAAACAGTGTTATGGACTTTCACCCTAGATTTCTCAATTACTGCAGATACAGTTCTGAAACCTATTTAATTCTATTTTTCAGGGCAAAGACTATAATAAATCACAAATTCTGTCTCTAAATTATTTTTCTAAAAATTCCACTACGACCTCATTCCACCGGGGTACCCGAAATTCTAACGTAGTAGCTGTTAACTTTCTAACGAAGCATTTTAGAAATTATGTTTATATGAACGTTTTACATTATTTTTAAGAGTATAAAAGGTTATGAAAGTCCCAGGAAAACTTCGTAATACACTCTATAAACGTATATACTTTATATACGTATTTAATATTGTGACGCGTAGAGAAAGTTTAATAATAACAGAAAGTGTGAGAATAAGAAAACAGCAAAATTAAAAAGAAAAATGCAGAAAAACAACAGCCAAGAGATACAGTGGAAAGTATTTCTAAAATAGCGTAGAAGGTACGAACAATAGATGTTTTGAAACCACTACACTCGAATGAACAAGAGGGTAGATCGATCAGCTGCTATTACATCAAGAAAAGTCCAAGGGTATAAATTCTACTGAAGGCCAGCGAATGGGACATATAAACTTAATCTATCGTCAGCAAAAATAGATACCAGTCATTTAATCAGAAAGATCCAAAAGAAATGGGCAAATGTCCAGGTTCTACGATAAGTAAGATAATAAAGAATCTCTCGATACAACTGCATTCCGTTCAGCGTTTCAAATGGGGGATAGTATGCGATAACATTCGAAGTGAATGTTCGTTAATATCCAAAGAATGAAAGCGATGAGTACTTCACGAGTATATGTCCCGATTTGCGATAAAATTCCGATATGTTTTCGTTCTGCGTCAAATACGAGAAACTGTTAAAATATAAAATTTATATAAAATTTGTTATTGATTTTCTGAATGTGATCTCGTTCCAATATTAATAATTTAGAACAGATTTTTCTTAGTTTGTCTTATAATTTATTTATTTTTGAATACTGAGATACTAAGAAGTAACTAAAAGTATTAGTAAGAATTTTAACTTGTGTAATCTCTCAATGTCCTTTATCGAATTGATAACATCCGAGAATATAAATATAAAATAGGCTTTCGCTTACCTTTTCCGTGAAGTTGCTGCCGGTTGGAGTCTGCTTTTAGATTTTCCGCTGTATGGACTAATTCGTCCAACTGCGGTTTTTTCTGCTCCAACTCCCGCAATACGTTCTGTAATAGACAATAATAATTATATTCAATTAAATTATAATATTATAAATTAAAAAAAGTTACTAATTATCGTGTCAAGATTTCGTAAGACTATAATCATAATTTCGTAAAATATCTTTAAGGAATTCATTATAGATTTCAGAAATTAAAATAAAATAAAATATTGTAAAGAGAAATAAAATTTACAATTATAATAATAATATATTAGTGTTGGAATTTATTCAAAAAAATAAAGTTAAGTTGGAATTACAGTCGTCAGATATTTCAAATAAAAAAAAATAAGGTTCTACTGAAAGAAAGAGATGAAGAAAGAAAAAATAGAAAGGGTTAAAAGAAATAAGTGTTAACGACACCTGGTGGCAATAATTTCATTTATCACCAAATCGCCTGTGAAATGCTAATTCTTATTACTATATATACCGTGTATAAAATACTGTGCTGTAAAAACCTGAAAAAAGAAAAAAAACAGTCACGAAAAATTCGGATTCATTTTAACACCTACGTAAAGTAGTTTTGGAATTCATATTTTTTATAATCTACTTGACATTTTCACTTGTTTCAAAACTATATTATTTATATATAAATAAAATAAATTAAAATTCGTGTTGTAAATTAAGCTTACAACATTATTTTATCGAACGTTTTATTAATCTTAAATTTTTACATAAGAACGGGGTTTCCTCTCCTCCCGAAAAAAAATGATTTTCCGAAAATTCTTTTTATATCCGTCTCTTTTTTCTTAAACCTTAATTTTGTTTTTTTTTAGTATTAAAAAATACATAAAAAACTAAAAAATACATAAAATACTACATAAATAATTAAAAATGCATAAAATGGTATTATAAATATAGAGCGATTCAGAGAAACGGGAAATTGGAAATCTGAGTTGGTAGCCCTGGGCGAGATAGCACAAAAATAACTTATTGAAAACCAGCCATAAGTTATTGAAATAACTTATTGAAACCAGGCACGTCATCGTACCATCTAGTTACGATGGATACTCGGGTGTGGTACTTTTACAATTAACTTTTTTTTATAGAAATAATGGCAACGTTAGAATTTCACCATCAATTTAATTTAAGATGCTACGTAGTGTAACATCAGTACATGCAATTAACACAAGGGTTCGTAATTTTGAGGAAAGAAGTTCAACAATGAAAAGAATCGTTCAAGGGATAGGCCAGACAAATCGGACTGTTAAACTGTTATAAAAAGACCATTCAATTCATCTATGAATTCATTCAACTCTCCTTGATATTCGTCGATAGTCATTCAATTCGTCATCAAGAAGTGTTTTTACAGTCACATAATTCAACCGGATGAAGAATACTAGTACTACAGGACTTTACCATATGTAAAAGGTACTTCTTCCTGATAAAGGTAATTCGGCTTCTGGTATTTTGTCCAGAACCTGAAAAACCAAACGATCACATAGTGCGTAATCAATTATGTGAACGACTGGTTATATAGATAAATAAAGGACAACGACTTTGTTAAACTGTGTATGTCGAACGAAACCCATTTCCACCTTAACGCATTTGTTATCAACGAACTTTTTTTGGCACAAGAAAATCACACATAGCTACACTAGCACCCACTACTAAGCAATCAAGGTTACCGTGAGTTGTGCTGTGTCATCATATGAAACAATAGGCCTTACAATTTTTTTTGAAAACTAGAATGGCACACCAGTTACATCAAATAGATACGTCGCCAAGATGAAAAACTTTACGCAAAAACCACAGACAAATCAAAATCACATACACCACGAATATCGATAGCTGCTGTAGGCCAATCGTTTGGAAACCGTATAATTTCGAGAAATTGTGACACTACATGGCCTCCCACGTTTCTTCATTTGACGGTGTGCGATTTCTTCTTCTGCGACTAAAAAACAAAATGTATAGCAGTCGACCTGCTACGTCAGAAGAACAAAGACCTTAATAACAACTGCTGAAATTTCTGTTGAAATTTTTCATCAAATCATGAAGAGTTTCAGTACAAAACTGCATCTATATCTACTCAGAGACGGAGCTCGCCTGCATGATGTGATCTTCAAAATATAAATTCTGTGTTTGTATTCTCACACATTACATGTTTCTATTTTTCTATTTAAATGTTATAAATAAATTTAATTTTTTTTTTTCATAAGAATATTTAATGTAAAAAAATTCTCGTTTCCCAGAATCACCAGTATATTACAGCAGTTTTAATTAGTTGTGCAGTTAACTTGCAATTTGCAAATGTGAGGTCAATTCCAACATTTTCAAAGTATGCTTTCTTTTTTTTTTTTTTTTAATTTATAATTCTCAGTAAATATAATAAATCAAAATTAACTTTAAATCAAAAAAGATAATAGGGATGTATTAGTTCATGTACAACGCTATTATATTATCTTCATATTTTAATGTTCATGGTTGCTGTAATTCATACGATATCATTACACAAATTAAAATGTGAAATAGTATTAAATAACACAGATTTATTATCTGACCTATATCACATTTATATATATATATATATATATATATATATATATATATATATATATATATTACAAAAGAGTATATTTTATACTGTATATAAATATCTACATAAAATAATTAATAGTTAAATTCATATGTTTACAGAATTTAGGTAAAATAGAAATTAAATAAAAATGATGATTTACTACTTTATTTGAAGGAAGTATATTTTTTCAAAAAACAAATTTACGAAGAATAAATTTAAAAAATCCAATTAATGAAAAATTTCATTTTGTATTTTAGTATTGTTTTAACGAATAGAATTAATTAAAAAATATTTCATGGAATTTCTGCAAAAAATTAATATTTTTTTTTAATAAAATCTAACGTCAATAAAATACGGTACACGGTAATATGCTATTTTTGTCTTCATAATAACAAAAAATTGAATTGTTTTGCAATCCAAATGATAAAATTAAATTGGAAACAATTTATAATTAATTTTTTTATTCGTATTTTGCCATTTTAAAATCATCCAAAACAGAAATAAAATAAAATGTTTATATCATTTTTTTTTTGTATTACGTAGAAAAAAGTAGAAGTTTAACAAATTTATTCTTGTAAAATAAGTGAATCATTTTATTTAACAGAGATAAAAAAGTAAACATGGCCTTAAAACAAACCGTGCTACCGTAGGCATGTAATAATGATATCACCTCCTATTTTAACAATTTTCATTTTCTGAGAACGAACAAACAAGGAATTATTTCATCGTATATGTTTATACGTTTCATATAGAAGCAGAGAGAATACCTTAACGTGAGTAACAAAGCAAGGAGAGTATATTTTAACTTTTTTTTTTTTACTATATTACGAAAAAAAATCTTTAAAAAAAAAGCGGTGCCGAGAAAAGGTTTATAAAAGTAGAGAAAGTCTTCTGAATAAAATATTCGTAGTATGAAAAAAATCAGTTGAAGTCTCAATGTTATTTACGTTTTTTTGTTTCTCTTTTTTTGTGAAGAGGTAAATAAAATCAAAATATAAATAAAATATGCTCCAAATATAGACGATAAATAGAATACTCTTATAATACAATGACATTTCTGACGATCTCTTAGAGAAAAACGTTTAAAATTAAAAAATATCTTTAATAAAAACAATATTAAATAAAAATTTGTTTCCGCTGATCATTAACTGTATTACTAATCCGAATGCGGTACACTTACTACATTTCACCAGGGAACATTTTTTCGTTACATCTTCCAAATAAAATCCCTAAGAAACTGTTGGTAAAAAAAAAAAAAAACTGAGCTTTCTATTTATACAACCCATATTCTCGTAAATATTATTATCATGTGAAGTACAATATCGAACCACACCCTAAACGACAACGTTGAGAAAAAAACAGACAATCGCAACATAAAGCAAAATGAAACAAAGTGAACATAAATTTGCTGAGGAAATTTAGAGTACGAAAAGTGTTAAATTATAAAACACAACCAAACATTGGAGCTAAAAGTAATTTATTTATTCAACTTTAAACATGCATAACACGGTTGCAATGTGTTTTCTCTGATAGAGGCAATCTAATTATACTTGCATGGAACACCTATTCCAGATAACAGAATTTCTATTGTTCCTACTGTTGAATTAATGAATATGTTATTACATGATAAATAAACGCGAAAGTTTATGGATTTGTCTGTCTGTTTGCAACAGCATCACGCGAGACAACAGACCTATTGCTTTCAAATTTACAGGATAAATTCATGGTATCCCAGGGAAGGTTTTAACTCATAAATCGAGGCCCTTGCCCCATTGGAGGTTGCGATATTCATTAATTAAACAACAATTAAATCTTTTACAAATTTCTGTCACCATAGCGACAGAAATATAATGAAGTAAAATTAATAATTCTTTTTGCTTGAATATCTGCAAAATACTTTCTACTCGGAACGTGAGGATAACAAACACGTTGGGCGAGCGGAAAACGGGACAAGACGGTCGGGCGACCGAAACGAATCCTGGCCACCTAGTTACATGATACGTACCAATTCAATTCAATTACGTATCAAATTCAAATAAGTATCAATTCAATTTTTTACTTCCTTGTTAGAAGTAATGGAAGTATTGTGATCGCGAAAAATTTCGGGTCAACGGAAATATCCATTTTGATTAGTTTGGGCGTGAGCTCTGTACGTACGTAAGTATCCCGCATTCAAAAAATTTGGATTATGGACTGTTCATTGTTTCCAGATTATAGCCCAATAAAATTCTGATTAATGAAATACTTGATCTTACAAAGGGGAAGGCACATCGGCGAGAATCCGAATTTATTTTCTTCTTTTTTTTATATATGTTGATTTATTAATAATTATTAACCTCTAATTGTAAAAAAAGTTTTAAAATAAGTAATAATTCAATAACAAAAAAAAAAAAATGTAATAAAGAATATAAATACATGTAATTTAATAGGAGTACAAGGAAATAATGTGGTATCCACATCAGACTTTTTTATTTTTTCACGTTGCTCTAATTAAGGTAAACATTTACTCGACGTATTCCAGACAGTTTTTTTAACCATGAGGTGGCAAAAATACCTATCCCTTAATTTGCTCTACTTTAATCCGTAATTATTAATACAATTTTCAAATAAAAGTAAAAAAGTTCGACAAGTTTGTTACATTTTCTTCAACTACTGAGGTCTACTTGCTCTTTCATCAAGATCCGCCGAAGCTGTTTGAATAATGGCAAGACAATGAAGACAATGGAGCGCCTCTCAACTTCTCTTGTGCCGTTTCCACTCACTTAAATCATTTTCCAGAGAAAATGACCTCGTGGAGGTCCACATTCCCGGCCACCAAGATCGCCCGATCTAACACCTTCAGATTTTTGCGTCTGGAGATGGATGAAAAATATTGTATACAAAACAAAAATACATTCATATGAGGAATTAATTGTTCGCATTACGGATGCGGGTGATCAAACTTAAGGACAGCTATGAAGAACTAAAAAGTTCTTATTTAAAAAAGTACAGACACGTGCCAAGAATGTGTTGCTTTGTAAATGTGAAGCAGTACAGAAATGTGTTGAAAAAGACGAGCTCATTTTTAAACATTTATTATAAAGTGGTACGTATATAATAAATGATACATTTGATATTAACAGTACATTATCATGTAACATATCATGTAACAGTACATGATATTAACAGTACACTTAGTTCTAGTGTACTGTTTCTAACAGAAATTCGAATTTTTATTACTTTTATATATCAGCTTAATTTGCACTATTTTGTCAGAATTAAATTCTCAACAAATTTTGTTTAAAAGTTTTATATGTTTAATACGTAACATTAACAGTTATTGTAGGTCAAACATAAAAAAAATAGCGTTTTTTACCTCACTGTATTGGTTTCACCCCAGATTTCCCAAAAACTACTCCAGGTATGGTTCTGAAATCTTACTTTATTCAATTTTTCAGCTCAGAAACCATAATAAATCACTAATTCTGCCCCTTCTTTAACGTCCTAAAAATTTCAGTACGATTTCATTTCAGGCAAGTATTAACGGCAACAGATTAACAAAAAAATTTTAATTATTTTTCTACCTTTTTAAATTAAAAAATGAAAATAACTGGTTTCAAGAAATCAAAGAAGATATAAAGGAATTTAATATTAAAATGAAATTTTTAACTGACATACTTTTGGAAATAAAATTAAAAAAAATTATGAAAAACAAGACGAAAAAAAGGTAAAAAGAGAGAATCAAAGATTGAAAGAGTAGTGGCAAAAAAGAAACAAAATGCTAAGTACAGTTGTTTTTATATTAATATGATATTTTTAAGAGTAGTCTCAAAAATAATGGAGTGAGATAAGAAAACTTATTTTGATAGTCACTTTCTAATAATATAGACCAGAAAATAAGGTTTATCTTCTTCTTTAACCTTTACCTAACTTTTATTCTTTTGAAGTTAAAGGAAAAAATTTGTTCAAGTATACCTGAAATCCGTTCAAGCGTTTGAAAGTCATCGTTGAATAAACATATAAAAACGAGAGGTGAAATAACATGATATCCCGACTGAGATTTACTTGTTCAGTAGTTGAAATATTTTAACATAACTATTAGTTCTTTACATTTATGTAAAAGCATAATATTTTTAAATCTTATTGGATTTTTTCTTAAATTTTTAATTACTTACAAATAAATAAAGAATTATGATTATTAAAACTATCATACGTTTCTATAGTGATAAATCTGCAGTCTAAAAATCTATTTAAATTGGCATTATTAAAATAAAAAATATTTACTTATTATTAAAGTATCAGTTTTATCCGGATTCATATAATGTACTACCTACAAAACTTTATCGTTATTTTTTATTCATTCGAACATCTTCGTAGTGTGTTAGCTTTTTTCTGACTTTCGTTTAGAAAATTCCGGTCCGAATATCGTTCAGGTTAGGAATTGGCTGTAAAATCTAGAATCTATCAAAATATTTCACCCGATTTCAAAAGACATTACGCCGCAATCGATCATCGATAACGAACAAATTATATAGAATATAATGTAGGGGATTCTAAAGTTCATTTGGTTGCCGGTAGGTGCCTCTCTGTGAAATTTTCCCTTAAGTCTGGATCAAAATGGCAACACCGCAAGAGAAAGCATTTTGCTTTTTTCGCTTCAATAATTGTTGTTGGTCTGTGACAACTGAGCAGCATGATTTTCGTTCACAATACACGGCAGTACATCTCCTACAGCTCAGAGCACTCGACTTTGCGCCAACAGGTTTAACGTCCTCACCACTGTATCGGACGAAGACGGTTATGCATATTCTACAGTTCTGCACATACCCCAGGAAATCCCACTCGTCATGGCAGCCGGTGCTCATACTATTGCCTGTACTGTTTTGCAGCAACGTTTGTTACTCAATTCACACAGGATTCAATACGTTCAAGCCGTTTACAGAGGTGATAGAAATTCCGGGTGGAGGAGTTACATGAATTTATCCTCTATCCTTTATAAACAAGAAAAAATGGCATTATTCAATCAAGCTTAGTGTTCAGTGACACTCCCATGACACATCTACGATACATCTAAGTAGAAAGATGTAGTGCCACAACGCAAGAATATGGCGAAACACAGTCGCCACATGCAACAGTTGAGCATGGGAGAGACTCTCCAAAAATCAATGTCTTCTGCGCCGTTTCCCGAAAAAAGTTTTTTGATCGTACTTTTTTATGTAAAAAAGTGTTAACGGTAATCTTATATTTGAAGTTTTGCAGAGCCGTCGATTTGGCATTGCCCCACTGGCACCAAGCAGCCCAAAATCTCACTCGTCGTGATTTTTTTCATGTGGCAGTTTGTGAAAGATTTCGTTTATTTGTCCCCTCTTCCAACAACGGTGAAAAAACTGCGAAACCGCATAACAACGTGGCTGTAGTAACACCTGATATGATCGCTATTGTAGCATATGATAGTATTAAACTATCATATGCCGTGCGACCAGAGAAGTTCATGTTGAGCATTTGTGAAAATTGTAAATATAATTTCATATTCAAACATGTATTTTATATTCACCGTAAACATCTTATACACAATGTACATCTCATCTTCATCATAAAATAAAAAAAAATTGAAATAACTAAAAGAAAAAAAAAACATTGTTAAATTTTCCTTTGTTTTATGAAAAAATGAAATAAAAAATTAGTTTAGTTATTTTATCTAGCTTATCTCTCTAAATTAATTTTACCTTAACAGACTAGACTGGTTGATTTCAGACTGGCTGTTATATTCCAGAAAAATTATATTTGGGTCAAACATGTTGTACTAGAAATAGTTGGAAAACCCGTGCGAAGTACGGATATTTGCCGGTGATATATAAAATATATAAGCGTACATACATATGTACATTAGTAAAAGATAAGATCAAATGCGTAAAATGACAAATTGATGATCGTAGCCGATTTAAGTAATGTAATAAAACATTAAAAATTAACACTGGTTAAGGTCAAGTATTGAATTCATCGATTGGTGTCTTTTAACATTACAAGGTTACGGTACACGCACTACAAACAAAACAGCTCAGCCTTCACTTGCAATCTTAATAGCTTTAGAACTTTATATATATATAGAGTGAATGACGAGTTAAAATACGTAATATATCGATTTCTCTGTTGTTCGACTATTACCGTACCATAAGTAGTAAATTAGTATATCGCATAATATTTCAAAGGAATCACAGTATAAACTACGAAGTTTTAGAACCTATATAGACAACTTTAAGAATCCAATATATTTCAAACCAATTTACAAAATAAAGGACTTTTTTTTTGTCTTCAGTCATTTGGCTGGTTTGATGCAGCTCTCCAAGATTCCCTATCCAGTGCTAGTCATTTCATTTCAGTATACCCCCTACATCCTACACATCCCTAGCAATTTGTTTTACATATTCCAAACGTAGCCTGCCTACACAATTTTTTCCTTCTACCTGTCCTTCCAATTTTAAAGCGACTATTCCAGGATGCCTTAGTCTTAGTATGTGGCCTATAAGTCTGTCTCTTCTTTTAACTATATTTTTCCAAATGCTTCTTTATTCATCTATTTGTCGCAATAACTCTTCATTTGTCACTTTATTCACCCATCTGAGTTTTAACATTCTCCTATAGCACCACATTTCAAAAGCTAATAATCTTTTCTTCTCAGATACTCCAATTGTCCAAGCTTCACTTCCATATAAAGCGACACTCCAAATATATACTTTCATAAATCTTTTCTTGACATTTAAATTAATGTTTGATCTAAACAAATTATATTTCTTACTGAAGGCTCGTTTCGCTTGTGCTATTCGGCATTTTATATCGCTCCTGCTTCGTCGATCTTTAGTGATTCTACTTCCCAAAGAACAAAATTCTTCTACCTCCATAATCTTTTCTCCTACTATTTTCACATTCAGTGGTCCATCTTTGTTATTTCTACTACATTTTACTACTTTTGTTTTCTTCTTGTTTATTTTCATGCGATAGTTCTTGCGTAGAACTTCATCTATGCCGTTCATTGTTTCTTCTAAATCCATTTTATTCTCGGCTAGAATAACTATATCATCAGCAAATCGTAGCATCTTTATCTTTTCACCTTGTACTGTTACTCCGAATCTAAATTGTTCTTTAACATCATTAACTGCTAGATCCATGTAAAGATTAAAAAGTAACGGAGATAGGGAACATCCTTGGACTCCCTTTATTATTACGGCTTCTTTCTTATGTTCTTCAATTATTACTGTTGCTGTTTGGTTCCTGTACATATTAGCAATTGTTCTTCTATCTCTGTATTTGAACCCTAACTTTTTTAAAACGCTGAACATTTTATTCCAGTTAAATAAAGGACATTGGTAGGTTTAGATCACATAAACAGAAAAACTTTTAAAATGAAAATATAAGAATAAAATTTTAATTGAAATAATGGATAGATACAAAAATCCGGGTTTTTTTTGTTAAAAAATATTAAAATTAAATTTTAAAACATATTATAAACGCAATAGATAAAAAAAAATATGCGTGGTATATTAACAATTCTCACAAATTTAATACAAACAAACGTTGGCTGAAATAAAATAAGGTTATATATTGAAAAATACTTTATAATTCTAGGACAGCCAATAAAAAGTAAACCGTAAAAATCCAATCACTGCAAAAAATTAAATTAAGTTATGCAATAAAACTTCATATCAAAGCAGTAAAACCTACATTAATCCATTATAAAACAAATCATAAAGAATAATTAAAATTTATAAAAGATAAAATATAATAATTTTTAAAAAACGTTGAAAACGTCTGTTTTAATTAAAACACACAATTTTCATGCCGTAGTAATAACAAAAATTAGATCTAGAATAAATCTGATAAAGCACCTTAATAAAATTAATAACATTTACGTAACACCAAAATTCTAATAACATAGATTGAAATTTCAAACTTAAATGAAACTTCGGTAAATTATATTGCACATTTTGTACGTAGTTTGAATATTACTGAAATACTGATGTACCCTGTTACAAAACGGGGAGATGTATATATAGAGATATTTGAGCTTCCCATATGACCGCATACCTGAGAGCAATCAACATGTGCATACTGAACAAGAGCATACAACAAATAAACGTGTTATACATAAATAGGCACGCGTAAACGATTACGTAGAACATTACGTAAGAAGAAAAATCTGATGTAGACATCACATGACTTCTTTGTACGCATATTACATTACATATACACATTTTTTTTCAAAATGAAAAATACATAAAATTTTATTTCATAAATAAATTCTGATATTTTTTATTTATTATTTATTGTAATTTTTTTTACGCTCACAGGTTAATAATTGTAAATCAATATATTTAAATTAAAAGAAAATTTAAAAAAAATAGGAAATGAAGTCGGATTTGAACCGATGTGCCTTCCCCTTCTAAGATCCAATATTTCATTAATTAAAATTTTATTTTGCTATAACTCTGGAACCAATGAAAACGAATACCACTTATGATATATCGTTGAAAAGCTCTCAATGAGAGCTTATTATTTTATGCAGTTAAGAAAAGTCCAAAATCGAATTTTTTAGGATTTTGGAATCTTTTGGACACGGTTGATCCAGTCGATTGCAACCAAAAGGAAAGGAGCACAACAAGATGTTATAACAGTCCTAAATCCAAAATTTCAACATCCTACGACTTATCATTTTTGAGATATGCGAGATACATACGTACGTACAGACGTCATGCCGAAACTAGTCAAAATGGATTCAGGGATGGTCTAAATGGGTATTTCCGTTGAAATCTTAAAACTGAAATTTTTCGCGATCACATGACTTTCCTTTACTTCGTACAAGGAAAAAAAAATTGAGTTTTAAAACAATGTACTTCATCCATTAGTACAATTTTACATAATTTGTGTACTTTTAAATTACATTTCTGAGACATCTGAACTATTTTAAAACCCTGAAAAATTTTATATTTAGAACATATCTTCTACGAGATACATCCGTTTTTTCTTCCTTGTACAAAGTAATCGCGAAAAATTTCGGTTTTCAGACTTTAACGGAAATATCCATTTCACCATCCCTGAATCCATTTTAATTACTTTCGGCGTGACGTCTGTATCTCGCATAACTCAAAAACGATTAGCCGTAATATTTTGAAATTTTGTATTTAGGTCTGTTGTAATATCTAGTTGGGCGCCTTCCTTTTTGACTGCAATCGACTGAACCAAAAAGTCCAAAAAAATTGGTGTGTGGTGTGGTGTATCTGTCGAATAATTGTGCGGGCTATCTTTTTTCGGAGACCATCACAGCAGAACGGTATCAAGAAATAATCATGGAATTTATGGCTTTGTTACATGCTGATGATCGTGATTGCTGGCTATAACAAGACGGAGCAACTGCACACACGGCGAACTGAATTCGCAATTTCTTCGATGACCGGCTAATTTCTCATGGTCAATGGTCTCCTCGTTCACCGGACCTGAGCCCTCCCGATTTTTATTTGTGACAGTTTTTAAAAGGTAATGTATACTCAAACAACCCGCATACACTTGATGAACTTAAACAAAATATTGAGGACTGTATATCAAATATCACTGCTGCTACACTGAAGAAAACACATTGAAATTCATGGTGGACATTTCCAGCATTTATTATAAACTTATAAATAATACTATTGTAAATGTTAATATTATTTTTTTAAATTAATAAAAAGGCTTTCTAAAAAACAATTTTTTGTCATTTGGGTTGCGCGATTTTACGATCACTCCTTTTGTATATATATATGTAAACCATAATTTAAGTGAATGGTATTTTCGTACTCCTCATATCTCAAAACGTAAAGAAAATTCATATTCAACCCCCACTCACCCCATTCAACTAAAGTATTACCGTACTTTTCTTCAAAAACGTCTGTAAATAAAAATTATAAGTATACGTGAATAACAAATAATAATGTATGTAATTTTATTTATTCACAATAATACGACCGAAAAAAATATTCTTAGCATAAGAAATGTAAGAAAAAGATATTATTTATCTTAAATTATGATGCAATGTAAAATAACAATAATAATAGTTTATCGTCGCATTGCAGTGAAAACATATATTTTAAATCTTTAAAAGGAATAACATAATTTATACCACAAACAAGCATCAGAATTTACTTTCAATAAATTAGAACATTTATCAAGACGATTTTACTGTTTCATAAATCTGTTACAGTTTTCCAGAAAGAGCCCCCCTCCATACGATTTGTTAGGTTTTACTGTAATAAAAAAATACGTGATATTTATTCTTTTTTCAATATAAATAAATTTTTTTCAAAATTATACGTCAAATATAGCAACATATATATATATATATATATATATATATATATATAAATTTAATGGTCATTTCGACTTATTTACTACACCATATTGTAATTACGTATATATTAGTTACGTGAAAATAAATATTTTTGTAAAAAATGGACCTGCTAGGTGGTGCCGATGTCGAGATATTTACGAAACAAGCAAATATACAAAAAGTATTTTTTTTGATTTCATAGAATTTGTTTCAAAATTTTTCTTAATATTTTCACGGTACTTCCATATCACCGATATTGTCGAATGACCAACGCGTAATTCTTGGGCGATGTCGTTATTAGTTTCACCATTCTATAACTGCCAGACAATGTGCGCGTTTAACTCTATCGTGAATGTTTTTCACGAAGTCATATGTAAATCACTGTTGAATGAATTAGTCAGGATACGTAAAATAAAATATTGTACCCGCACGATATGATACGCTCACAACAAAGTATTAATAACTACCGAATGTGGATGCTTCAATGTACAATAATCTGGTATATGAAGAAGTTAAGAAAACTTCAACTATAGTACCTGTAAAAAGGAAAAGCTGACTCATTTTAACCATCAAAATATTTCTGTAGAGACCAGTCACTTCCGTCCGTCATTAGAAACGATAAAATGCTGCAATGCAGTAGTCATAATAACTGATATGTCCCTACAACCGATGTAATTATAAACTGCATTTATGTATTAACAGCATACCAAAAGACATCTTTTTAGTTACTATATCCGATATGTCATTTTATTCGATGCCACTATAAACGATACTTACTGTATTTTTATATACAACCCAGTTTATACATTTTACAGCTACACTGCAAGCTTTCATTTAAATATGTGAATTCACTATTACTGTAGTTTTACTTCTTTTCCACATGCAAAAAGGGAATGTTTTCAGGCAAAATATTAATTTCCTATTAGAAACGGTCACAATTTTCACATCCAAATTGTTACCATTTCAGTTCAATAAATGTTTATTGTTTATATTTTGACACAGGAAAATTTTTATGATTATTACATTTAATATTTCCTTATTTAAAACTGGAGTTCTCTCTTTTTTTTTAATAAGAGAATATTGATGAAATATAACATTCGGTTTCTTTTGATGTTACTGTATGATTTTTAATCCACAAATATTAATAATTTAATGATTAAACGCATCGCGAACTGTATAGTATTGAATTTCTTTGAAGAATTTTTCACAGCAGTAAATTTAAGACCTCACCTCTGTATGTATTTAAAGACAAGCATTTAAATGATTGTTTTCATTAGTTATTAATGCTGAATATTGTTAATTACTTTATATTTTATAAACATATACAAATTTATAAATAAACACTACCTAAAAAATTCATATTAAAAATCACAAATCGTTTTTCAGTTTTTATGGTTTTTAAATTCAGAACAAGCGTGCCAACGAGTTGACGGTACATATAATATATATAATTTGAAATAAATTCATGGGTTATAGTAAATAATGTTAAATTTTACAGTAGCGGAGAATAACGAAAGAATATGTTATAGAAATAACGGCCTATAAATACATTTTTTCTAAATGTATGTTGATCGATTTTAATGAAATCGATCAAGAACTTTTGGAAATTTTTGAGCCACAAATTTTATCCACAGTAAATCACATTTTACGTGAATGTTATTTTCGTACTCCTCATATTCAAATATTTTAAAGGGAATTTACTTTTATACTTTAAAGATTTAAACTTAAATCTTTTAATTTCGGGATCAAAATTATCTATAAACTGCTCGTTAAAAGAAATGAATTTCAGAAGGATTTATATTTTGACTTTATTTAATTTGAAAAGATGTTTCTAATTGATAAATTACATCAATTAGCATAACAATTAGATATATAAACTAAATTTCCCTGCATTGCTCGAGTACTATTGTTCATTCTTCACCAGGGTTAATTAATATCTATTATTCCGTAAAATTTATGTAAGTGTACAAGACATAATTTAATTTTCAACAACTTTTCATCAAAAGTGGTTTGGATGATTTTAATTAAATTAAAAATTTTACAAGCTGTAGAAAACATTTATAAAAAAAAGAAAAAAATTATCATAAAAATATGGGCTGCCGCCTTCCTCAAAAATTAAAAATAGATTAGTAATATTTCAAAAACAACTATTATAAATAATAAAGTAAAAAACCAAGTTATTTTAAATGAAGTTTTTTTTTTATATAACAGTTTTTTTTAAATTTGTAACTACTGAAAACATAAAATAAAAATTATTCTTTCAACAAGAAAAACTTTAATTTGGACACCACTGACTCCTTTTATGCCTAATAAATTACATATACACATTTTTTTTTAAAATGAAAAGTACATAAAATTTTATTTCATTAATAACTCCTGATATTTCTTCATATTTTTTATTGTCACTATTGAATTATTATTTATTGTATTTTTTTTTTATAATCACAGGTTAATAATTATTAATAAATCAATATAATTAAATTAAAAAAAAGGAGATGAAGTCGGATTTGATCCGATGTGCCTTCCAATTTTAAGATCCAAATATTTCTTTAACTGTAGTTAATAAAAATTTTGGATTTTGGGCTTTTTGGACACTTTTGGTTCAGTCGATTGCAATCAAAGGGGAGGTGCACAATTAGTCGTTACAACAATCCTAAATCCAAGATTTCAACATCCTACGGCTAATCGTTTTTGAGATATGCAAGAAACACGTACGTACGTACAGACGTCAGGCCGAAGCTAGTCAAAATGGATTCAGGGATGGTCAAAATGGATATTTCCGTTGAAATCTGAAATTTTTCGCGATTTGCGATCGCGAAAAATAGTTCCTTTACTTCGTACAAGGAAGTAAAAAACTTGTTCAGTTCAATTATTTTTCACAATTGTTAAAGTTATGTTTTTAAAATTTTAAGAAACTATAAGAAAGATAGTGCACGGAGAAAATTAAGTACCAAGAAGAAATTTACGACAAGAAACAGTCTATTTTTAAAATAAAATATTTTTATAATAGTTAAAATGCTAAGGTTAAGAATGATTGATTGTTTTTACTTTCCCGCTATAGCAGTGTTAAGTACTGTAATCGATCCAATTTGGGCGTATGCGGTTTTCACCGGATCTTGACGTTTTGATCCCTAAGGAACCCAAAAAATCCGATAGAAGTTTTGTGAATGTTAATGTACACTCGTATGTACGATTGTTTTATGTTGGCCAATAAATCACGTCATATCTCCAAAATTACTGTACCCATTTTGACCAAACGTGGTCAGTTACTTCTATATATAAGGCATAGATGCCATTCAATTTTCAACGTATAAGATCAAGGGGATAAGGCTATTGAGCGAGGTCAGCCTCAGTATCTCGAGTTTTCACCTAATTAACATTACATTTTTCTTAGTCACATATATTTATTTTATTTCACAATATAAGCTCGAAGTTTGTGAATGGGAGTATAAAATGAAAATTCTGTAGCGTATGGAAAATACCATGCCTAACTGGGATTCGTACCATGGACCTCCGGATCAAAGTCCAAGACGCTACCACTCCTCCATGGAGATCGATAATTAAAACATACTTTTAAAAGAAGGGACTTTTACTAAATTAATGACAAAATCATATTACTAAAAGCTATAATATTTAAAAAAAATAGAAATAAAGAATTCTTTGCCATTTGAAGGACATAGGGTGATTCAGCTCGTTCCGGCGCCCATCTTTTATTCAGTCTTCCTCGATCTCTACTTCCACGAAGATTATATTCAAAAACTTTAAATGGTTAACGTTCTGATGATATTCTATTTAAATGATCACACCAATTATATCTACTATTCCTAAATATGTCTAACAACGGCGTCATTTTAAGTTCTCGTTTAATACCTTCCTTATGTTTCTCATCTATCTGGTTTAACCTTTGATTCTTATTTTTTTAGCCTCCGGAACTACCACAAGGTATCACTTCAGAGGATGAAATGTATGAATGTAAATAAAGTGTAGTCTTGTACAGCCTCAGGTTGACCATTCCTGAGATATATGGTTAATTGAAACCCAACCACCAAAGACACCGGTATCCACAATTTAGTATTCAAATCCGTATAAAAGTAACTGCTTTTTCTAGGATTTGAACCTTGGAACTCTCGACTTCGAAATCAGCTGAGTTTAACTTAAAGACCAACCCGGTTGGTCTAGTGTAACCTGACGCTGCAGTTAGGTATCTCATTTCCCCAACTTGAATAATAGATCATTCCTTTTTCGACATCTTCTACGTTTCACTTGTGTAAAACAGGATTGGAACAGCCAATGTTTTATTAAATTTTAGTTTAGTTTCCCTTCTAACGTTATTTTTAAGTGGTGTATAACTTAAAACAAAAAAAAAAAGAATTAACGGTTTGATATTAACTATAAAGATCTTTTTATGTATTTTAAACTAACCGTAGATAAATGTTCTGGAAAATATACTGCCAAGAGTGTTAAAATGATAGCATAATGAAGAAGTTTTATCATCATTTTGTTGGAAAAATGAAATTGTCATTAGATGTTTAATAAATAAAACACTTTTTCTTAACCTCCGGGACTACTGTTATGTATTGCTTCAAGGGGTGAGATCCCATGATCTCCGGATGAAAAATCGAGACCACGGAGGCCGGCAAATAAAACACCTGAAGTGAAGAAATAATAAAACTTTTATGATAATAATACTTTATTATCAATATTTAACTGGAATTATTTAATAATAAATAACTTATTGCAAACTAAAACAGACAAGCTTATTTCATGTAGCCATTCATTTTTGTAGCGATTACTGTTATGAACTTATCTAATTAAATATAATTAAAATATATAAAAGCTCGAACCATAAACAAAATAACAGGCAGCTGAATAACCTACTTTAAAATACCGTAATCAATGTACTTTTAACTAAATGATGAAACCACGTGTCTTTGGAAAAAGAATGGATTGTGTAACTGCTATTTTTATTTATAGTATTAACAAAGAGATATAATAGCTTAATGATTCTTTTGTAGAATATTTATAATAAAAACCATAAATAAAAATAGTGAATTAATTACGAAACTTTGATGAAATTAAAGATAATAAATTCAAAAAAAAGAAATATTTTATTTTTATATAAGAGAGTACGGGGGGGAGGAAGAATCATAGAATGTATGAAGAATGATAGAAGATTGAGATGGAAATGAAAGAATGTAAGCAATGTTACAATGGAAGTGTAGGCAAGTAAAAAAAAAAAGAAGGAGAAATAGGAAGAAAAGAGCAAAATAATGGTAAAGTAAGGGAAATTGGTATGGGAGAAAGACGACATAATGGAGATGGTAAATCAGAATGGTTGTCGATAAAGCTACTGGGTTGAGAACAGGAAAAGTAAAAAAAAATAAGGAACTTTCCTATTGTTATCGACTATAACAGGTAGCGTACCCAATGTTGTAATCCTTAATAACATAGGCAACTTACCGATAAAATAAAATTGTAAAATAATAAAAATCTACAAAAAAAATTATAATAAAAAAGAAAAGAAAAGAATGACATTGATTTTTTTTCTTTTAATTTGCGGCAGATCATCAATAAACCAGTGAATATTTAATCTACTATATAATTTATAACTCGTATAAAATTAACGGTGAAACTATATAAAATAAACTTTCAATTTAATTTTTAAAAGAAGAAAAAATCAATATTAATATTATAAACCAGGTTATTTTTTAAAAGAAATTTCAAAGCAGCTCAACGTAGTGATGGTTTCAAATTATGAATGAAAGGCTGTCTCCAGGGAATGTCCTATAACTTATTTATCATATAAAATGTATATTTTTTTATAAATAAAAAATGTTTTTATTAATAGAATATATTTTGATTTACGAACTAAAATCTGAATAAATAAAATTAATAAATTAAATATTTTCCAATTCAGTTACAAAATCTTGTAAATTATTAAATGTAATTAATTTTTTATAACAGGGAAAATGCAAAATATATTTCAAAATTTTCTCCTGACTGAAAATAAGAAAATTTCCTTAATTTAAAAAAAAAAATATATATATATATATATATATATATATATATAACATAATGCTGACACCAATGAACAAATAACTAAAAAAACTTTTACAATTAAAACAAGAAAAATAATCACTATAAGAGAACAACATTATTATTATCTGACAGTAATATTTAAGTATATAAACAGCTCTATACTGCTTATCTGAGAGGTATTTGTTGGCAGAAAGAAATGGGGTTCTACATAGTCAAAAAAAACTGCAATATGGTGGATTTTTAATTATTGTCCGCCATATTGAATCTAACTTAATTTTTTTAAATAAGAAGGTGGACAAACGTTTTCGATTTAAAATATTACTAGAAAAACAATGGTGAAACCCGTTTTTGGGTAAAAAAAAGGTGAAAGACTTTTTACGAAACGTCTTTGGTAAACCAATCTTTTCGAGGTGTTTTGGCCTGCACGATCGCCCGATTTGACTCCCCCACATTAATTTCTACGGGAGGCAGCGAAACAAGCACTGTATCGCAACAGACCACGCACGATTGGCGAAATAAAAACCGCGATAACGAGACATTCTAGTAAATCAGCTGGTTAAAGGGTTTGAAAACAAACTGAAACGTGTGCAGAGTTATATTGATGTTAGGTGATCGCTTTCAACACCTTTTATAAAATGTTATAATTATTATAACATCCGTTTCTATAAAACAATGAAATAAAAATGCAAAGTAATAATTAAGAAAGTTTCGTCATTACACTTCTATAACTCCTCCAGTGCACAACAAAGTTGCGAACGCATTGTAATTAGTTACCCTGGTTGCTAATTAATATTCTATCAGTGTTCATAAATCAAAATAACACATCATGGCATAGTAAATTACTGGTTATCAAACGAATTATGATTCTCAAATTAATCATATTATTATTACCACTAAACAATCAATTTTAATGGTGAAAGGCCAAAAAAAAGGCAAACCAAAGAAAGAAAATCCTTGAATTTATACAGTATTCTATATAATGCATTGGTTCATAATAGAAAGACGTACTTTAATTTTAAAATTTTACCAAACTGGTAAAATTTTCACCAAACTTTATTAAGCTGTGAAACAATATAAAGCATCTGGTACAGAGTAGGGGTTAGTTTCTCTGAAATTCATTTTGGTAGAATGAAGGTGTAAGGTGTAAAATTGGATATCACTATCACTTCCTTAATAATATGCAAAATAGTATAATCAACACAATGAAGAAGGCACTGGAAAATCACTTCATTTTTAATCTTCTTTACTAACCCAAGTATGGGATGATTATAATTCTTGATAAGGGTTTTGCCCTTTACAAGAGTGTCTTTTGAATATTGTTTGGTCGCCTACAACCGGCTACAATTACAACTTAATTGGTATATAATGATAAAAATAATTTCAATATTATAGGGTAAAATATATATATAAAACACAGTAAAAATAAACAAAAAATACAAAATATAATAAACATAAAAAAATACTCATAGATATTTAACGCAACAAAGATTAAAAAACAATCACAAAGAGATTGTAAAGGGACCTCACTAAAGAGAAGAACCTAGCAAAGAGATTATAATAAAAATTCGTAATATTATATAATTCAAATCGAAATAATTACTTTCATACGCAAACGAAAGATTAGATAACAAACGTAGCAATTATACAAAATTTTAAAAAAACATTACAATAAAAATATAATTTCTACCCATATACACTCAAGGATCTAATATAGACCGTATCCTTTAAATCTTGATTACAAACTGGTATTTCACAAAAAAGGAAGGATTTTTGTATTTACGATATCTATCTTAATTTAGTTCACCTCTAATACTATTGCTACGTATAATTTTTTTTTTCTGTGGAGCAAACAACCAGATAAATCATCATTGTCCGGAAATCAACCAGGAAATTTTTATTTAGTTTGTTTTTACCATAGAAAATTATTTTCTGTTTTAACAAATGCTCTGAAGGCCAATAAAAATAAAATTTTAGACTTTTCTTTATCTTCATTCAAAATTAAATTAAATTATGATTTAAATACCAAATTTTAAAGACTTTACTTTGATATTGGAATAACCAATCTACCTAAATTAATTTTTTAGGTAAACCACCTTTTGTCGAAAGATTTTTTTGACTTAGTTGTAACATATAAAATTATTTAAATATATGAAAATCTTAACAAAAAAATTATATTTGTTTTTGTTAAAAGTTTCATTGTGAAGATTTAATAAACAAAATCCTGTTTAAAAAAGATACTTTTTTGGAAATGTATATTTTTTTGAACAAAAGTTTGGTTATACGGAAACGAATTTTTATTAGTTTGCTGTTACGTAAAAATTACATTTAATGTTTAGTATAACAAACTTGTCATAAAAAATATTTTTGTATTAAAAACCGAGATTTTCATCGAAAATATCTAATAGATTGAATTTATTGGCAAGTACAAAAAACTTACTGAATTACTTTTTTTAATTTGTAAAAAAAAAATTGATTTTATATCAAAAGATATAATTCTCATCGAAAATATCAAAAACTCAAATGTTTAATGGATGAAACTCTTTTAAAAAATGTTGCTTGGAAATTCAATCATTTTTAAACAAAAAAATTTGGTAAATATATAAACGAATTCTTTAAAATTTACCACTACATAAAATAATTTTTAATGGTTTCTATAAAGGCTTATCAAAAAAATATTATGTAAGAAATCAAAATTATTTATAAAAATCTTATATGGACACCACATGACTTCCTTCTACGCCTATTAAATTACATATACTTTTTTTTTTTTAAATGGAAAGTACATAAAATTTTATTTCATTAATAACTTCTGATATTATTTATTGTAAAACGTTTTTTACAATAAAAAGTTAATATTTATTAATAAATCAATATGTTTAAATTAAAAAAATATATATAAAAGAAAAAAATGAAATCGGATTTGAACTGATGTGCCTTCCCCTTGTAAGTTCCAAATATTTCATTAATTAAAATATTATTTGGCTATAACTCTGGAACCAATGAAAATAAGTATCACTTACGATATCACGTTGAAATACTCTCAATGAGAACTTATTATTACTGCAGTTAAAAAATCCCAAAATTCACTTTTTTGGATTTTAGCTTTTTTGGACATTTTTGTTCAGTCGATTGCGATCAAAAGAGGTGATGAACAACTAGATGTTACAACAGTCTTAAATCCAAAATTTCAACATCCTATGGCTAATCGTTTTTGAGTTATGTGAGATTCATACGTGCGTACGTACTGACGTCACGCCGAAACTAGTCAAAATGATTTCAGGGATGGTCAAAATAGATATTTCTGTAGAAATCTGAAAACCGAAATTTTTCGCGATCTCAATACTTTCTTTACTTCGTACAAGGAAGTAAAATTGTAGTGTTTGACAAATGCTTGATTTTTGCAATATAACGTTTAGGTTCCTTGAAATAATATCTTTTATAACCAACTATCGCATTACATACGAGTTTATTAGAAACACCAAATTGATTACAAGTAATTTAATAGGGTTATTTATCACACGAAATCAGTCTTAAAAACTACACATTTTAAATACAATTTTTAATAAATATTTGTTTCTTCTATTGCTTCATAAGGACATCTGTTTCACATCTTCCCAGTGTATACATTGAATATGATGTAATGCCCCCCAAAAAAAAATAATAATAATAAGGAATTATGTAAAAAAAAAATTAAACCTTTTTTAAAATGGTTAATTTTCATCCATAACTTTTAATAGGTTATTTAGGAGAATATGGGATAAAATCTTTTGAAATATAAGAACTATACCATGCCAGACTGAATTCAAATGCAGGACTTCCGGATAAAAGACTGAGAAGTACATCCACTTCGAAATGGAGGTCGGCAATTTCACCAGGTGAACAAAAAATTTACATTAGTTCTATAGATATTGAAAGTTGGTCAATTTTTTACGAATGAATCATGTAATTTTAAGACACGAAAAGATACCTTAAAGAAAGATAAAACGAGTTAAAATATTGCGATCCTACTGGTTCGTATGAAACACTAATTCTAGAAAACTGTTCCTCATTATTACAGAGAATTGAAACGATAGTAAAATATATTTTTATTGACATTTAACAAGAACATGTAATCTAATTTAATAAATTATTGGTGAATTACTGCTTAGAGGTGAAAGCTTAATCCCGAGAGACCTTTGATAGACATCGGGGCTCTATTTAGCGACTCTATACGTCACGTAACGGTTGATATTAACAATGACAGATCATATGCGCTGTGACAACCGTCTGGATGAGTAAGTGCTATCTGAAGAATAGATTTCCAGCATTCTTTTATGAAAAGAAAAGGGGCGTGTTCAACCTCCCAACAGGTGTTTCACTCAGTAGAAGGCGGAGTCATATATATAACAGGAAGGGAGAACTGGTTTATTTTCCATAGAGTGGGGATGGCTGAGAATCACATCTTAACAATTAATTTAATTAGCTTAGAACGGGGAAATAGAAAATATAGAGGGATATAGTTCGATGGAACTGCTACGAGCAGAGGTCTGAGCATGCTCACTTGTTACTTATCGCTTGTATGCTGCTCCTAGGGATGTCAGTCTTCAGCACATTCCATGTAATATAGAAAATATACTACAAAAACATAATCTAATGTATACACATATTTCTAAAATGTATTACTCAATAAAAACTATACATTTTTTCTGACACTATTACAATACAAAAATAGCATTTGTATCATTTTAAAGTTATATATATATTTTTTTTTAACCTCCAGGACCACCTTAGGTATTGGTTTAGAGGATGAGATGATTGTTTTGTAGCGTGTGTGAAAATGTTATGCCTAACCGGGATTCGAACTCGGGACTTCCGGATGAAAGACCGAGATGCTACCATTCGCGTCTTATACGTTTATTAACATATTTAGCTTTTTATTTAATTTTATACTACGTTACATGCATTTTAATGAATATAAACAAAGCCGTAAAAGTTTTCAGTGATTGATTTACTGGAGTAGCCTAACTACAAAATGTTTAAATAAGTAAAATTTATTACCATGTAAAGTTAAAATAATTTTACGTCGTTACATATTCAATCGATATGTTTTATCAATAAAAAATCCTTGAAACAAAATTTTGATAAAAAAATACATATTTCTTGATATTACAGTAGTATCGTTAAAATACTGTGTGCGTTTAATCTATGAAAACTGACCAGCGTTCTCCAATCGATAACCAAAGTATACAAGCAATCAATAAACATCAAGCTCTTAACAGAATATTAGGCAAAACTATTTTGTATTTCGTTCAAACCAATTTATTTCTTGAATCGTTGGCAAACATCAAATAATTAAAAGATATATAACAAAGGTCGAAATAATAAATATCGACTTCTCCCTAAATCGTACATCAAGAGAACGATCCCTTACTGAACATAATGAAGAAAAGGAAAAGAAGAATAGTCTTCTATAATCATCTAGCAAGTCTCGCGGAAGGCTAACTAAGAAACTAGTAATTTACCAACAAAAAAATCAAGGCAAAAATAACTGGCTAAAAGAAATAGAAGACCTTAAAGTTACAAAAAAACAGATTTGGAACAGGGAAGAAAAAATTATCCTTAAAAGCAAGAAAACAAAATTAAAAATTTAAAATCAAAACTCCAAAACAAAGAAATTACAATATCACAAACGAACAAAGATTTTAGAAGTCTAAAAGAATGAGAGTATTGGGCAAAGAAGAAAAGTTGCCAGAAATAATCTTCCCAACATTGACTATAATTGCTCCAATGAGGGCCTAAACCAGGCTTAGCCAACAGTTTTTGCTTCCGGGCTGAATTGGAAAGAAAGCTTTTTTCACGGGCCGAACGAAATATTCAAATAAAAAAATGTTATATACAAGAATAATTCATTAAAAAAAAAAAAAATTATGGAATTTGTTGTACTTTTATTTAGATTCATTAAAGAAAAATTTTTTACACAAATATAAGTTGAGCTGAAGATTACTAAATATTTCTTGACAAGTTTTTTTTAAATTTCCTTATTTTCCATTATTCAACTGCTTATAAGTAAGTATTAAAAAACTTTTCGCTGGCCGCATAAATTCATTACGCGGGACGGATGGGGCCCGCGTGTTGGCCATGCCTGGCCTAAACCATATTAAAAAAAAAATGTCGAATCTTAACCGTTTACTAGGAGAAAAAAATGAATTTCACAGGGGAATATCTATACAACAGTACAAAATAGAATACATAAAGGCGTAACAAATCTTAATTGTTGAAAAACTATAGGACTACTAAACAACGAATCATAAATGTAGTTAAAAATTAAAAATTGTTAAAAAATAGCGTTGAATTTTTTTATTATTAATAATACATAACAATTAATATTAATAACAATAAATATCAACAGATCATAAAGGAAAAATAAATGTTTATTCAATGAAACAATATCATACCCTTAATTTCATTTCAGTGTAAACGATTGTTTGTGGTTGTTAAAACAACGTGGAAGTGGGTGACTCATATTGGAATCATACCAGATAAATGTAAATATTATTTGTTCGTGCATGCGTTAATATGTATACATAAAACTGTGCGTATGCGTTTGAGTAGTATTGTACGAGAGAGATAAATCGGCAGGGTGACAGAGAAAGGTAACAAATAATAGGAGTGAAAGAGAGACAAAGAGTGGCGGTTAGTTAGTTTTACAGGAAGACAAATATTTGGAAGTGCTGAAACTCAACATTCGGTGTGGAGACAAATAGTACTAGAGTGGAAAACTGAATTTTAGAGAAATATAACGCGGTTCACATTATTCAGTATTTGACTGTTTATATAAAGTTATGAAACAAACAATTTGAGTAATAATGCAAGTACTCATGCGGAATAAGTTTGTAAATCACACACACCTGCACTTCTAAACAAAGTCGTTTATTAAATGAATCCAGTTACAAAGAAAAAAGATTTACAAAGTAATCTCCTCAACAAAAAACCACTATGATCAAAAAGCACAGAAAAAATGCATTGTAAGATGAAAAACTGTTTGGAATAAAGTGGAAATGGAAAGTATGTTTAAAAAAGTTATAAAATAAGTTAATTATAAAAATACTTTTAATGTTTAATAAAAGAAACTAAACAGTTTTTTTTTAATGATAAAATAACACATTAGTATAGATCATTCATTATACGATGTATAATTTTAACGTAATTTCTTTATTATTACAAACAGGAAATGATTTTCGGGGTTAAAAAAAATTAAATTAGTTATAAAAGTAATAAATCTCTGAACTGAACAAGAAAAAATACTACCCAGATATTACTGCTTTTAATATTCGATTTTTCATTCCAAAAATTTCAATTAATTCCTACATACTAGAAATAAAACATACAACTTTTAGAATTTTAATATTGATAACAAAATCGTATATTACTCATAAATTAAAGTATACCCATATACGTAAACCTATACACCCATGTACCACGCTCACCATTAAGTACAGTATGCCGCTTTTTATTTTTTTTATTTTTCTGTTTAGCCTCCGTAAGAACCGTAAGGTATTACTTCAGAGGATGATATGTATGAAGTATAGTCCTGTACAGTCTCAGGTCGATCGTTCCTGAGATGTGTGGTTAATTGAAATAGAAACCACTAAAGAACACGATCTAGTATTCAAAACAGTATGACGATGCAGAAACATCCTGTGCGTCAGATGATATCTACGTAAACTGACAATTTAAAACCAACCTTTGTAAACACAACACAAAGTGGACGGCCAACACGTCACGAGACTATATCATCCGGTAAAATTTAGAAACGTCTTCGATAAAGATTTATAACAGAATTATTGCGGCATGGTCACAGATACCTGTGATTTGATTAAAAAAGTGTTATATTTAGAACGCTTTTGAAGTAAAAACAATTATTTGTAGTAAGTGATTAATTGCAATTCTACAGGTGACGGAAATTCGAGCACTGATGACAATAATTAAGGTAAATACCTACTATAATTTGTATTCTTTTAATTAAATATTTGAAGTACAGACTGATTTACTGAATTACGCAAATAAATACTGTTTTACGTTCTACGGTAATTTTATTAATCGAATCCAAAAAGTAACATTTTTTTTTTACTTTTTTCAGTTTTCCAAATTTGTATGCGCGTGGTACATGGGTATATACATTAACAAGATATCAAAGGGACACAAAGTTTCTTAATAGACAATACTTAAACGTTTTAAACAAGGCAAAAATATAATACAGGACTTCAAAAAAAAAATCTAGGATAAATAATTTTTTCCTTCATACTCGTAATTTACATAGAAATCATAATTTATATGTGAAACAAGATTTATTTTTAGTAAAATAAAGATAAACATAAATACTAAATAAAAATAAACATAAACTGTAAACTTAAAGGAAAATAAGCAAGTAGATAAATTAGCAAAAAATGATTCAGGCAGATTCTGTAGTATTCCAAACAACATGAATAAAAATCAATCTGAAAAACTAATTGAATCACAATTTAAATAAAGCTATTACATTTTTTTTATTTTCAAGACAATCAGATAAAATACCAATTAAATCCAGTATAATAGATCAGATTGAATTAAGTGTCGCAAATGTTAAAAATAAAGAAAAGAATGGCTAATGGAAAAGAAATAATAAAGAATCTTGCTTTGTTTTATTTTATTTAACTAAACTTTGTTTGTAATGTGAATGGAATGATGAATAAAAAATCAGTTCCTTAATTTCGATAAAATTTACCAAATAATCGAATTAAAAATTAAAATTAAGAAAATAACTGTAAAAATAACTTTCCAATACATGTAAAATAACATAAAAACTCACCCACACTTATTTTTCTTACATATTCAGTGAATATTTATTATTATTATTATTTTAAGTACAGACGAACGATGATAATGAAAACAAAACAATTATCATGTTTTAATAGATTAGGAAAACAATGTTTTAGTGAATACGTGGAGTTATCACAAAGGTATCCCGAAAATTTCAAAACCTATTCTATTTGTGAAAATAATGGATAAAGTATATATTAACAAAATGACTCGTTTGCAAGTTACGGCTAGTGAAACATTTCGCTCGCATTTCAGCTACTTCGGTGAAATGAGGTCGTACCGAAATTTTAGGACGTAAATTAAGAGACAGAATAAATGATTTCTTATGGATTTTGACCTGAAAAATCGAATAAAATATCTTCTAGAACCGTATCTACAATAGTGTTTGAGAAATCTATGATAAAAACCAATAGAGTATGAAACCTTTATTTTACTTTTTTTTTTGAAGCACAATAACTTTTTTAAATCTGTAATTAACACATAAAACTATTAAACAAAATTTAATTCTGAACAAAATGGCGGAAGATAAGTTGAACAAAATAAAGAAAATGTAGAAAAATTCGATTATTATTTAGAAACAGCACAATATAAGCACAATATATCAAGGTAGATTATACATACCGGTTTAAAAAATGTTCAGAAATGAACAGGCCATTTTCAACACATTTCTTGGTAAGATTCTGTACTGCTTTTTACAAATATCTCACCTCACAAAAAAAAAAAATTGTTTTTTTTTATGTTAAATAAGTAGTTTTGTGATAAATGTAGGAGTGAACTTTTTCTAATTTTTTGTTTTTTTTTAGTCAACTTATTATACACTATTTTGTTTAAAATTAAGTTCTCTACAAATTCTTTTTAAAAGTTTAATTTGTTTATTACAAAATTAACAAACCTATTGTTTGTCAATATAAAAAAGACAAAGTTTTTTATCCCAATTTATTCGTTTTCACACCAGATTCCTCAAAAACTATTGCAGATAAGGATCTAGGACTTACTTTAATCGATTCTTCAGGTCAAAAACCAAATAAATCACTAATTCTGCCCCTTATTTAACTTCCTAAAAATTTTAGTACGGACTCATTTCACCGGGGAAGCTGAAATCCGAGGGAAATCTTTCACTAGCCGTAACTCGCAAACGAATCATTTTACAACATACGTTTACAGGAAATTTTTCCATTATTTTCACGAGTACAAAAGGTCCCGGGAGAACTTCGTGATACACTCAATATATGAATTTCACTCATTCCACAAGGATTAGACAAATAATATTAAAAAAACAACAATATTTTTACATTATTTAATTAATTATTAAATTCTTTGTTGTTAAAATTAAAATATATTATAATACAAATAAAATACTGATCAATAAATCGAAAACTTATTAAAAATCAAATGAACTTTTCAATTTTTTTTTAACTAACAGTTTACACGTAAATATATATAATTTTTCCTAACGTGTTCGTTGCAATCTGTTCAACTAGTGAACAATAAGCACCTCCCTCCGTTACCAAGGTAATGAGGATGATATGCATGACATGTAAAAAAGGTAGTTATGAAGAAACTCCGGCCGACCATTCCTGAGATGTATGGTTAATTGAAACCCCAACCAGCAAAGTACACCGGTATCCACTGTATATCCTAGTATTCAATTCTGTATTAAAACATCTAACCTTTACAAGGATTTGACCCACGCAACCGTTGACTTCGAAAATCAGCTGTTAAACAGTTAATTAAAACCCCAACCAGCAAAGTACACCGGTATCCACTGTATATCCTAGTATTCAATTCTGTATTAAAACATCTAACCTTTACAAGGATTTGACCCACACAACCGTTGACTTCGAAATCAGCTGTTAAACAGTTAATTAAAACCCCAACCAGCAAAGTACACCGGTATCCACTGTATATCCTAGTATTCAATTCTGTATTAAAACATCTAACCTTTACCAGGATTTGACCCACACAACCGTTGACTTCGAAATCAGCTGTTAAACAGTTGGGTTGGTCTAGTTAACCACTAGACCAACCCGGTGGGGTATACGTAAATATGAAATATTTTTACACATAGGCTAATACATAATATTATTTCTTATATATTAGTACAAATAAGTTGAATTCAATCCCTATACAGTAAAGAAGTATTCCTGGTAGCTATTTTATCGTAAATGGACAAATAATTAATACACGTAACTTTTTGACTGAAAGAAATTTCTTAATTAATTTTTAGCTCTTTTTTTCCTTTGTTGCTTATGTTGATAAATGGACAAGTATATAATATTGCAAGGTCGGGAAAATAAGCGAGGCCGAATACAAAGAATTTGATTGCAGTTGATAAAACATAGCTGGGGTTGTGAAAATCAGTTTTTTGAAGTTACGTAACATTATTGTAAAACATAATCTGGCAAAAGAGGATTACATAATAGGTATATCAGTTAACAACCTAAATAAGGAAAATAAGGCATTAAAAGAAAAAGTGTAACGCCTAAGGGAGGAAAAAATCAAAATAATGAGAGAAGGTTAGGTTTTTATAAAAGTATAAATAATTTTTAAAACAATCTTTTCCTTAAATACATTACAGTAATTTTATAAATTTTTTTTAAGTGATACAAATTTCTCTTTAGAAGAAATAATTCTTGACAATCTTTCAAAGAAAAATTTCATAGCAAGCTTCTGGTTGATGAAATCATATTTCTTAAGTTATTTATATTATATAATTAAAAAAAAAAATGTTTCTTTTGTACATCTCGAAATCAAATTAATGGAAATATATCGTTTAAAAAAAATTATAAACATTTTTAATAACTAATTTGCTGGATGTAACATTTAAAAGGAAATCAAATCTTTTATAGTTAAAAATACCGGAGGACTTCCATATTATGGCATAAAATAAAAAAACAGGTCTTTCCACAGGATTAATAAAAAACAATAATAAAAATAATAATAAACTAATCATTAATAGAAATAATAAAAGCAATTAAGTTTCAAAGCTAGGTATATATTAAAATAGTTTGAATGAATAAAGTTTTAGATAATAGTTTTCCGTTAATCCTAAAATAAGAGGCAAAGTTAGAGAAACGTTGTGTTATCATACAAATAAGGGTGACCATTAAGAGATAATAGTATTTACAAGACTATACTAACTCCCTTTATGCTATAATACGTGCACTGTAATCAACATACAGATAACAGAACGAGCAACACGAAACCTCACATTCAAACACACAAATATTGTAAATACTAAAAGACTTACAGAAATTTAACTTTCAGAAATTTAAATTTCAAATTAGCTCAAAAATTAAAAAAAATTACTTTAACGTTATAATAATTAATATATTAAAATGATTTTTATCATGTTTAACTAAGAATATAAAAGTTAAAAAAAAAAACAGTAGTTAAATATTTTAATTAAAAATAACTTTCTTAATATTTTTTTAATAAAGCAATTCATAAAAATTAAGAAGGAAAAAATAATTATTTTACAGTGCAATATTATTTATTTATTACGTTAAATCTCGTAAACATGTGGTAGAATAATTTATAAATCACTGTAGAAATATAGAAAGAAAATATTAAAGATAAAAAGGTAAATCAAATTTAAACAAACATTTCTATTATCAAAAAATAAAATAACCAATAGTTTCTCAACTACGTAAAAAGGAAAGTTGAATATTTTAAAACTGAAAGAGAAAAAACACTCTCTAAAAATAGGTAAAACTAAACAAGATAGTATAATAAAGAATATTTTCTACGTTACACTGAAAATTCATATAGATTTTAATGAATTTTTTTAATATTCAAACTTTAGCAATTATAATAGTTTTTAAGAAAAGAAAACTTTCATAGAGAATCAAGAAGATAGAGGAAAAACTTTACACAAAAGAAAAACCACCAAGTGAAATAAAAAGGTGGTTGGTATGATAAAGAACAAAATAAATCCTACCATAAGCAATTCTTACGACCCTTAAACACGCATACGAAAATGTAACTGTAATAACTTTCTTCATTAAAAAAAAAAGACTAAGAACAAAAATTTCAACAGCATTACGATAATGATATAATTTGCATACATTAAAAAGAATTATATACACAGGTTACATACTAAAATACCCATTATACTGTTCATCCAAGGAAGAAATAAAAAAAAAGACAGAACTCCCAGCGTGAAACAAGTTTTTCGTAACAGCACTTATTTTGAGATAAATTAACTTACATTTATTATTATATATACTGCTACAGCGGAAAATCCTTCAGTACTACTTCTATTAATATAAAAAACAAAAGTAAAACAGTAACCGCTAGGTTGAGTTAGGCAGTACAATCACCGGCCAAATTAGTTCAATTATTAACAGCAATATAACTACGAATATATCAGAATTTTTATAGGCTATAACTTGTTTTATCATTAATCCTTAACAAAGATTAATAATATTATTTTATTACTCATATATTAAGACAACAAATAGAAAATTTAATTAAATACTCAGAAAACCCAACATGTTACGCAGTGTTATAAGTACTTTTTCACTTCCTTGTACGAAGTAAAGGAAATATTGTGAACGCGAAAAATCTCGGTTTTCAGATTTCAACGGAAATATCCCCATTTTGACTATCCCTGAATCCATTTTAACTTGTTTCAGTGAGACATCTGTACGTACGTACGTACGTACGTATGTATTACACACAACTCAAAAACGATTGACGTAAGATGTTACAATTTTGTTTTTAGGACTGTTTAACATCTAGTTGTGCACGTCCTCTTTTGATTACAATAGACTGGACCAAAAGTGTCCAAAAAAGCCAAAAATCTAAACAATTTGGATTTTGGACTTTTTGTTAACTGCAGTAATAAGCCCTAATTGAGAGCTTTTTAACGTATATGTGGTACTTATTTTCATTGATTCCAGAGACAGCCAAATAAAATTTTAATTCATAAAAAATAATTGGATGCAAATTAATCGATACTAAATAAATACTATAGATTGTTCATTCGAATATATGATTTTTTTACTTCCTTGTATTACGCAAAGGAAGCATTTTGATCACGAAAAATTTCAGTTTTCAGATTTCAACGGAAATATCCATTTTGACCACGCCTAAATCTATTTTGACTAGTTTCGGCGTGACGTCTGTATGTACGTATACATGTATGTACGTATCTCGCATAAATCAAAAACGATTAGTCGTAAGATGTTGAAATATAGGATTTAGGATTGTTATGCACCTCCCCTTTTGAATACAATCGACTGAACCTAAAGTGTCCAAAAAAGTCCAAAATCCAAAAAAATTGGATATTGGACTTTTTGTTAACTGTAGTAATTAGCCCTCATTGACAGCTTTTCAACGCTACATCATAAGTGGTACTTACTTCCTTTAATTCCAAAGTTATAACTATATAAAATTTTAATTAATGAAATATTTGGATCTTACAATGGGAAGGCACATCGGATCTCTCCCTTTTTTTAACTTTTTTTTGTTTAATTTAGATATATTGATTTATTAACAATTAACTTCGGATTGAAAAAAAAAAATTACGATAAATAATTCAATAATAATAAAAAAAATATCAGAAGTTATAATGAAATAAAATTTTATGTACTTTTCATTTAAAAAAATGTGTATATGTAATTTAATAGGCGTACGAGGAAATCAAGCGGTGTCCACAACAGATTTTTATAAGTAAGGAAAACTTTAATTTTTTAACATGAATTTTAGTAAGTAACCAATCACATTTTTGAAACCTTTTGCCCGGGTGCTCCGGAAAATTCACGGCCTGACACAAAGACGACGCAAGTATGACCAAACGACTGTGGTACTTATCAAATATGAATCTTTACAAGGCTTTCTGCGAACTTTCACACGCGTGCATTCAGTTGCTTGTTTATAGAGATCAAGTAAAGCAAAAATTTTTAAAATTTTTGTAAAAATGGATAAAATTAAGTTATAGCTGTTATAAGTTAGAAAAAAAAAAACTGTTATAAGTATTAAGTTAGAGCTGTTGATGTTGTTTTTGTTTTAAAAGATTTTAACCCCAACTGACAAATAAAAAGCGTACGATTCCACTTTAGAGGTTCCTTCCCTTTGGTTTTCGACGGTAAAAAAGTGGGCTGTTGAATTTAAACACGTTTTATTCAAGATGATGAACACTAGGGACTTCGAAAACCGCTACGATTGACGAAATTGTCACAAAAATCCACAATGCTACTTAAAATGATCGCCGACTGAAAGTACGCGAGATGGCCGACATTAAACATGCATTCACTACAGTTTACACGATGGTTTTATTTCTTTTTTCTGTTTAGCCTTCCGAACTACCATAAGGTTAGTCTTTTACAGTCACAAATCGACCGTTCCTGAGTTGTGTAGTTAATTGTAACCCAACCACCACCAATATACACCCATATCTACGATCTAGTATTCAAATACATATAAACTGCCTTTACTAAGATTTGAACCTTAGAACACTCGACTTCGAAATCAGCTGATTTGTGATGACGAGTTCACTACTAGACTAACCTGGTGGGTTTTTACACGTTGTTTTGTTTATGAAAAAGCTTTCTGCTCGTTGGGTACCGCGTTTGTTTATTAGTGACCAAAAACGCATTCGACCGAATACGTCTTAAGGATGTTTATACTTTTTTAAACGGGATTCCACTGGGTTTCTATATAAATGTTATAACAGCAGATGCCGACTAACCTAACGATTCAGTTTGGGTGAATCCAGACTACTTGTCCTTTGGGACCTGATTCAGGTTCTCCATAAAAACAAATTAGGGGGAGGGACTTCTTTCGGATAATTACGATTCAAACGTCGGGGAGGCCCCTTAGAGGGGTCCAAATTTAAAAATGGCATATTTAACACCGAAAATCACTTTATATGTGTGTAAAGGGCTCGAGATCTATCGATTAACGCAACTAGAGAAAGAGAGCTGAATGAGAGAGAGAGAGAGAGAGATAGATTGTGAAAGATAAAAATACGCCCTACTGAATTGATAGATTACTCCATCACTCATTCATCTGATAAAACATGGATTCACCATTACTTGTCAGAAACTAAAGAGCAGTCCAAATGACGGGTGGGAGCAGGTGAAATCCGCCAAACAAAGTATAAACTGTTTCATCAACCAAAAGAATGGTTACGGTCTTTTTGCGATTCTCGTACTATGGTGCTCATAGAACACCTCAAAAAAGGCAGGACCATCATCGGAGAAAATTACGCTTCACAACTGATTGAAGGCTAGCCAGAAAAACCACGTACTGCTCCTATACAAACATCTCGGGTTATTGCTGCATAACTCTACGACCTACGTGTTTCTATATGCGCCGTACTCACCGGATTTGGCTTCCAACGATTAGTTTCTCTAATTTTAACTAGTTTCAGTAAGACATCTGTACGTACGTACGTACGTATGTATTACACACAACTCAAAAACGATTAGCCGTAAGATGTTGAAATTTTGTTTTTAGGACTGTTTAACATCTAGTTGTGCACGTCCTCTTTTGATTACAATAGACTGGACCAAAAGTATCCAAAAAAGGAAAAATTTTTAACAATTTGGATTTTGGACTTTTTTTTAAGTGCAGTAATAAGATCTTCCCACACCTGAGGAAAATTTTCGCTGGACGATGATTAACTTCAAATGAAATCAACGTTGAGACAACCGCTTATTTGGCAAAGTTGAATAAACTACATTACACGAAGGGTATTAAAAAGTTTTTGGTCTAAATGTATCGAATTGTAAGGTGAAAACTTAAAAAATTAAAAATAAAACCTTCTGAAAAATCATGAGTTTTCTTTGCCAGGCCGAGAACTTTCCGAACGACCCTCGTATATAGCGAAAGATATACTATCACATCAAATAATTAATGAGTAAAAATAGAAGATACCTTAAACGTTTAATTGAACAAATTCCTTAATGGGTATATGGGGCATTGTGTTTATTGTTAAATTTTAATATACAGACAATTGTTAAATAATTATGTTTATTTAGATGCATTAAGGTGATTTATATATCTGCTGTGTTGATAATTTGTTTTTGAAATAGCGTATTATATTTCTGCTTTTCAATACAGGCGGTTTAAAAAAAAAATCTTGCTACTAACAATTTCCAATTTCAAGGTGTGATCTCAATAATTAACGTACATAATTATTTATTGGTTCGGCGCTATCACTTCTGAAAACTAACAGGAAATTTGATTGGTTTACATGTTGAAAAAGGTCGATTTAGAAGTTCATTTTAACTAGAATTCGACGGGGACGACACATTAATTAGCTGTCAGTCATGTACCGGCATATTTAACTAGTCATATCACATTGAAGCATTAAAAAAAACCCTATGTAATTGAAAATTCTTTTACAGATACCACGATCACTGTTATTAATAAATTTTCAATTCTCTACGATTCGGGATAATAAAACCTGAACAACTGACAAGGTGAAATCAGATTATGTACTAGTACCAAAAGGATTTACCTAGTATGATTTGAAAAATAAGCATAACACTATTTTTTTTTTAATTTTTATCAAACCTAAATAAAAGTACATGGACCTAAAGTTTAACAGTTTAAAAGTTATTTTCTGTTTGAAACAGCAACAAGGAGGTGGATACCGAAAGAAAAACTGTAATAAATAAAAGCAAAATTATTTATTAACAAATAAGAAAAGATATTTTACTTTTCGAACACATATTGAAATATGACAATCACGACCTCTGTGTATTGAGGTATTAAACGTATCCGCCCGATGGATTGAACAAAATTTAAAGGCATCAGCGACTAATAAATGGTCGATATCTTATCAAATTTCATGTTTTTTTATAAAAACGCAATTTTGGTTAAGCATTCATTACCATCCACACTTTTTTAAAAATATTTATCTAAGAAAGATTTATTGAGATAAGGAATAGACGTCAACACACATTGCAGGATCTCGACGTTTAGTTGTCTTCTGAATAAAAAAAAAGATGATCATGATACATCGTTTTTTATCGTTAAAGCAATCGTTCATATTATATAGGAATTTGTATTATAGTAAACCGACAAAAAGTTTAATACTCATCAAATACAAATGCTATTGAATTTATACTAAACGATCATGAGATGAAACGGAAAGCCACCGGAAATATATTACGTAGAACAGAGCGCTGTTTACATTATGAAGGAGGGAATTTCCAGCAATTACTGTAACTGAGCTTTGTTATTTTGTTACCACTTATGATTTTATGTATTTTATTGTTCTGTTTTCCTACATTACGAATAATGTTTATTAGGTACAGAATAATATAATTTTCCTCTATTTTTCGTATGTTTTGTGTTTTGCTTCAATAAAAAAGAGATTTAAATTTTTTTTTACTTTTTATTGGCTGTATTTACATTAATGTCTCAAAATTAAATTCTGAAAAAGTTTTGTTATTAATTCTTCCGGATTTATTTAACAATGCTATTGTACTACAAACCTAAAAAAAACTTGATTTCGACACGAATTTTATGTTTTACGTCGGATATCATAAAAACTACTGGAGTTACAGTTCTGGGACCTGTTTTATCCTATCCCTCAGCTCAAGTGACACTAGGACTTCTTTTTATTACTAGAGCTGAATACCCGGGCGAAATCTTTCGCTAGCCGTAACTCAAAAACAAAGCGTATCTAGAACTACGTTTTATGAACTGTTTTTATTATTTTAATCAGTAGAACGTGTCCTGAAATTTTTTCCTTTCTTCATGGGACAACCTGAATAATAGCGAGGAAATTTAGTCATAATTTATTTATTTATTTTTGAGTAAAGTATGTTTTTGCTTAGGTGCCCAACTTCTTATAACTGTTATATAACACTTCAATACGTTCATACCTTCTAAACAAGGTGTGTTAATCAGAAGAATAATTTAAAATAAAAACACAGAGGTGAAACTAATGAAATTAAACCTCCTCGTTTGGTCTTCTGCACACCCACAAAAAAAAAAAATAATAAACGCATAACCAAATAAAAGAATATATAGATATAGATTGAAGAACATAAGAAAGAAGCCGCAATAAGAAAGGGAGTCCGACAAGGATGTTCCCTATCTCCGTTACTTTTTAATCTTTACATGGAACTAGCAGTTAATGATGTTAAAGAACAATTTAGATTCGGAGCAACAGTACAAGGTGAAAAGATAAAGATGTTACGATTTGTTACGATGTTACGATGAAGTCCTACGCAAGAACTATCGCCTGAAAATAAACAAGAACAAAACAAAAGTAATAAAATTTAGTAGACAAAAGTAATGAAATGTAGTAGAAATAACAAAGATGGACCACTGAATGTGAAAATAGGAGGAGAAAAGATTATGGAGGTAGAAGAATTTTGTTTTTTGGGAAGTAGAATTACTAAAGATGGACAAAGCAGGAGCGATATAAAATGCCGAATAGCACAAGCGAAACGAGCCTTCAGTAAGAAATATAATTTGTTTACATCAAAAATTAATTTAAATGTCAGGAAAAGATTTTTGAAAGTGTATGTTAGGAGTGTCGCTTTATATGGAAGTGAAACTTGGACAATCGGAGTATCTGAGAAGAAAAGATTAGAAGCTTTTTAAATGTGGTGCTTATAGGAGAATGTTAAAAATCAGATGGGTGGATAAAGTGACAAATGAAGAGGTATTGCGGCAAATAGATGAAGAAAGAAGTATTTGGAAAAATATAGTTAAAAGAAGAGCCAGACTTATAGGCCACATACTAAGGCATCCTGGAATAGTCGCTTTAATATTGGAAGGATAGGTAGAAAAAAAAATTGTGTAGGCAGGCCACGTTTGGAGTATGTAAAACAAATTGTTAGGGATGTAGGATGTAGAGAGTTTACTGAAATAAAACGACTAGCACTAGATAGGGAATCTTGGAGAGCTGCATCAAACCAGTCAAATGACTGAAGACAAAAAAAAAACCAAATAAAACTCATTCAAACGAAATATTATATATATATATATATATATATATATATATATATATATATATATATAAGTTTACTCGTTATTTTATATGCTGAATAAATAATGAGTATTCTACCAATAATTAAAAATTAATATAACAGAAGAATGATCTACTTCAGTGATATCATTATTTAAACGCCTAAATAATTCAAAATGAGGAGGAATTGATGGGTAATAAAATACGAGACATTTAATAATGGAAAATGGCGCAGATATAATAATATACGCACAGGCTTAACTTTATATATGAGATAGCGAATACAATACGCCTAAGCCAATCCTTATGAAAGAGAAAATCCTTTGATTTAGATTGAGCCATTATAGAAGAATGGATAGGGATGGCAATATAAGACGTGATGTGAGAACTAACCCATTCAGTAAATGTCTATACAGTAAATCTCAACTTTATTATCATACATTAGTAATTGGAATTGTATGTTTAAAAATTTATTAAAGGAAAAATTTAAAAATGCAAAATAAAAAAAAAACATAACCTATAAATTAATTTTCATAAAGTCACAGAAAATTTCGTACGACAAGAAAAAGGACAAGTTAAATGAATTTAAAATTGATTTTTAAGTACAAAAATGTTCAAATATGAACTTTAAATCGTCCCTTGTTTTAAAATATATACTACAACGGAACCGATTTTGATGCATTAACAATACTTTATTGTTTGATATTTACGAGTAGATTCTTCATTAATTTTTTAATGGGGGATCCAGAAGTGGAAGTTTATTGCAGCTAAATACAAAACATAAATAAAAATCAATGAATGAAAAATTAAAAAAAAAGTGAAGTAACCTAAATAGTATCATCAAAAGAAAAGTTACAATAATCAATACCACATAAATACACACAAGTACGTTATCTTATCAAGATGATGATTGTAATGATAAATCGTTTAAAAACCGCTGAACGGTTTCATGTCGCATATGGCTTCATTAAAAGTATCAGTGAAATTCTATTTTTAAACAAAACTTCATTAGGGTATACATTCTGAAGACACCCGGCTTGTGACGATACCGGTCATTACACCACCCCCTTCGATCCTTACCACGATAGGGTTCACCGTAGGTCGTTTTTACGACCCTCTAAATTTGATAATACAACACAGTCATCAGATTGGTCTCCGTCAGGATACCACTGATGCAAATGCCTCGGCAGACATTTCCATCAGTATACAGTGCAGAAAAATAATGAATGCCCAGGTATTTACCAAATAATTTACGATAAATTCAGATTTTTTTTGCACGACCAATTAATGATAGGTAACAAATAAATTAAGGAAAATTTAAATGCATGTTAACAATTGTTATTAAATTATATATTAAAATATTTCACCTTGAAAGCTGCCAAATCTAACAGTATCTAAAACAGTAAATCATTTAGCATTTTCAATTCTTTCAGTGTAGGCCACTTTATTTTTTGCTGTTTTCTTTATTCTCACCAAATTCTATTTCATAATCTTTCATTTCTTACCTCCCTTATACTACAATTATCTCCAAATATATCTTGTAGATTTGATTTACTAGGAAATATTGCTTCTTTACCGAAAACAATGAAAAATGTTCGATCACCGTGGCGGAGGGGTAGCATCTCCGACTTTCATTTTGAGGTCCCGGGTTCGAATACTGGTAAAGTATGACATTTTTCGACGCTACATAAATTCAATCTCCATATCCCACACACAAGCTTCAAGCTTATGTGGCGATATCATCAAGAAAAGAAAAAACAAGTAAATAAAATTAAACATTTTTAAAAACACACGGCGAAATAAACGCTAAGAAAAAAAATATTAATTAGACTTAAAAACATTCAAAAGCCGTTTTGAAGAAACATTACTACGCCCCATGGCGGCTTATAACCGTAAAATTAATTTAAGAACCTTCTCTGATGTGATACCTGTGTAATACGAAAAACCAAATTAAAATCGGCTAAGCCGTTTTAGAGAAACACATCTGCTATAGCACCCCCTGGTGGCCTACAAACGTAAAACTAATCTAAGAACCTGCTCTGATGTGATACCTATGTAATGTAAAAAATCGAATCAAAATCGGCCCAGCCGTTTTAGAGAAACAGATCTACTGCAGCTCCCCCTGGTGGCTTATAACTGTAAAAAATGTCGAAGAAACTACTTTGAAGTAATACCAATGTAATGAAAAAAACCGCATCAAAATCGGTGTAGTAGTTTTCAAGAAAAATGGTAACACACACACACACACAAAACCTTTTACCCCAAACGCATATACCGTCTTCGTTCCGTCCTGGGTAAAAATTGTATATTTTAAATTCATTCCAAAATTTTGGATCCATCAGCATTTCTAACCATTTCCATAAAATAATCCTTCCTGTTTTAAAAGCCAGTTTTCTTAAAATAGTACGCTATAGTTTTCTTTTAACATTCTTTCAGGTTAATTAATCAATTTTTGTATTTATATTATACATTAATAAACATTATTAATGTACCGGTGGGGATGCCCCTTCGAGGACATGTTTCCATTTGAGACTTGGGCATCAAGACCGAGCCCGGCTTCTGGAGCGGGGCCCAGGAACGAAATTGTCGGGCATGGTTACCCCACTCCGGCGGCTTGAAGCAGGCAAGAAGATAAGATCAAACCGGCGGGCCGACCTGTCATGCCGGACGTAATGCCGGCAGGCGGGAAGTCGCGTAGTTTTATGGACACACCCCTGGGCTGAGTTATACTTGATTGTGGGTCCGGCCCAGGGGAGTATGGATAAAATACTGTTATACTGTTTTAGGTAAAACTGACAAATGGATAATTTTAAAAAATAACATGTTTGAAATAATTACGTAACTTCATTACTTGTAAACTTTGAATTAAATAATAATACCGACTAGCTGGATTTCACTGTAAACATTTTGTAAGGCGAGCTCAAACCATAAATAATTTTAAGATTTAATTATCCAATACGCTAAATTTTCCAACTAAAAGTTAACTCAAGTGAATTTAAATCTGAATCGGCTGCTTAAAATCGAAATAAGTTAATAATATACATTATTCAAATTTATATTAAAACGAAAATAAAGTTTTGAGTTTAATGCGAAATATAAACTTTAGATTGAAATACCTTCCCTAAGGATGTAATGAGAGTTGAAGACTATTAACTCTTCGAGTGCTGAATTACAAAATCCGATCTCGATTTCATCGTACTAAAATGTAAGAAAATAAAGGAAATACGAGTAATTCCTATTTTCATAAAAGAAAATTGCACAAGGATCGTGTAAAATGTACCAATTATAGAATTACATTTAAAAAACAGATTAAATGTAATTAATAATTCAAGGCAATAGGTAAAAAGGAAATACAATTTTAAAAATAAAACCTAGAAATTAGATTTTATAAATAATATACATTATTAATTAATTTATAGTCTAAGTTATGAAATCACGGAACGGCAAATCGGAAACTTAAATACATATTTATTTTTCGTGATAAAATAATCAAATCTCATGTGGACACCACATGACTTCCTTGTACGCCTATTAAATAACGTGTACACATTTTATGTTGCAATTCATTTAAACATATTTCATTTGAAAGTGAGATACGATCCTCTAATTCTTTATTAAAGTGGACAATTACACAATTGCATTCTGGTGGACACAACGTTGCAACACATTTTTTGTGGTGTTCGTATCAGCATTTTATGTTAGTTTATATATTAATTTTATTTCACGTTACTGAAGTAGTTATGTAGTTTGTGTCGGATCCGTAACCATGTACACAAAGGTTCGAATCCCACTTTATAAACATTTTTTTTTTTTTTTAATATAAATATATTGATTTAATAACAATTATTAAACTCTGTAAACATTTTTGAATTAAAATGAAAAGTACAAAAATATTATTGAATTATTATTTACTGTATTTTTTTTTATAATCAGAGGTTAATGATTTTAATAAATCAATATATTTAAATTAAAAAAAATTAAAGAATATATATGTATATGAAGTCGGATTTAAACCGATGTGCTTTGTGCCATTGTAAGATCCAAATATTTCATTAATTAAAATTTTATTTGGCTATAACTCTGGAACCAATGGAAATAAGTACCACTTATGATATATATATATATATATATATATTTGAAAAGCTTCCAATGAGAGCTTATTACTGTAATTAAGAAAATGTCCAAAATCCATTTATTTTTGGATTTTGGGCTTTTTTGGTCCAATCGATTGCAATCTAAAGGGAAGGTGCACAACTAAATGTTACAACAGTCTTAAATCAAAAATTTCAACATCCTACGGCTAATCGTTTTTGAGTTATCCAAGATTCTATACGTACGTACGTAATTAGAATTTATCTATATATATATATATATATATAGATTTCACGATAAAGTCACTGAAAAGAAATTTGATGTTATATACAGTAATAATAAAAAACAAAAAGTATCATTATAATGGGTTGATAATGGTAGACATTTTTATACTGTTTCAATAAATGGAGCTGACATATAATTAAATTATTTAATGAAATTCCGTTCAATGTTCCTTTAAAAATCACAGTTCGAGACATGCTGATTCTGAAATACGATCTAAAATAATTGTAATTATCTTCTAAAATAAGCTTCGCACGTAGCATTTAATTAAGAAAATTACATTTTCTTCTATCAGTTATAATAGCCCGTGATCAGCGGGTGAAACGGTAAAAAACGTATCGTGGATATCCTAAATATTAGGTAGTTGCAGTTTTCATGTAATTGGTAAAGTGGTTACTACTACTAACAGGTAGCTATGTGTGTTTCAAAATGATTATTTTTACGAAGAGGAAAATTTTAGCATTATACTGAGAATCACGAAGTTCTACCGGGAATTTCATAACTTATTCAACTCGTGAAAATAATGGAAAAATTTCATATGAATACGTCCTCCTAAAATGCTTCGTTTGCGAATTACGACTAGTGAAAGATTTCGCTCGGATTTCAGCTACCTCGATGAAATGAGGTCGTACTGGAATTTTTAGAACGATAATTAAGAAGCAAAATTAGTGATGTCTTATGGTTTTTGACCTGATAAATCGAATAAAATAGGTCTCAAAGCCATATCTGTAGCAGTTTTTAAGAAATATGTGAGAAAACCAATAAATTGGGATAAAAAACCTCGTTTTTTGCTTTTTATGATAAATAATAAATTTGTTAAACAAACACATAAAACTTTTAGACAAAACTTGTAGAGAATTTCATTTTCAACAAAATGTTGTACAAGTCGAATAAAACAAAGAAAAGTTAGAAAAATCCGAATTTTATTTGGAAACAGTACATTATTACATCTGTCAGAAGAATACTTAATACAAAAAAAACAACCAAATTCTTTTTGATGATGAAAGAAATTTGTAATTATAAACAAAATGTAAGGTTACATTCTGTCACCTTGCAGAATGATTTAAACATCTACATTAAGTATATCGGGTATTGTGAACTTTTCTGTAGTTAGCGAAGGTTTTCTGTGAATTCTAGTTTGAATTTTGTCGGTTTGCATTGAAGTAACGTTGAACTTATTTACAGCATAGGAATACGCTGATATGACATTCATTATGGGTCTGTATAATGGTAATGCTTACAGCTACTGCAGTAGAGTATGAAATACGTTGGGTTTTTACCCCAATTAATTAGTTTTCAACTCGGATTTCTCAAAATCTACTGCATAAATGGTTTTGAGATCTATTTTATTCGATATTTCAGCTCAATGCCCATAAGAAATCCCTAATTCTGCCCCTTAATTAACGGCCTATAAATTTCAGTACAACCTCATATCACCGGAGAAAGTGAAATCCGAGCGAATCTTTCATTAGCCGAAATTCACAAACCAAGTATTTTAGGACATATGTTTACATGAACTTATTCCAATATTTTCACGAGTAGAATAAGTTACGTAAATCCTGGGAGAACTTCCTGATACATACTGTATAGTAATTATTACAAAATTACTTTAGTTTAAAATATTTTACTCAAGAAAACAGTGAAATAAGCCCGCTAGCAGAATTGCGATTCTCTAGCGGGCGATTCTTCTAGCGGTAGAACTCCAAGTAATAAAAGGAAGAAGACAAATCAAAGCACAGACATTTTTTTATAAGTTTTAACCAAGTAAGAGTTACGCAAATAATATGAAAATTAATTAGTGTATGCATATAAATTTACTTAAAGTAAATATGTTTAGTGTTTGCACAAACGACTTAAGTGTACACACTTTTGCGATAAATAGATAAATTAGACAAAGGCTACCAAAATTAAAAATATAATAACAATAAAATACAGTAGATCTTAAAGATTTGTGACTTCCTCGGATCGTAAAATAATGTTGGTTTTAGAATGTAACACATTTGGAGAATAAAATATTGATTAAACACGAAAATATGTAAACAAACCTTTTTATAGACAAACAATAAAATACTATTAAGTAAGAGTGATAAAATAAAAGTACTCGTGCACCGGGACTCACAAACATACACCCACATACATAAATTCCTCATTAATTAGATATTTATAAATGTATAAACATTTTTCGACAAAAATAGATTTATATCTTAAGTGAATTTCTGCACGAACACAAAATACAGTTAATTCTGTTTTTTATTAAAAACAAACAAGCAACAAGGAAGGTTAGTTTCGTCTGAAAAAAAAAACAAAAAATAAAATACCACACCGTTGAATTCTACCTTTAATAAATTAATTTTATTTGGCTATAACTTTGGAACCAATGAAACTAAGTACCACTTACAATATATCGTTGAAAAGCTCTCAATGAGAGCTTATTGCCGCAGTTAAGATAAAGTCCAAAATCCAAGTTTTTTTGGATGTTGGGATTTTTTGGACACTTTTGGTCTAGTTGATTGCAGTTAAAAGAGAAGTTGCACAACTAGATGTTACAACAGTCCTAAATCCAAAATTTCAACATCCTACGTCTAATCGTTTTGAGTTATGCGTGATACGTACGTATGTACGTACAGACGTCACGCCGAAACTAGTCAAAATGCATTCAAAATGGTCAAAATGGATATTTCCGTTGAAATCTGAAAACCGAAATTTTTTGCGATCACAATAATTCCATTATTTCGTACAACGTAGTAAAAATAACGTACATACATTCAAGTGACTTCGTACAATGAAGCAAGGTATTGTAAAAGGGGGTAATAATAAGTGTTGTAAAGGAATACCGATTAACAAGAGAATTTATTAAACGTGCGTAACCTACATGATAAAGCAACTAACAAAAAGTAAATCTTATAGTATACAGTCGGAAAAAATAAATAAACAAAAAATGTCATAAACTAACAAATTACACTCAGGAACCACCAATATAGAAGTGTATACTCCACCCTCCCTCCGGATAAATTAACAGTAATAATAAATAAGTTAAGACTGAACTAAAAGTTTGAATGACCTCAAAAACGTGAAACTTTTTTTCGGTTTCGTTCAAAGTTATTATAACGGCACCTGCTAATCTAAACGGACCTTTCAACGTCTCATAACGTACGAAGAAATCAAGTGAAATTTGACACAATTACGCGTTAGTTATCCAATGGACACGTGGGACGATCACCAGTTGACATGAGGAATACGTGCGTTAACGAACAGTGACAAAAAATAATATCATAATACGTGCGTTAAGAACAGTAGCAAAAAATATCATAGTACGTGTATATCAGTCATTTTTTTACTTCTTTTATACCTTTTAAAATGAAACACTCAACAGTTTAGGAGATTTATTTTATGTTGTTACACTAACTTAATTTAAATTTATTTGTAACAAATATTACACAACTAATACCATTCTAAAATTTTCCTATTCATAAAAAATTCTAAAAGGAAACATACATAGCCATCGTGCGTGAACACACACGGATAGTCGTTTCTATCCGTTAATAGCAACAATTTCAACAAATTGCTTAAAAACAAACTTCTTGGCCTTTCATCCCGAGGTCTCGGGTTCGTATTCCGGTCAGGCATGGCATTGTTCATAGGCTGAACAATGCCAAGTTCAATGAAATTTGAAATTTCCATTTCAATTCTCATGCACAAGCTTTGAGTTTATGGTGAATTAATCATAAAAAATTGTACTTAAAATCACAAACAGTTAAGTCTAACGATCTCAGCAGCCATTCTTGAATTTCACACCACCTTAATTTAATGGACAAGAACATATAATTTTTTTTTTACTGTTTCTATAACGAACGGAAGAATTTTATTTGATAAATATATCCGAATTTAACTTTAAAATAATGAAATGCAGGATAATGTCATGATTTAACAATAAAATAAACCTGTTTTAGCTGTCACGACGTTAACGGAAATACAATAAAAGAAAATAGAACATCTGATAAAAAACGCCATTTTGAATATATTAAACTAAAAGATTGTGACTTTTTTGAGAGGAGAGGAGAGGTGTTCATATGAAATCTCAGTCAATCAAGTAGGTGAATAAAATATCTACAGTGTCAGTCAAAGACCGTAAACTATTCATATAGACGCTATAAATTAGTAATACAGTTTTAGTAATTATATTAATAAAATATATTGCAATATTTATTTAGTCGATAGAAAGAATAAATAAGAGAATCGAATTTACTCAAACATTCATAGAATTATACATGGGTATAAAATTTCTTGCAAAATTTCATCCTAAAATGTTACTACTTTTTTGTCTTTTTAACTATTTTAGATAATTACTATTCTGATCATGCCGATAACTTCGCTAGCCGATAAAAAATTACTAAAAATTTTTCTCCTTTGATATTTCTAATCTATATTTTTTATTCACTTTAGGAAATATTATCAAACATCTTGAATTGTTATACTTCTGAAATGAAAACTAAAAGAGAGAGAAGTTTAAGCTTTATTTACTGAAGCGATCAAATAGCTTTCGTATAACAGCTTATAATTTATATTTTGTTAACTGTATTTTTGTTACTTTTGCTACTTTTTATCGAAAAAGGAAAAATACCCATTATTAATAAAATTAAACAAACAAGAATTAAATCAGAGGTAACAAGTTTACTACTGGTATATAAGAATTACGTTTTTTATAACATGTGATGGAAAGAGTGAACGTAAGTAAGTTTTGTGAGTGTTGGGTTCTCAAACAATAAAACTATAGTCTAGAGAGTATCTATAACAAACAAAGGGGTGTTCCGAGTATGTATTAGAAAGGAGAGTTTTTTTTATATGTGAGCGACGTAGACCCTATGGGTTTTGTATTTTGGTGAGGGGTATTCAGGGTTATACGACTGTTGTATGTGGTCGGAAAGAGAAGGTAAAGAGAGAGGTCACTGTTTGGACAATTCTGAAGAATGGTAGTAGGAAATGTGAGGTAGTGGTGTGGTATCCAAAAAGTGGAGAGAGTATATAAAAGGAAAAAAAATAGAAGAAAAGTATAGAAAAGCGGGAGAAAGAGTGTGTACACCCTAACCAGATTTCATTCCAATCCTATTCTTTCCACTAGCCAAAGCCAATAATTCGCAATATCAGTGTGTATCAGAATTGACCTGCCTGCATTGCGTCTTCCTATAGATTCTATTATTTCGCAACATACAAACAAACATTGCCCTCGTTGATATTATCACATAACATAAAATAATTCCAAGTGCTAAATTAATTTGAGGAGCTGAACTTATAGTATACTTAATAAAAATTATACAATTTGAAAAAAATATATTTGTAGAAAAAATACTTTATGCAAAGAATAGTTCTATATTCCTTTATTAATCGATTAAATCAATAATCTTGACCTAAGAAGTAGCAGATACATAATAATCCAAACCTACGAGCAAAAACTTGAACAGCTCAGATTACGAATTAATCTAAGTATAAAGAGTTAAAAGTATACATTAAAGATGAATTAACAATTAAACAGTATAAAAATGTGTTAATAGGACTAAAATTTATTTTCTTTCTTATTTTCATTAAAAAAAAATTCCTTAATTTTAGAAAATTTAGTATTATTTTTAAATGGAAGAATTAGATTTTACAATCAAAATTTTTATTTTTATTCTTTATACAAAACGTATATTATATATTAGAAAATAGCACATACTCGTATAGTGTAAATTTTGTTGAAAATATTCAACTTTTTCTTAGAAAATATAATTATGGTATAAGCTGCAGACGCACAAAATCAAATAAATAATACTGTAAAAATATATTTTGGGCAAGAATCCCAAAAGATTATTTGTTACGTGATTTAACATAACAATTAAACATTAATGATGGATGTACGAGCTTCAATGATTTGAAAAATTGGAAAAGTGAACGTGTTGAAGAAATTGGTAGTTGTAGACTGTGCTGAAAATACACACTTAAAACAAGAAAGGCACAGATGTGAACTCCTCGATTAGGAGGACAGAAAACTGCAAAGGATACGAATTTTAAAAAAGCATATGAATAATAAATTTTAAATGGTACAACCCACATGACTTCCGATTGGATTTGAGTACCCAAATTGTATACAATACTGCACTTCTTTTTTTTTTCAAAAAGTAAATTTTTGTCTGGGAAGAAATCAATTTTCTTTAAAAACTAATAATAATTTTTATCAGGCTTTCTAAAAAAAATATGTGTAAAGGAACTAAAAAATTATTTTTCATAATTATATAAAGTAAAACGATGAAGAAATCCTTCACTACATTACAGAATTTTTTTTTTTTATTATACTTTGTCAAATAAGGATTTAGTAACAATACAATGTAATTAAATTAGCTTAATAAACTCTTATTTTTAAATAATTGGTTTTGAGAACACGGATTTAAAAATTTGTAAATCTAAAATTTATGCATAGGAAGGTTCAATTTAAATTAAAAAAAATATTCAATTTTATTCGTCATGTTGGTCGTAATTTTTTAAGTGTTATATTAGAATCTGACCCATATTATCTAAAATTAAAAACGAAAGCTTAACAGGTTTTTAGGTAATAAAAAGTTGTATTTTAAAATATAATTTATAATTTTTATTTATACTTTTTCATAAAGTTACATTATAACATTAAAGCTTCTTCATGTTGACTTCACCAAATCTCTTAAAGAAAAGTTTAATATTTTTACTTTCTCGTCTAGTTAGCGCTATAGGATAGTTATAGCTCTTGAAGAGAAAGTATTATAATCGGTCCAATTTGGGGATATGCGGTTTTCACCGGATCTTGACGTTTTGACACCTAAGGAATCCAAAAAGCGGATCCCCACCCCAAAAAATGTTGTATTTGTCTGTTTTGACGTTACAGGTAAGCGGCAGAGTTAAATGAATAAGATTTAAAATGTAAAAAATAACTCGGTCTAATTGGGTCTCGAACTCGATTGCCCAGTTGACCCGGTACCCAAAGCGTTAAGCCTCGGAGCTACACCAGTGTGCCGGCAGTACAAGCAAATTTGTTCTATGCAAGTTGTGAAATTACATTAGTTCAGTGAGTGCCGACCGTCGCCGCCAGTACCGCCATACCCACGTGAATCAAATACGGTATGCGCGCGCGCTTTCGTTAGAATCATTGAATTCAATAAACGAATAAATATTTTATTTAAATAAAATGATAAATATTTTGAATTAAGTTGTGAGTTTAAGTGTGTGTAAATCGTGCATCAGAAACAACCCGCAGTTATAGGATTTTCCGGAATTATAAGAAAGTCCTGTAACTGCGTTGTCAGCTTTTTTTTTTTAGCTAAGTATATTTTAAAGAAAAAACTTTCATCTTAATTAAAGCGTTCAGTCGCGTCGATCTATTTTTTTTTTTTTAATTGGCTTCTCTGGGCTCTTTGTTGATATTTTTTTTAATACATTTAGATATCAATTAATTTCAGAAGCTAGTAAAAATCAAAAGAGAAGATAATTGAGTAGTCAGAGTACAGGTAGGAATTGATTTTAGAGACTGGTTTTTCCCTTTAGAACACACATGATATCCCAATCTACAGTAACAGTTATGTTATCTACTGATTAAATTTCTTTAATTGTAAACAACTTTAAAACAAGCTAAACAAAATGTTTTCATTAAATATTACTTTTCTGAATAAAAAGCAATGAATTTAAAAAAAGACTATGTAAACGGTGTATGTAAAAATTATATTCATTTAAAATATGTATGTGTAAACGGATTTGTATATGTACAGATTAATCAAACCTATGATCACAAATAATAGATTAGTCTACTTTTTCACCTAACTGTAATCCATATTATAGATGTACTTCTTAATCATATGCAATAATTGTATTGATGAATTATTTGCTTTAGAGCAATAGAAACAATAAAGGACCATTTGAAAAAAATATAATTCAATTTAAAATCAATTATCTGTAAATAATTAAATTCACAATAATTATTAAACATATTTGTGAATATCTAAAAAATAATTTAAAATTTTTTAAATATATAATTATTAAAAATTATTTTTAACGCAGGATGGAAAAAACTATTAAAACATAAGAGAAGTGAAAAGAAACTCAAGAAAAGATTTGCTAACGAAAGTTAAACAGCTACTTTAAAGATAAATCGAAAAAGTAAACCCGACAACAAACCACAGGTAGATAGATTCCTTCAACACGATAACTCGAAAGTTAAATATTGATTCTTTGAAAGAAGAACTAGAATAATTACAATTTTTTTTTATTATACTAGAAAAATAATTAGCACAATATTATATTAGAGAAAACAGAATAATACAAAATACTCGTATTATCCTGGCTGCGGGTACAAAATACAGATTACATCATCACGAGTTCGATTCCCAAAATTTTAAGACAAAGTTCCCGTTAAAAAATTTGTAAAAAAGATATTATACTTAAAACATAGAACTCATTATTTTTTATACAATTGGAACCCCACTTTATATCGTTTACTTTACATATCTTCAGAGGAAGGCTGAATTTATTGTAATGTACGAGAACGAAATACTTGATTACAAAGTACAGAAGTAGTTTAAAATTCAATAATACCTCAAGATATTGTAAATCCTCATATTACGAGGAAAATCAACAAACATACTCGGAGATATTCATTAAAAAACCAGATTAAATGCTTCAAAACACTAAAATGTAATGTATAAGTTTAAACTGTGATGTAAAGAGTGTGAGAAAGAAAAAATTGTTACTTTCCTATAAACGGCTAAAAAATGTGTTCATTCAATTTCTATAATTGTTAATATGTTTTAATCAATTTTCATGAACTGTAGTTAAAGTTCAGGAACAGATATATTTTTAAGTTCGTAATAGAACGATATTTTATTATAATAATGATATTTTTTTTAGCACAAGATAGGGAATATTGGAGAGCTGCATCAAACCAGTCAAATGACTGAAGACAAAAAAAATAGAATAAATAATAAACAAATAAAAGATATGATTTTTGGAGAATCATGTAAACGAAGATGAAAAAAATATTCCTCGAAATAAGATTTATTCTACAGTAAATAATTTCAAATTGTTAATAAAAGTATATTTTAACATTTCTTAATGAAGAAATCTGATATGGACACCACATGACTTAATTGTACGCCTATTAAATTACATATATACATTTTTTTTAAATGAAAAGTACATAAAATTTTATCTAATAATAACTTCTGATATTTTTTCATATTTTTTTTTATTGTTGTTATTGAATTATTATTTATCGTAAAACTTTTTTTACAATCTGAAGTTAATAATTATTAATAAATCAATTTAAAAAAAAAGACATGAAGTCTGATTCGAACCGATGTGCCTTCCCCTTGTAAGATAAAAACATTTCATTAATTAAACTTTTATTTGTCTATAACTCTGGAACCAATAAAAATAAGTAACGACTATGTTATATTGTTGAAAAGTTCTTAATGAGGGCTTATTACTGCAGTTAAGAAAAACTCCATAATCCAAATATATTTTGGATTTTGTCCTTTTTTGGGCTCTTATAGTTCAATCGATTGCAATCAAAAGGGGAGATGCAAAATTTGTTGTTACAGTCTTAATCCAAAATTTCAACATCTTACAGCTAATCGTTTTTGAGTTATGCGAGATAAATACGTACGTACGGACATCACGCCAAAAGTAATCAAAATAGATTCAGGGATGGTCAAAATGAATATTTCCGTTGTAAATTGAAAACCAAAATTTTTCGTTTATAATACTTCCTTTACTTCGTTCAAAGAAGTAAAAGAAGAGCCAAATAAACAGAAATTAAAATGTAAATAGAGGAAAAACAACTATCAAAAGGGATAGGTAAAAGCATTTAGGATAAAAGTTTCAACAGGTAAACACTTGTAGAAATAAAAGCTTTAAATGGAAAAAATCAAGATATTTGGTCAGCCTTAAAAAATGTAGTAAATTATTAATTTACTAGTACAAGACATTACATGAACCAAACGCAGTAGATGTTTTTCGAATGATGCATAACAACCCAAAATATTAAAATTAATATGATTCAATTATTTATAAATAAAACTTTTATATACAACTTTGTAGTACTTTTAGTATTTAATTTAATATACATAGCATATTAAAAAAAAAAAAAACTGAATAGTGGAATTATTATTTTTTATTCTTTTTTTCATTAATAAACAATGTTTTTATTGCACGCTAACTTATTCAACAAGTGGGAACGTATTCACTAAAGGAAAGGGAAACTTAGTTAAATAATAAAAACAAGACGCATAAATAAATAAAATATTAGAACAAAACAGATACACCTATAAAAAATTGACAACAAAGTTGTACTACTTTTCTGGCACTGGGTATTTATTCTTTTATAGTGGAAAAATAATGAACATGAAAAAAGTTACCTAAGATATTTTTTTGGGATGGAGGTAATCTATGATGAAGCTTTATTTCAAAGTTTAAAAAACCTAAAAATAATTTTAAAAAAACCTGTATTTTTTCTACTCCCCCACCTCAAAAATTACGTTCCAAGAAATTTTGTTGATTTCTCTACGTTTATTCTGATAAATAGAAAAAATTTAAAAAAATCGCACTGAAAATCATTCTAACGATCTTCTTGGAGGAGTGGTAGGGTCTCGACCTTCCATCCGAAGACCTAGCGTTCGAATCCCGGTCCAACGTAGCAGTTTTCATACGCTAAAAAATTCCATTTCCATAGCTCACTTAAAAGCTTCAAGAAAAATTTATTCTTTTGGTAGGGGTAAATGATGAAATTTTATTATCATTAAAAGTTTACATAAATCAAAAAAGTTTTCAAAAATCTATATTATTAATCTTACATCCGCTTTCACACCACGAATACTGTCTCCAAAGTACTTTTTTATTTTTTTATTTTTAAGTCACGCATTATTATCAAGCCTTCCTTTTTGTTTAGACTCCAGAACCAACATCATAAGGTATCACTTCAGAGGATGATAGATGAGTGTAAATGAAGTGTAGTCTTGCACAGTCTCAGGTCGACCATTCCTGAGATGTGTAGTTAATTGAAATTCAAACACCAAAAAACACCGGTATCCACGATCTAGTATTCAAATCAGTATAAAAGTAACTGCCTTTACTAGGATTTTAACCTTAGAACTCTCGACTTTGAAATCAGCGATTTGCAATGACGAGTTCACCACTAATCCAACCCGGCGGATTACTATGCCTAGGAAGAGATTAAAAAAAACCGATAAAAAATATGTTCTAAATAAAATTATAGCTTTTATCGATTTTTTTTAAACGGTTCAGATTTGCAGGCATGAGCTTATCAAGTGGGTTTTGCAAAATTTTGAGAAAATTGACCCAAAAAATTACCTACACCATCACCTCAAGATATTTACACCAAAAAATTACCCCATGCACACGAGTCTCTGAAACAAAATCCATCAAAATCGGTTAATCCAGTAAAACGTTATTAAGCTTCAAACAGCCAACACACGTACATTCGTAAGTACTATGTACATTACATCCTACGCTTTTTTTGTTTTTGAGGTCTCTGCGTTATGAGACGTCGAAAAAAGGAAAGAAATACTCATTTCTTATCTTTTAATTATGATGTCAGGAAAGTAAAAGCTATTTAAAAAAATGAATAGCTTTAGCATAATAATTTGACAAACAGATGAAAATAATATCTACATTTGATGAAGTGTTTTCAATTGTTTTTCTTTTTAAATGTGACGTCAGTTGATAATGAAAATAAAGCAATAAAAGATTTATTACGGGTTAATACTTATTCACACTTACAGAAAACAGCCTACACAAAACAGAGAACGTCATTTACCATTTTACCCGTAGCTGATGGGTAATTACCATCTACACAGGTCAAGATAAACATGTCTAAAAATTATTAAGATAAGGTATTTTTTTTTTTTTTTTTTATATTAAATTCCATGTACTGAAACGCTTTTTATAAAGTAATAATTTTTATAAAGTATGATCCAAGATAAACGAAATAATTCAGAATTACAAGGATAGAACAAGCTAAAATTAAATGAATATTAAACCAACATGTAATCCATCAAAGAGAAAAAATGTATTACGGAGAAAAAATGTAAATTTAAAAAGGAACTAAAATAATAACGCTTGTATGTACACGAACAAATTAATATAAACATTAAAAACATATATTCTAATTAAAAAAAAAAAAATTAAAATTGTTATGAATAAATCTAAAAATATGAGTTGTTCGCTATTCACAAAATTAGTAATTTGACTGTAAGGCAGTAATTTAAAAAACGAATGTTTAATTAAAAATCCTTAAATCAACATCTACATAGTTATAGATCATCTACATATAGATTGAATTAGTTGATCCAGTGGTAAACTCGTCATCGCAAATCAGCTGATTTTGAAATCGAGAGTTCGAAGGTTCAAATCCTAGAAAAGGTTTCAAAGGTAAGGCTTTTTTTACTTTTAAACGGATTTGAATACTAGATCGTGGATACCGTTGTTCTTTGGTGGTTGGGTTTCAATTAGCAAAACATCACAGGAACGGTCGACCTCAGACTACAAGACTACATTTCATTTACTTTCATATATATCATCCTCATTCATCCTCTGAAGTAATATCTTACGGTAGTTCCGGAGGCTAAAACAGAAATAGACTTCATATCTTAAAATAGATTTAATATTTCTCTTATCAAAAAGATAATATAAAATACACATAATACAATATATATATTTTTTATATTTCTTGTTATCAAAAACCATTACAGTATGTTGGTAAAACTGATTAATACTGTTCCACCTTACCTTGTAAATAGTGTTACCTCTAGAAAAAAAATCGCTTGGCGGGTTAATTACAAACTAGTTATTTGTTTTTATTTCCTTATACGAAGTAAAAGAAGTGTTGTGATCACGAAAAATTTCGGTTTTCAGATTTCAACGGAAATATCCATTCTGACCATTCCTGAATTTATATTTGACTAGTTTCGGCGTGACGTCTGTACGTACGAAAGTATGTATCTCGCATAACTCACAAATGATTAGCCGTAATATGTTGAAATTTTGGAATTAGGACTATTGTAACATCTAGTTGTACACCTCCCTTTTCTATTCAATTCAACTGGACCAGAAGTATCCAAAAAAAACCTTAAATACAAAAAATTTGGATTTGGGTTCTTTCTTAACTGCAGTAATAAGCTCTCATTGATAGCTTTTCAACGATATATCATACGTGGTACTTGTTTTCATTACTTCCAGAGTTATAATTAAATGAGGTTTTAATTAATTAAATATTTGGATCTTCAAGGGGAAGGCACATCGGTTCGAATCAGACTTAATTCCCCTTTTTTTTAACTATTTTAATTTAAATATAATGATTGATTAAACCTCTGATTGGTAAAAAAAGTTTACGATAAATAATAATTCAAAAAATAAGAAGAGAAAAAAAATATTAGAAGTTATTAATGTAATAAAGTTATATGTACTTTTCATTTAAAAAAATGTAAACATGTATTTTAATAGGCGTACAGGAAGTTATGTGGTGTCTACATCGTATTTTTTCCTTAAATTTTATTGATAATCTCTAGCCAGTTTTATTTTTACGTTTTTAAGTTAAGATTTCAGTAACAGTAGTTTCGTATTTCAAATGGCTAATATTGGTTGGACATGATGAAGTCGAGGAAAATGAACCGTTCGGAAAATTCTCGGCCCGACAAGATTTTTGTGAATTTTTAATTTCATTTTTAACGTAGTCACCTTCCAATTCAATGGATTTAAATCAACATTTTAGTGCTTTACAACATTTTAATAAATTTCAGTAAATAGAATTGTCCAACTCTGGATAATAGTCGTTGTCTCTATTTTAACCTCATCATTTGAAGTGAATCTTTGTCCAACGAGCCATTTCTTCAGTTTATGAAGCAGAATCACTGGGAAAATCCGCAAAATAAAGCGCACGTGAAAGCACTTCGAATTGTAAAACCATGAAATTTTGCAGCAACAACTCGAAACGTGTGTGTGTGTGTGTGTGTGTGTGTGTGTGTGTGTGTGTGTGTGTGTGTGTGTGTGTGTGTGTGCAGGCGCATTATCCTGATGAAAGAGCACTTCTTTTTTCTAAATGTGGACATTTAGCCTGAATAGCACCCTTCAAGCAGTATAATAGTAAAGCATAATACTTCCCGGTAATGATTCTGCTCTTTTCAAGAAAGTCTATGAGCAATGTACCACGAGAATTCTAAAAAAAAGTAACCACGACTTTTATTTTTTTTGGGGGGGGAAATAAATTTTTACATTTATAATCCCCCGAAAAACAAGAATATAAAGTATAAAAACAAAAATCAAATGTAATATAATAAAATATTAAACACAAAAATATACAACTACTATCACAGATAAAAACTAAAAAATTAATAAAAAAAACTATACATAATTAAAATAAATTTAATGAACTCCGAGAGGAGTGTAAAAGGCTTCTTATCGGAGGTAACACTAAAAATAAAAATTTCAAATGAGATTCATAACAGTAAAATAAAAAATAAAAAAAATAAAACGATACTATTAAAAAGTATCTAAAATAGTAACACTTCGAAGAAATAAAAAACACCCGGTCCAAAACTACTATGTCATTGCCCAGGATTGGATGAATGTTCCTGGCCAATTTAAATTTACGATGCAAGGCCGCATAATGCATAACTTACTACGGCTAATCGTTTTTGAGTTATATGAGATACTATACGTACAGATGTCACCGAGAAACTTATCAAAATGAATTCAGGGATGGTTAAAATGGATTCCGTTGAAATCTGAAAACCGACATTTTTCGCGATCACAATAATTCCTTTACTTCGTTCAAGGAAGTAGCAGTATAGAAATAAAAATAAAATAGAGAACAGTAACAAAAACTATTATCTATTAACATAAAGTACGTAAGGCATACATACATCAGCCAACATTAAAAAAGTGATTGGAAACATTATCAGGTAAAAGATACTAATTTTCGATCAATGAACAAAATAAGCAAGATCAAACAGAAAATTACCTCTGAAAAATAAAACACAGAAGGAAGCAAAAACTAAACTAGAGCAATCGTATTATACACTAAACCAGATTGAATGGAGCATAGTCAACACTCACAGATACAACACGCATAGGCATTGCACACTATGACAGAATCAATGTATGCAAATCATCCTCTCAGAAATACAAATAGAATGTTAATAATAGCTCACAAAATTTGAAATCTCAACATGCTTTGTAAAATAAAAAATTAGCAAATACACCAAATTTAACAAAAAAATAAAAACATTAAACATAAAAACAACATAGATGGAATATATAATTCGATTATCGATTACACGCTAAGGTAGTTTTCTATTCCATCTAAGATCACTAACATTAGGATTAGCGGATTAAATTCACTAAAAATGGTGAAACTAACATCAAATTATCACTTAGAAGAAAACATATTGTTAATTTTAAAATAATTCTTCATAAATTTTAATAATTTAAAGTAATATCAAGTACTGTCATGCTGTCAACGAATGCAAAATAAAAACCTATTTAGATTTACAAATCATATGAAAAACGACGGGTTTTATATTAGGTAAATTACAATATTAGTTATAGGTAATACCTAAAAACTGATCAAAGAAAAGGAAATCAGCCGAAAAAGGAAAGAATTTATCAGAATTTACCAACAAGCACAAAGGATTGATATCTGTAAATGTGAACACACACACACACATACATATATATATACATGTGTATGTGTGTATGTATACATACACACCCTAAAAAATTACACTCCTTATTGAACAGTCGAGCAAAAACATTTTCTATGATTGTCTCTCCTGAGCTTTTTCTTTTAAATTACAATATCCTTGTCTCCCCTTACGTATCGTACAACAATCCTATCCTCCTTCTTCCTCCTGCCCTCACATTCTCAATCTTTCCTTCAATTATTACTTTTTGAATACAGCCACGTCTTACGATGCTATCCAATAAGCATTTCTTCTTTATATTGCTTTAACCATAATCTCATTTACATTTGTTAAGCTCCGATCATCAATTTTTCTCTCTCTTGTCAGTTGATACCTAGCATTTTCCTCCATAGACAAACTTCAAACTTTCCAGATTTTGAGTTTCTCTTTTCTTTATTGTCCACGTTTCTGGATCATATAATACCACCCTCCAAACTAAACATATTTCAAATTTCTTTCTCAGATCAATACGTATACTTTTTCTGATAAATAGATTTCTAACCTTGTTGAAAGCCATTCGCAATTCTGCTTCTAATTTTCTCAATGCAACTTCCATCAAAGATTGTGCTTTTAAGATATTTAAAACTACCAACCAATTCCAATCGTTTTTCCTCAATAGTAATCTTTGTTGCACCGTATTCCCTCGATATTCTTATTACTTTGGATTTATCAGCGTTTATTCTTTTGTACTTGGTTACTTATTCTATCCATCATTTGGTGTAATTTCTCTTCTTTTGTGTCCATTATTATTTTGGTCATCTGCCTACTTGACTTTATTTTTTCTTCTTCTACTGTCACACAATCATCATCTTCTAAGTCTTCCAAAGCTTCCCCAATTAGTCTGTTTCCATAAATGTTAAAGCAGTATCCCAGTCTAACTCCTTTTCTCATTATTACAACTTCTGTTTCTTCTCCTACAATTTGATCCTGTACCCTTTTTCCGACGTATAATTTCTTAATAAATCTTCTATCCCTCCTATCCAATGTTTTTTTTTTTTAGCTACAAATTTTCATTTGAATTTCCTCTTCAAAATAAAAATAAAAATTAAAAAAAAAAATACAAGTCGATTTGTAAATAATCTTTTTTTTTAAAATCGTAAAAATTTAGAAACTTTTAAAACAATATAAAAATAAATATCAATGAAATAAAAAATATAAAAAGAAATTAGTAATAAATAAACAGCATCTTATTTATTAATGTAAATATACTAATTCTATTCACATAATTAGAGTCATTAATATAACTTTATAGTCTACATTAAAACATAAAATCGTGAAGGTATCACGTTTTAGTAACAAAGTCGCAGTGCGTGACTTCCTTAAAACATATGGTTGGTAGCAACTGCGACTCACGTAATTCGTGTACATTAGGAGCACACCACCGGAAACTTACCATGGTAGCCAACCATGTATATACATATACCTTCTTGTTTTCAAGAAAATCCTCTAGGGATTTTTTTTTTTATTCTGTTGGCTGTTACACGTAATTCCTTTAACATTGTATAACGTTAAAAAAAAACAGAGATAAAAAAATACACAACAAAATATAAAAGAATATAAGAAAGAAAGAAAGAAAGTAGGAAGATTTATTAACGAAAAAAATTAAGTTAATATTTTTCAGCGTAAGTTTAATATATTGCTTCTAATTCTTTTACCCGTTTCAGTTAATCGTCATAACTAGTAGATGTTATTATTTGTCGTATGTTTTGTTATGCTGTATAACTTTGTATTAAAATTAATTCTTTTTTTTACAGAGAAGCAATTTGTGTTTTCTTAATAGTCTTCACAAAACGTACCAAGAACGCAAAGTATAAAGAATTTTTACAGACTTTTTTTTATAAAATATCACCGTTACAATTTCAATCTATTCAAAAGAAAAACAAAAGTATGTTCTACAAGTAAATAAGATCAAAGACCAATATTAACTTTCCTAATTGATGACAAATTAATATTAATTAATAAATATTTCAGTCTGAGTAAATAATAAAATAACAGCTAATAATTTACTAAAAAAAAAGAACTAAAGAATAACAACAATAATAAGAAAATGACAAAAAAGAACAAAGAAATTAACGGAAACAGATCCATCAAGTGCAGAATATTGACGCGTTTTAACCTGTATCCAGTATCCTGCCTATATCAAGAAGGCTGAGAGTGAAACAATTTTGATGAATGTTGAGTCAAGAGTTCTTGGTAACATCTAATGTATTTAGCTCCTGTTGATACTTCAGTTTGACTGTATGGATTCTGGTATATCAACTTGTTCCGGAAAATGAGTAATATTTTCATTATAGTTTTTCTTTGGCATCCTTCAAGATGCATCCAATGTTCAAAATGCCGAAAGCTACTCACAATTAGGCTTCACTAGTTCATTCAGGGTTCAGAACCAATATAGTTAGTTTCATCATGTGATATGCATAAAGTCTAAGAGCATTAGAGAGAAGCCATGATATAAACAGCAGTAAAAGGGTCATCTCCTTTCCTCTTAGAACCATTAGATTACAAAGTAACCAGTGATGTTTTACGTAGAAAATGTTTCCTGCTAAATAAATTTATTGAGTCAAACATGTTTGAATTAAATATAAAATTTTATATAAATAGGCTAAATATATTGGATAAAAGACGTGATTTGGAATTTGCCATTGAATAAAATAATCACCATATAAAATGAGTTTATTATCTTAAAAAGAGTTCTCTTTCTAAAAATGATTTTAAAAAATATATATTTTTGATTTAAACTAATATATCATTTTTATTTAACAGTGTATATAAACAATAAAGAGAAAAAAATGATTTTGATTAAAAAAAACTTTATTCGATTTTTTATTAAAAAATCTGATGTGGACAACACATGACTTCCTTGTAGCCTATTAAACAACATAAAATTTTATTTCACTAATAACTTCTGATTTTTTTCATTTTTTGTTTTAATGTTATTATTGAATAATTATTTATTGCAATTTTTTTTTTAAATCAGAAGTTATTAATTAATTATTAATAAACCAATATATTTAAATTAAAAAAAAAGTTAAAAAAAAGGAAATTAAGTCGAATTCGAGCCGATGTGCTTTCCCCTTGTAAGATCCAAATATTTCATTAACTAAAATCTTATTTAGGTATAACTCTGGAACCAATAAAAATAAGTACCACTTATGATGTATTGATAAAAAGCGCTCAATGAGGGCTTATTACTGCACTTAATAAAAAGTCCAATTTTTTTTGGCTTTTGAGCTTTTTTGGACATTTTTGGTCCAGTCAATTGCAATCAAAAGTAAAGGTGTACAACTAGATGTTACAATAGTCCTAAATCCAAAATTTCAACATTCTACGGCTAATCGTTTTTGAGTTACGCGAGATACATACGTACGTACAGACGTCACGCCGAATTAATCAAAATGGATATTTCCGTTGAAATCTGAAAACCGAAATTTATCGAGATCACAATACTTCCTTTACTTCGAACAAGGAAGTAAAAAAAATCATCATTATCAATTGATTTAAAACAAAATAATTAAAAATAGAAAAAATTTACGGGGCAAAACAAGTAGAAGATATGTTTTTAAATTTTATAAAATAAAACAAAAAGTAAAACATGAAAATAATCTATGATCAAACCAAGCTAAAAGTTTGGGGTACAGTTCTGTCTAAAGCTCTTCTCCTAAAATGGCTAAAAACACTACAAATAATAAAGTTTTTAACAACTGAATTGAAATGAGATTATGGTTCTTACTTTTTTTATACTATTTTTTTTTTTTTTTTTTTTTTTTTTTTTTTTTAAATTAAATCTCCACATACGGTCGTAGTTTATGCGTGGGAATATGGAATGGATAACTTTATACCGGAAAAAAATGACCAGAATTCGATCCCGTAACTTTTGAATGAAAGACTAAGACATTACCAATCCGCCACAAAGTAAGCATTTTATTACATTTTTACATTATAAAAATATTTATTGAACGTACGCGTGATTTTATTTTTTTCTTTAACCGAGTTTTAACGAAAAACATTTTATTTAAATTAAAAAAAAATAAATGTGTTGATAAAGGGAAAAAAAGCAACAGCAGTAAACTAATCAACTTTAGAAGATTAGAGAATGTTAAATTAAAATATTAATTACACAAGTTTAATTACATGAATATCAAAAGCAGGCCTCTTTGATGAAAACGATATTAAAGATTTTGTTTCAAATTTATCGATACTTTATTTTATCATCGAATAATTTTCAAACTCTTTTCATCGAGTTAATGGATTGCTGTACGTTTTAAAAAAAGATAAAGCTGAATTATTACTTACTATTATTAATTATATCATTTTTTTACATTTTAACAATAAATCAACTAAATTCCTGATGAGAAGACTTATTTAGATGCCACATATGATAAAAAAAGTATAAACAGTCTATAAATATAACAAAAGATTAAATCTTATTTTCAGGCGATACTCCAATAATTCTAAGATAAATACAAAAGAAATTACTATAATAAATTTTTTAAATTTACTCAAAAATTTTGTTGAAAAATAAACCGTATAATGCCATATTAAAATAGGTCAAAATAACGATAACATCAATTACAACAAAACGACCAAACACATAAATGAATAGTGATATAACAATATCAGAATTGCAAAACTCACGTGAATTATCAAAACAAACAAACAAGCAGCTGATCGTAATGCAGCATTGAACTTTACTAATCACCAACAAATTGCCACCGACCTAAACCGATGTTTTCACAATTTATAATACAATTATGATAGAAATTCTAATTTACTACCAAACATTGATCCAATATTTTCGTGAAGCGAATAGTATTATTCAAATAAGCAGAGAGTTAATCTGTTTGAATGATTTTGTATATAGAATCGATAATGAAGACCTCAATTTGATCATTTTCTATACATAAATAAAAATATTCCTAAGTATGTACACTCAAGTACGAGTATGTTTGCGTCAACCATCACTTACAATCGAAGAACTGCTGGACCGATCTGAATAATTTTTTTAAAAATATTTAGTTAAATATAAAAAACACATATTAACACAATTAAATGTGTTAAACAAAGATGGTGCACCAATATATAAATACGAAAGGTAAAGTCGATAGATGGGTGGAATATATTGAAGAGTTATACGGAGGAAATGAATTAGAAAACGGTGTTATATAGGAAGAAGAGAAAGTTGAGGAAGATGAAATGGGAGATCTGAATTTAAGAGAGCATTAAAAGATTTAAATGGCAGAAAGGCTCCTGGAATAGACGGAATACCTGTAGAATTACTGCGCAGTGCAGGTGAGGAAGCGATTGATAGATTATGCAAACTGGTATGTAATATTTATGAAAAAGGGGAAGTTCCGTCAGACTTCAAAAAAAGTGTTATAGTCATGATACCAAAGAAAGCAGATGCAGATAAATGTGAAGAATACAAAACAATTAGTTTAACTAGTCATGCATCAAAAATCTTAACTAGAATTGTTTACAGAAGAATTCAGAGGAGAGTGGAAGAAGTGTTAGGAGAAGACCAATTTGGTTTCAGAAAAAAAGTATAGGGACAAAGGAAGCAATTTTAGGCTTCAGATTAATAGTAGAAGGAAGATTAAAGAAAAACAAACCAACATATATAGACCTAAAAAAGGCTTTCGATAACGTAGACTGGAATAAAATGTTCAGTATTTAAAAAAAAATTAGGGTTCAAATACAGAAATAGAAGAACAATTGCTAACATGTACAGGAACCAAACAGCAACGGTAATAATTGAAGAACATAAGAAAGAAGCCGTAATAAGAAAGGGAGTCCGACAAGGATGTTCCCTACCAAGTTACGATTTAATCTTTACATAGAACTAGCAGTTAATGATGTTAAAGAACAATTTAGATCCAGAGTAACAACACAAGGTGAAAAGATAAAGATGCTACGATTTGCTGATGATATAGTAATTCTAGCCGAGAGTAAAAAGGATTTAGAAGAAACAATGAATGGCATAGATGAAGTCCTACGCAACAACTATAGCATGAAAATAAACGAGAACAAAACGAAAGTAATTAAATGTAGTAAAAATAACTAAGATGGACCACTGAATGTGAAAATAGGAGGAGAAAAGATTATGGAGGTAGAAGAATTTTGTTTTTTGGGAAGTAGAATTACTAAAGATGGACTAAGCAGGAGCGATATAAAATCCGAATAGCACAGGCGAAACGAGCCTTCAGTCAGAAATATAATTTGTTTACATCAAAAATTAATTTAAATGTCAGGAAAAGATTTTTGAAAGTGTATGTTTGGAGTGTCGCTTTATATGGAAGTGAAACTTGGACAGCCGGAGTATCTGAGAAGAAAAAGATTAGAAGCTTTTGAAATGTGGTGCTATAGGAGAATGTTAAAAATCAGACGGGTGGATAAAGTGACAAATGAGGAGGTATTGCGGCAAATAGATGAAGAAAGAAGCATTTGGAAAAATATAGTTAAAAGAAGAGACAGACTTATAGGCCACATACTAAGGCATCCTGGAATAGTCGCTTTAATATTGGAAGGACAGGTAGAAGGGAAAAACTGTGTAGGCAGGCCACGTTTGGAATATGTAAAACAAATTGTTAGGGATGTAGGATGTAGGGGGTATACCGAAATGAAACGACTAGCACTAGATAGGGAATCTTGGAGAGCTGCATCAAACGAGTCAAATGACTGAAGACAAACAAAAAAAATATATATATTTAGTTACTTCAACTCTAATAATAATGATTTAAGAGATGTAACTTTATCCAGCATATTCTAAGGTTAAATAAAATAGTAGAGCTTACGCATAGAGCTGGTCGTATTTTATAGCATCATATTCGCCTATAATAATAAGTCCTTGATTATATCATATTTTTTTAGAAGGTAATACCTTCTAAACTCGTATGATTCCTGCGAGTAAATAAGAAGAAAAAGATTGAATTTTCTTTCAGTATTTTATGAATGAAATTGTGAGAATTGAATTAATTGGATCAGTTATTCAATAAAAAAATTTTTTTACTGTTGTACCTTGATATTATTTTAAATAGACAAATTTCACAAATTTTTTGTAGCGGCGCTATACATGCACTGTACGTGTAATTAATTACATTTGTAAATATTTACACCACGATAAGTATTATTTACATGTTATCTTTGATTCCCATCTAAAATAGGCTTTATTTAAATGGCCTTGTTTATTTGAATTTGTACCCCATTATCTCGATTCATGTCTGTTCTATAAATGGTATGGGATTATAAAGAACCACATAAATTGTTTTAAACATATATTAACAAGCAAATAACAATTTACACGATCGGAGATCTTAAGCAATATATGTTATTTCACACTTTAAATCGGGCAATTCAACTTTGTAAAACATTACATTTTTGGCATTTATTCATTGACGATGTGCTTATACAAAAAATAAATATAACAATGAGTCGTGACTGATTCGTAATCAACGTCCAGTAATAACTACTAAATTATAAATTGATAAAAATTTGTACACACGTTCTTTTTGTAAGAGAACACTAGAAAGAATTTTTTGAAAACCTGAGTTTAAAGGGTTAAAATTGATAAATAATAATATTAACTTTTTTCTCGGTAACAAATGAAGATATCAACTTGATTTTTGTTGTGTAATTTACATATGAATATCTAAAAACTAATCTCTAGATTTTTGAAATTCCAAGAGTTAAAATGAATTTTCGAATTTTATTTTTAAACCCAGCTAATTTAGAGTGTTCCTCTAATTTACCTTCTTGTGAGAGAAAAGGACCGAACAGTATGCTGGGGTGACTGCGGCTTTGTCACGGGAGGTTAAACAGAACATCTGGCAAGAGTGTTGGCAAGCCACTGTAAAAAGGCTGCTTGGATGCGGCGCGTGATCCCGGACTTCCGGCAATGATGTTCGAGAAGATGTTGCGAGCTTATTATACTACAAAGTTATTAAGCAGACATTGCAACTTCGGGGTTTATCTACATCGGATAGGTAGGCGCGAATCTCCGGTCTGCATGTTTTGTACAGATCATGACTCTGTAGAACATACGCTGTTCCAGTATCCAGAGTGGAAGGGACAGCGGGCTCGCTGATTTGGCATCCGAGACCCTTCTACAGCATATAACATCTACTAAAACACGGTGGAAGGCGTTATATGATTACGTAGAGTCTGACGTACGAGCCAAGGATGCCGAGGAACGGAGGAGGAGATTCTGATTTAGGGTTTGGACAGCTCCAGCTGCGAGGGCCGGCATGCTGCGGTGTGCCCGTTCCGATGAGCAGCTGGGGCTCTAGATGGGCTGGTTACGTCTACAATGGCGAAAAACAGGACCCTTCCTTTTAGCTGTTTAGCCTCCGGGAATTGCCGTAACGTATTACGTCAGAGGATGAATGAGGATGATATGTATGAGTGTAGTTTTGTGCAGCCACAGGTCGACCATTTCTGAAGTGTGTGGTTAACTGAAACCCAACCACCAAAAAAACACCGGTATACTCGATCTAGTATTAAAATGCGTATAAAATTAACTGCCTTTATTAGGACATGAACGCTGGAACTCTCGACTTCCAAATCAGCTGATTTGAAAAGACGCGTTCACCACTACACCACTAACATCTGATGATAACCTGCTAGGCTAAGGATACTGAATCAAGACAGAGGCTGAAAAGATGAAGACCGGCGAAGACAGAGGATGAGGACGGGTAAGCCAGGAGATGAAGGACAGCCTTTGCAGAACTGTCGTGCGTCTGCGCTTGTGTGGATGGGCGACGGTGATGATGTACAGAGACTCTAGATCCGCTGAGTTCCAGGCAGCTCTCAGGGATGAGTAATGCTTAATTGTGGGTCCGGCCCCGGGAGGGGAGTTCGGTGAGATAGGAAGTTTAGTCGATAGAGCACAAGCATACATAAGCGCGCTTAGCAACATCTTGCGGAACCTGTTAGCGAGCCCAACACTCTGCCTGTAAATGGGGATCCTTCGACTCATAGAGGAAAGAAAAAAATCTAGTGTTTTTCAGGTAACGCTAAGAACAGGGCAAATTGAAATTTTTTGTATCGTTTTTATACAGATATAACTTCATAATTTTTATTAAAACATGAATCGCATACGGATGTCAACATAACTTAACCAAACATAACATATGCTCGCTCGCTAACTTCGTCTAATTTACGTTAAATATCACAAAAGTGATGTTTAAACCAACTAAAATAATTTTAATTATTGATATTTTTGAATGATTAAAAAGAAATATTTGATTTTTTTATTGCTATTTTTGAAAAAGTTTAAAGTTAAAACATGATAAACAGGTTATGAAGGAAAAAATAATTTCATTAAAACTCTTTAGTATAGCCTACAACAGATCAGTTGCTTCAAGTAAACTTAGAATTCAGTATAGCCATTTCTGGGCAGCAATTATGTTGCGTAACACTCAAAATAATAATGCATTATTCAGCATTAATATCATTAATATATAAAGCTCCTTGAGAACGTTACAGTTGTTCAAGCTTATCCCGACCTTCTCCTCACCACTAGCATATATATCCATCCGGCTTTAGGAGATCAAAACTGTTGCTATCTATATCACATGCGCATACACCAACACACTGAATCAGAAATACTTATTGGAAAATACTATTAAAAATAGTAACTTTACCATATGTTTTTAATGATAAAAAGACTAATCAATCATTACAGGTAACAAGATGTATCGGATCAGAACAGTATATCTATTTTTTTGTAATAAAAGAGATAAATTAAAAGTTCAACGAGTAATCGTTCTTTTTTTTAAAAAAAAAAAAAAAAAACTGCAAAAAACATCATATTACCTATCCACGGTACCTGGAACCACATTGAAGAAAATAATACAAATAAAAGTTAAAAACAAAATTTTATCTACTTTCAAAAATGTTTATATGTAATTTAACAGGCATTATTACATGTGTGTATAGAGTTTGTGAAACATCTGATTATTAAAAATATTAATTGAAAATTATAATTTAGAATCGTATATTCTTTGGATTTTCTTAGCAAATTTTTATAAAAATTGTATACATATTTAAAAAAAAAAATCATTTTATTTAATTATTTGACGGAAAAATAAAATACATTTTAGAATTGTATTCAATTTAAAGTGATTGTTGAAAATTTTTTTTCACATGTGCGTAATATGCACAAGATTTCTGATGTATAAATAAAAGTTAATAATAATTAAACTATTCCGTTTAGTGAACTCCTGGTTACAAATATTAATTCTGACCTCACGGTGTAGAATAATCAGTTTTTATTATTGTATTATTTGGTAAATAATTTATTTAAACAGTAATCAAGGGATTTTACTATAACCTAATATTTCAGGTAAGATTGTTGAATTAATTGTTTATATATTTGATGTTAATAAAACCTAATATTTTAACAATTGTGTAACTGTCCACTTTTATTAAAGAATTGGAGGATCGAATCTCACTTTCAAATGAAATAATTTTAAAAGAAGTGCAGAAAAAATGTGTATTTGTAATATAATAGACATACAAGGTAGTCATGTGGTATTCATATCAGATTTTTATATAATAGAAAACTGATGTATGAAAAAAGTTGAAAAAAAAATGTTTCTTTACCTTCTTCTGCTCGATCACCACTAAAATCACCTCTAAATAAAAGTTTTTGATTTGTCTACGTTTACTGTTAAATGAAAAAAACTAAAAATTCTAATTAAAAATATACGACCAATAAAAAATTACCTAAGATTTATTTTTTTGGCTGAGGGGGTGAATTAAAATGTAATTTTATTGTAATATTATTATTAAAAGTTTAAATAGACGTAAAATGGTTTTAAAAATTAAAAAGAACCTTTTTGGGTAAGCGGGTACCACATTTTTTCACAACATAACCTACATTCTAAAACTGTATCAAAATTTTATATATAACTTATTGTATATAATTTTTATTTTTAACGTTAGTTAGACGAGGTTAACGAGCGAAGCGAGCGAAGTTTATGTTTGATTATGTTATGTTGATTCTGGGTAATGACGAATCGTACGTATATCAACATAACCTACGCTCACTAACCTCGTCTAATTAACGATAAATATCACAAAGATGATATTTAAACTATATAAAATAATTAATATTTGTTATTTTACATTGATTAAAACGAAATATTTGATTTTTTTATCGTTATTTTTGAAAAAAAGTAATACCAGCTTACCGAAAAAGATTCTTCGTTAATATTGATCGGTTTCCCCACCCGCAATAATATGGCCCTAAAACTTTTATTTGGTTCCTTGCAATACTACTGCTATGCTTAGACAGACATTACAAAAAAGGTTAAAAAATATGCAATAAATAAAAAATTTACCTCTTTTGATTTTTGGGAAAGAGAAGAATTTTGGGGAAAAATTTTCCTCCTAATTCAAATCGGTAAGCATGTACTGAACTTCATATAAAGTAGGGTTGTTTGGAACATATGAAAACCCCAAAGAAAGTACCTTTCTGTTTTAATATTTTAAAAACCTCAAAATGAGGTTTTGATGTTTTATGAGGCAATATTTTATTGCAGGATACTGCCTCATATACACTAATCTCTGCAAAAAATGTCGTCAAAATCGGTTAATCCAATCAAAAGTTATGAAGCTGCAAACACACCAACACACGTACATTCATACGTATGTATATTATCCCCCGTACCTTTTTGTTTTGTTTTTTGAGGTCCCTGGGCGATGAAACGTCGAGAAATTAAAAAAAAAATCCGTACCCCTTTTTTTTATCATATTTTCTTCCAGCAACTTAGCTTTTGAGCTATGATGTCAGACAAGTAAAAAACAAAGATAGATATGTACAATGATGGTCTAGTGGTGAACGCGTCTTCCCAAATCAGCTGATTTGGAAGTCGGTAGATCCAACGTTCAAGTCCTAGTAAAGCCAACTTTTTTACACGGACTTGAATACTAGATCGTGGATACCGGTGTTCTTTGGTGGTTGGGTTTCAATTAACCACACATCTCAGGTATGGTCGAACTGAGAATGTCCAAGACTACACTTCATTCACACTCATACATATCATCCTCATTCATCCTCTGAAGTATTATGTAAACGGTAGTTACCGGAGGCTAAACAAGAAAAAGAAAGAAAGATATGTACAATGATAAAAAGATTTTATAAACTCTTGAAATTCTGTAAAATACAATTTTACAGAAGAAATATTCTTTAAAAATTATTTTTTTAAATATTATATTTATAGTTTTATAAATATATATTACAATATTTCTATATGTTCTATTATAAATTTGTAAATCTTTTATGCGTATTTTTATATTTATATTTTAATATTATAATATATTTGAAATAATTTATAGAAAATATTCTTCGGTTAAAGAAAGCCTTGCTCACCGATCATAAAGCTTAAAGGATAAATATAGAAACTATAATTATTATAAAAGCAATAAATTCTGAAGAAACTGCTCATAATAATTTGATAAAACTCTTTGTTAACCAACCAATATGAACAGTGATGCATTACCTAAAACAAATTCCACTCATTATTCTTCTTGCATGTGTTAACAGAGGAAATTATCTCTAAGAGTTCAAAATATGAGTAGGGAATATCATTCTTCCGAACGCTAGGCGTAATCGGATGTGCTCTGAAAGATTGTCTACTGCAATTAATGTTATATGCTTCTCCACGAGGGCTGTATTTAAACTACATAAAATTTATATAAATATAATTCAGTCAGAGGGAGAGAAGGAAGGAGTACTAGTCGTTTATTTACGTCATTTTCAAATTTTCGAGGGTTCGATAACTATACGGTTATTAAAAGGAAGTATTAAACTAAATTTGTGGCAATATCTTAAAACAACATAATAAAAAGATGTAATAAAACGAATATTATAAATTTATCGAGTCATAATAAATCACAAATCGGAAAATGTCAAGACTCACTGTCTACACAAAATAAAATGGAAGTGTCAAACAAAGTTGATTAGAAACTGGAAGAAAAAGGAGGGTTGAGGCGCACGTTTTACCGAGGGTGAAAGAGAAAGGTGGTAGAGAATTGTCTAGGGGAATGAACGAACGAAGCGGCGAACTATCTGCGAGCAACCCTCAACCTCTACAACAAAAAACCCCATCGCCCTGATACCAGAGAGAAATGAAGGTAGGAGAAAAGCTTAGAGCTACCCCGACAGTCAAGGCTCGCCGAGCTCGACAACGCGCCCTCTTTAAGTTATCTCCTCTCTAGTTTTCCCTACCTTAGTTTTTCCTTTCCTGGTAGCCTAGACTTACCTTTTGTCATCAATCTGGAAACCGGAAGAGTTAGTCGTTCTGAATGGGATGAGAACTGTAGGAAACTGTCATTGTTATGGTTAATAAGAACCCTTATTTTCTTCAACACTCACCATTTCCCTTCAACCTTCTTAAAGCTTTCTTCCTTTTTTTAACTTTCTCTCATTTCCACTATCATCCTATCGCCCACCCATATTCGCTTTCTTTTTTCAACGTAACATCTAACTGAACCCCAAATGCTACTGATCGACCATTCAATTACACTATATTGACATTTTAATTACTTCCACAAAATTAATTTTTGATATTTATATTTTATTTTAACTAGTTTTATTTAATAATCTTATTAATTTAAGATTAAAGAAAATGATAGAATAAATTAATACTACTGTGAAATCTTAGTCAATCTGTTTTATAAACTACGAAATTTTTGTAGTAAAAAAATATTTGTTTGTAACATTAAAAAACATTGTTTGTAACAATGAAAATATTTTTTTTTTTAATAAAAAAATCTGATGTGGACATCACATGACTTCCTTATACGCCTATTAAATTACATATACACTTTTTTTTTTTAATGCATAATACATAACATTTTATTGCATTAATAACTTCTGATATTTTTTCTTTTTTTTTAATAGTTATTATTGAATTATTTATCGTAAAACGTTTTTTACAATCAGAGATTAAATAATTATTAATAAACCAATATATTGAAATTAAAAAAAAAAAAATCAAGTCTGATTCGAACCGATGTGCCTTCCCTTTGTAAGATTTTCTGCATTTTAGATCCCGGATCTATCATTTAAAAAAAAAAAAAAAAAATGTTAACATTTTTTGATAAGTGTATATACGAAACAAAAACAAAAAACTTTCAAAAAATTCTTGAAAAATATTTAAACTGAAGGAAAATAGAGCAAAAGAACAAAAAATATGTATTTTAATTTTAAGAGGTAGAGGTTAATTGTTTTGAAGAAGGTAGGTAAAAGATATGCTTTAATAAAATTTTTTTTTCATGATATCTGATATCCCCTCCATCTCCAAACGAATTTTGAAAATAATTAAAATAGTCAATGGCCCCCTATATGTAGAATTTTTTTTTTGTGTAATTTTTAAGTTAAAATCGGTTTCTCATACTGGAACCATAATTAAATTGTATAACAAATAATTACAAAAAATAGGAGCATCCATACAATGATACATCTCAAAAGAACTAGCTCATTGACGGAAAAGTCTCTTTCTGGTGCTTAATGTGATTTAAAAACTAATGCTTGCGTCCAACAATTCAACCTAGTCTTTACACAGATCAGCTTAACCACACACACATGCGCGCGCACGTGCACATTTCAAAGAACAAGAAAATTTTATATAAAAATCTGTAATTAAAAAATAAAGGAAAAAAGTAATTTCACAAAGGCTATAACATCTAACCAACTAAAATGTAAATGAAAATTGATGTGATGATATATTGCATGTAACATAACGTTTTCTATCCTGTGAGCTTTTCCTTTTTACTTTTTTAAGAGTATTTTATTTTCATGTAGAAGAAATCTAATGAGGAAGCGATCAGGAACCCGTTAGAAGGAGCATCTTAGAAAATTCAGCAGATTGTAATATGATCAATGAAATATCTACTGAAAGCTGTATCACAAGAAACCGTCAGTGATCATAAAATATCACAATTTAAATAATTATAGTAATTATTAAATACTATATTCTTAAAAAAATCGCAGGGATAAATTTAAAAAATAAAAATAAATAATTTACCATACGAATTCATCTTCTATCTGTACAAGGTTCTATAAATCTTCTCTGGGAAACGATTTCTCCTGTAAGAGAAAGGATATGCAAATACGACTACATGCAGAGTTATGTGTATTGCGATAAGAAAATAACCACTCTAATGCAGGGATGTACTAATAAAACTCCGCAGCTAATATTATGTATAAATAAACATGTAAAAAAATCTGCCAAAAACATTACGTTTCATTATTTAATCAAGATAAAATATATGATTTTATAGTAACATAGCCTTTATTATAAATATGAATCTACAGCAACGGTGTTTGATGAAAAAATAGTTTTTAATTTATTTTTTATTTTTATTCGAGTATATTCTTTGCCAAGACTGGAATATTCTTTATTTTTATGTTATAGAGAAGTTATTCTAGTGGTTCGGTCGTAAGTTTATTCAGAAAAATGAAGTAGACAAATTTTTTATTAAAGAAAAATCACGCAGTTTGTATATACAATTTGAAAAAAAACCCAATAATCATTCTCGTTTCTAAGTATATGTCTGGAATAATTAAAGAAAAATTACTCGTAACCTTACGGACAATAATATCCTATACTATAATATCATACACTATCCTTCCGAAGAGCCTGAACTCATGCTCAGCCGTAATCTCTTTGTCAAGTTTCTGCTTTCCTTTTATTATTTCAATAAAAAGTTTTTTAAATTCTTAAGAAAACAAACACTTTCATTTTCTTAAGAAAATTTAACCTTTTTTATAGTTAACTAAAACTTTTATGAAGTAAAGCTAACTTATAAAAAAAATATATAACTAAAAGTAATACTTTTCCAATTATTCTTGAAATACCGACTTTTTATATCAAATTAAAGGAACTGTAAACTGTCAGTTGTTGTTTTTAGACTGTAACTTACTTCAAAAGGTCGAAATTTAAATAATTGAAAAAGTATTATTTTGAACTTTTTAATTCGTTCTTGAAGTTTTTTTTTAACCAATAGCGAATTCAATTTAATAACTTTTCTTTTAGTAACAGGTGAACAAAGAACTACCAAAATAATACTAGGCGATAAGTTAAACAACTTAACAACTTCAAACAACTTTTTTAAAACTGAATTTATGAAACTTTGTGATTACTAAATATTCTGTTATTAACGTTAAAGATATTTTTTTTAAATAAGAGAATGTTATCAGTTACAAATGTAATTTCATATTTTCTTACCAGCAAAAAATTTCATTTGCTAAGCCTTTTTTAACCAGTAATTAAAAAACCGAAATATAATATTTTGAAAATACAAACTAGCGTATCCTTTGTCTAAGCCCAGAAATACAAAAGTCTCTATTTAGAAATTTATTTCTCCACAAACAAAAGTTATCTCTCTTCTCAGAAGTTGAAAATCAACAGAAATATAACATCACTCTAATATATATATTATCAGAAAGAATAAAAAATAATATAATTTAATAACGGACGAAAAAATTGCAATCATAAATTTTCCAAAATTAGAATTTCTTCCAATTTTATCCTGTAATTTTTATAAAAAAAAAAAAAATAATTGTATACTTTTATTTAATCATATATAAATAATTACAAACAACAAGAAATTATGGAAAGTTTACGAAACAAATTATGAAAATTTAAAAGTGTTTAAGATAATGAAAAAAACAAAATTTATTTAATTTTAATAAATGAAATTCATTTTCAACTTAAATTGGTCCACATTTCTCTTCCAACTAACTATAAAAATTACTAGACTGAATATACGTTATCGGATAATGGAAAAATCGATTTCCTCTTCATCATAATATATAGTGGTTATAAAATACAAAACTAATTTATTATTATTATTATTTATAGATAAAAATATCGCAAACAAAAGAAAATCTTTCTTTTATATCAAAATTTTTAAGGGAATGAGTTACGAACCGTCATTAACCTTCATTAGTCAACTGTACGTATTTTTAAATTTAACATATGAAAATATAATTTTAAATGCAAGAAATACATTATTTAAACAAATATAATTATATTTGTAATTAACTTAACATACCGTTTCGATAAAGTACTAAATCGTAATTTTCTGAAATTTTGCAAAAAAAAATACAACTCATCAATTATGGGGAAAATTTTTATGTTTAATCAAGATGTCTATAAAATTGTCAATTTTTAAAACGTATTTACAAATGCCAAAAAAATAAAAAGGCTTTAATAACCGTATATTTAAAGAATTTAATTAATGTGTTTTTAAATATTTAAGAACCATAAATTTAAAAAGCTGTATTTTTAATATTTAAAAAAAACAACTCATAATTGTAGACTAGTTAAACCGTAAACACTTAAGGAATATAAAATTTATTTATAAAAGCAGAAATAATAATTTAAAACAGCAATTTACGAAATAAATGTTCATAAAAAAGCTACAAAATAACAAATGCTTTAAGTCACGTTACAGTACTTCCAAGTCGTAAAAAATAAATATTTAAATAAACTACATCCACAATAACGTTAGTAAATTAAACAAATTTAATTAAAATACCTCTCTTTAATAAAATTAGGTCAGGAACTACTGATATTTGTATAATGTTCACGTTGATATTTGTATAATATTCACGTTTGTATATTCTTCACAAATAGCTATGCACAGCAATAATCTAATGTATATTACGTGAACAATAGTGATTTTTTTTTTTTGTTTTAGCATTTTAATTGCGACACAGGAATATATTTTAAAATGAAAATTAAACCGTAAAACTTTACGGTTTAAACTAAAAATTTACATTATGAATTTACAATTCTATTCCAATTGGATTATTTTACTATAGAGATGAAAATAAAAATGAAAGTTATAATAAAAAATAAATAAAAAAATTATTAGAAATGATATAATACCACTAATCTTTTTATGCATAAATTATAGACTTTCCCAATAATTAAAAAAAAGGATAATTTAAATTATATCTCCTAGACAACAGTGAAGATGTCTGGCAACTGGAACCCCAACACGTGCTGACTTTTTCTTTTTGAGTGCAACATTTCTTATCCCCCCCCCCCCAGGGACACAGCTCTTGGTGCCTTCGCCTAAAACTGCCTCATCCAGAACTAATGTTCCGGGGGGAACAGGCAGCCGGGACTCGGTCGATATGCCATGCCTCTAATGAGGGGTCCCTCCACCGGGAATCCGGTCTTTATGCCTTGTCTCGAGGAACCCCCGGAGAAATCCCCCACCAAGACTACGGTCTTACTTTACCCCCGAAAATCCGAAGTCGCGTGGGAATCTCCGCCCAATCATCGTGGAATATCTGAGTGACACTTGAACTGGTTCGGTATCAAACATGTAATAAACATCGTTACTATGCCTAAGTGAAGTGCCTAGCGCCATTCTGTTTCTTTCCGTGAACTTATTACTTTGTTTATCTCTACCTATTGCTTAACAATGTTGTTAATTATTTTTTGGTTTATATTTTCAGTAGACTACTGTGAACAATCTTTGTAATCCCGTTTAATGTAAATGTGTTTATTTATATAGACTTTTTATTTGGTTTATATCTATATATACTGTGTTTACTTATGTATGTACTCTTCATTGCGGGTGTTCGCTGGAAACCCCCCTATTCACGCGTTTTTTTATACAATTTAGTTGTGGTTCCTTAATCGGAACCAGTAAATACACGATTTATGACACAAAAGAAATTATGTAATACGAATATGTAAATGAACTGGGGTGTTTGTGTACGCATATGTTTAAACAAACTAATATTTAATTATTGAAATTCAGACAGGTTGAATATTGAAGTACGTTTAAACTAAACCAGGGGTTTAATTATTTGATATTATTTATTCAGTATTAAAAAAAATAAATACCATAATCCAAAATAGAACATTTTAAATAGACATTATTTAAAGTTGAAGTATTTAAATAAATAAAAATTTGTATTAAATCTTTATAATCAATGAAACGATTTCAACTCAACTGATCTGTAATTTTAAATGAAATTAAAGTTAATGGAAAATTTTTCAATAATTTCATTTATTATTTAAACAAATAACGTAAAACGAAAACAAAAGTATTAAACCTTTATTGAAATATACATACCTACATCGATAACTAAACTAAATGAACAAACAATAAATTTATCAGAATGTTTTTTTGTTTTTTTTGTTATGAAAAAATGCTTCACTACTACACAATTTTATATTTAAATCACATAAATGAAATACCTTAAAATATTTAATAAAAATAAAATAAATATATTAAAATGAAAATACTATATACGATGACGTGTAAATATGTCATTAAAAAAAAAAATCAATTAAAATGTAATACAACTAGTAGAATAGATGCAGGATGCTTAAATGTTCTTGACAATGACGAAAAGAAATAGAAACATGGGAAAACGTAATTTTTTCATCTCGTAATTAAAATTATCTACACTTATAAAGCATTTTATCCTGACTGATTCATCAAATCCCACAAAAAACAACAGAAGATAAATTGATGAAATTTGTATACATATTCTTCTTACGGTATAAATGTACACGAAGAAAGAATTCTTTGGAATTTAAAGGATTAATATGGAGTAACAATTAAATTTACTATTATTTTTTTAATTTCTCGGTTAGAAATGAAGATATCTTTAATGTTAATCTTTATATAAATATCTAAAAACAAATTTCTAGATTTTTTAAATACTACCTTGAAAGAGGTAAAGATAAAAAATTACGAAAATGGGGAAAATGCAAATTTTCCCCATTTTATATTCTTCAGATAAATATCTAAAAACCACTTTCGGATTTTTAAAAAATTTAAATAATCTATGGGGTAAATAAACATAATTGTTTTTTTTAAATTTAAAAAAAAATACACGAATGACATACTGTTTCGAATCTTTACCAGAAAACGACATAATAAACGCAATTCGATTCAAAACTGTAAACGTATCGAAGCAGTATAATATGTTTAACCTAAAACATTGATGGCAAACAATGGTTTCAACGAAAAAAAGTTTTTGAAACAGCATATATACATAACGGGTTAATTTTTTAAATATTATTAATATCTAAAAGACTAAACTGTAATGAAATCTTTTCATCAAAAATATAAAAATAAAGGCAAACTAAAATAACGTGTATTAAGATCTTATAATAAACAAAAAATCGTGAAAATTGATGTTAAAGACTTTAACTGTTAAGCGTCATGCAAACATAAATACTGGCAAATATTTTATACCAAATATAAACATACATTATTTAAAGTATATCATAAAATGAATATAATACGTATAATAAGATTTTTTTAACGATAAAAGGAAGAAAACGTTTATCGCTAAAACAATTAATTAATATTTAAGGTTCATTAAACACTAGTAAAAACAGACCGAAAGTAGGGAGGGTGAATGACTCCATTATACTCGCTTATTAAGAGTACTGCCCAGAAGGTTGTTCTATAAACAGTTCATTAGTAAAGAAATTTGATTTTTTTTATAGATTATTTAATATAATAAAATATTTACAACAATTTCATATAAACATACACTGGCAATTTTATAACCACCTAAATTTCAGGATTAAACAAAAATTTAGTAGAAAAAAATTACCTCATATTATAATTTTCATTTTTAAATTAAAAAATTAAAACTAAAATAATTAATACATTCTTTTTAAATTTATTAATAACTTACCATAATAATGTTAATTTCGAAAAATATTTTTAAGAACTAATCGATTCCTTGTATATTATTTATCATACGATATTATTTATCAATTATTATGTTTACAATAAAATTAAAAAAAAACTGATGTGGACAACACATGGCTTCCCCGTTGTACTCCTATTAATTATATATGCACATTTAAAAAAAATGAAAAGTACATAAAATTTTATTTCATTATAAACTTCTGATACATTTTTTTTTTGCTATTATTGAATTATTATTCATCGTAATTTTTTTACAATGAGAGGTTAATAATTATTACTAAATAAATATATTTGAATTAAAAAAAAAGTTAAAAAAAGGAGATGAATTCTGATTTGAACCGATGTGCCTTCCCCTAAGATCCAAATATTTCATTAATTAAAAGTTTTATTTGGCTATAACTCTGGAACCAACAAAAATAAGTACCACTTATGATACGCCGTTGAAAATTTCTCAATGACGGCTTACTACAGCACTTAAGAAAAAGTCCATAATCCAAATTATTTTGGATTTTGGACTTCATTGGACACTTTTGGTTCAGTCGATTGCAATCAAAAGGAAAGGTGCAAAACTAAATGTTATATCAGTCCTATAATTATTAATAAATCAATAGATTTAAATTAAAAAAAAAAGTTAAAGGAGATGAATTCTGATTTGAACCGATGTGCCTTCCCCTTGAAATATCCAAATATTTCATTAATTAAAAATTTTATTTGGTTATAACTCTGGAACCAACGAAAATAAGTACCAGTTACGATACACCGTTGAAAATCTCTCAATGAGATCTTACTACAGCACTTAATAAGTCCATAATCCAAATTATTTTGGATTTTGGACTTTTTTGGACACTTTTGGTTCAGTCGATTGTAATCAAAAGGGAAGGTGCACAACTAAATGTTATAACAGTCCTAAATCCACAATTTCAACATCCTACGGATAATTGTTTTTGAATTATGCGAGATACATACGTACTTAATACAAACACATACATACATACGTACGTACGTACGTACAGACGTAACGCTCAACTAGTCAAAATAGATTCAGAGATGAATATTTAAAATGAAATCTGGAAACCAAACTTTTTCGGGATTGCAATATTTTCTTTACTTCGTACAAGGAAGTAAAAAGATTCTCTATAACGCTTATTTAAATTTTACTGTCTCAGATCCTCGTTTAAAATTCAATCGCAAAAGACAGGGCTAAGGAAAACAATCTCAGTTAATCAAATGATCAATGAATCTCAGTTAATTTTTATCATAGGAAAAAAAATTAAGAGGATTTTTAAGCTTTAACTGATAATTCATTATATTTCTTTTTTTCGGTAAAAATCTATTTTTTTTTCAGGTATTTTTAAAAACTTCTTTCCCCCTCATAACTATCTGTAGAACAAATCATACCTAGGAATCTTCTCAAAATCATAATACAATATAAAAACTAAAAATGACTATAAAAACCTAACAATATTAAAACTAAAACGTACTAAAAGATTGTAATTTCTATTAAAGGTATTGTTAAAATATTAGTAATTGAACTTTTTTTTAATTATTTCTATTTTTTTTTTAACCTCTGGGACCACCGTTAACTTCAGAGGATGAGATGGATGACATGTAGCGTGTCAAAATGCCATGCAAGACCGGGATTCGAACCCGGGACCTGCGGATGAAAGGCCGAGACGCTACAACTCGTACCACCGGCTATTTCTAGTTTAGTAAGCATTTTATTATTCCCTTAATCTTAAATCATCTAATAATTACCATCTACGTAACATCATCGCTTTCGTTTAAACGTAGTACAAAATCACTTCCAATATCGTAAAAATAAACAGAAAAAAAACGTAATAAATCTCAGCAGGGAGGAAATTTTATATCGATACTTTAGATTTTTATTTTATTTTAATGTTTTTTTTTTTTACAATTAATAATAAACCAGAAAAAATCTAAAAAACTGAACTTGTTAAAAATATTCTGAAATAAATATATTAGTAATTTTGTTAAAATTGTGAATTAATTTCTAAAAAGGATTAATTAAGTATAATATTCATACTTAAATTCAGGAAATGTAAGTTAACATACTATACTATCTGTTTTTCTTTTCGATCAATTAGAATATAAATAATGATTTGAGACCTACGTGACAGAGTAGGTAGCGTCTCAGCATTTTGTGCGGAGGTCCCGGTTTCGAATCCCGGTAAGCCTTGGCATCTTTTCATACATTACCAATTTCCACCGAACTAATGACTATAACTATTGATACCCGTTCTAATATTATTATAAATAAATAAATTTTATGAAAGCAAATTATTTAAAAAATAAAAAAAGTATTAAAATATATACACAAATAAATTACTATACTTCTGTTTTAAAGGTAATTAAAAAAAATTATCGTTTGGGACGATTTTTTGATTTCATTTTTAAATGTAAAATACCAATAAAATATCGATCTGTTTGGTATCAATTTTGTTTACGTGTTACATTATTGATAATAGTGTATTTATTTTCTAAATTAAAATAGTCAATAAAATATATCAACTAGTCAATAGAATAAGTCAATAAAAAATATATTTATTACTAATATGCATCTAGACAATAAATTAAATGGATAACTGTACCTTGCAATAAAAAATTGTTATTTACATGCTTAAACAAAATTAAACATCAAACAAACTATGTGTGCTCCGTAATAACAAATTTTTATTTACACAGTAAAATTGATTTCAATGCATAATACACTAATATATAACAGAAGAAAGCAAGAAATACACGTAAACAAAAATAATAAAACTTACTATTACTTAAATATACGAAGAGAAATATCCGAAATACCACAAAACGATTTTATATATTATTAAAAATTCAATTAAATCCAATCCAATCACATAGCATGCAAGCAAGGAATTTCATACAGACATTGAAGCGGTTCTGCAGCGTGCCCGTAGGTTGGCACATGGCGTACTACTCACTAGCAGGTGAAGAGTCTTCCTTAACGCGTTTACCGAACACACACAACTGAGTGACTCACAGGCGTGCCCGTCTGCTTCAGTTTTGCCGGTAGTAGCCGGCTACGAAAGGGCGCAGGCGCGTTTAGTACTTACTACCCCTCTTTTAACAACGAACGCTCTATTAATAAATGATCCAAATGGACACGCTCTTCCTGAACCTAATAAACAATATACCACACAGTTCTACAACACAAAATGTGTACGTAATTGTACACAAATACCTACGTAAAATAACTAAAGTAACCTATCCGTAAAATGTCAACGATTAATTGCAATTAAATCTCAACTGAAATAAACAACATATACATAACCCGTCGGATTAGTCTATCGGTTAAAATCGTCATTGCCAAATAAGCTGATTTTCAAACTCGACAGTTCTAAGGTTCGAGTCCTTGTAAAGGCAGTTGCTTTTATATGAATTTAAATGATAGACTGTGGATACAGTGTTCTTTGGTGGTTAGATTTCAATTAACTACACGTGTCATTAGCGATCGACCGGAGTCTATTCGAGGCTACATATTTAGCGGTACAATAACACTTACACTGCACTACATCTGAAGCTATGTCAGCCCAGACAAGCCGGTACCTGTAATTGCATTTGCCTAACTTACACACACACCCAACCCGGCACTACTGACAGAGTTTTTTTTAATTTTGTTTTTTAGTCAAGTAGCCGGAGACAGGTGCATACGACATATAATAACAGTGGCAGTGTCAGTGTTGATTAAGCCGCCGCGCCGTACACCATCTCATCCCTTAAAAAATCGAAATTAAAAAAAATCCGAAAATGGTTTATAGATATTTATCTGAAGAGTATTTACAAACCCAAATCTGCCTAATATCTCGTTTAGTGCAGTCGGAAATGGGAAAAATTTGCAATCATTATTTAATTTTTTTTTACCTTTGAAAAATCTAAAAATTACATTTTTGGTATTCACATGAAGATCACACCACACACACACACACACCAAAAATCAAGTTGATATCTTCATTTGTTACCGAGAAATTAAAAAAAAATAGTAAATTTAATTTTAACCCTTTAAAGTCGGATTCTTCTTACACCGTAAGAAGAATATCTATATAAAATTTCATCAATTTATTTCGAGTAGTTTCGCTGAGCGTTAATGAATCAGTCTGTCAGTAAAGATAAGTTGCTTTATAGATACATATATATATGTATACCTACACACACGCTCTGATAATATCATTATCTATCACCAACTACTTAAGGCTGTATTCTAACAATGACACAATGCAAAAATACCAACGATAGATTACAAACCAAACGTAAAGTAGGATGAGTACGATTTTTTACAAAAAATTTTACAATTTTTATTTCTAAATCGTTCAAAATATGACTAAAAAATATTTATAAATAAATTAAAAATATTGAGATAGTGTAGTATTAAAGATACCTTAGTTTCTATACATCTGTTATATAAGACATACTAGAATAGAAAAATAAGATTTCACAAAGATTAATTTCAAACATAATGCTACCGATTTATTTATTTAACAAATAAAAACGATTCATTTTTATTAATTTTATACAAAATTATTGGTAGAAAAAATGGAAATACATCTAAAATCCATTTAACAATTCCTATATATCAAAATCAAAAGCAAAAATAATGAAAGAAGGGGAAGAATTAAAATGAGGAGGACCACTAAATAAATTATTTAATTTTTATGTTTATAATGTAATGAATAGGTTGAAATTACATCCAGAAGAACAAAAATAAAAGGAGAAGTAACAAGAACAACAACGATAAAACACTATGTGTAATTACTTACACTCTACTTTACAAAATAACGAATATAAGTTTGAGTTGTTACAACTTAGTTAACTAATAGTTAGTAAAAAAAATTCCTGCAACCTACATTAAAAGTTTCTGTTTTACGTTATTTACTGCTTAAAGCAGTAAAAAAACAAGCCGTTTACAGTTTTTTGTTCCTCTTCGTTATTTTATTAGAAATTTCCGAACTTACATTAGTAAACATCGACAAAACCAATTCTGTAAATTATATAATTAGCATACGTTAAAACATGAACTTTTACTTTGAACATCGTAAAATTTCAGGTAATTTTTTCAGTTTTATTTGTGACGGTGACCTCAAAAAAACTACTATTTACACAGAAAATGGTTGAACAAAGATTTCTATAGTAGCTAAACATTACAAAAATAGAAAAGCTGTATAGATATGCAAATATTATACGAATCGCTACTGGATAATGTACGCCTTCAAAAACACAGAATGCAACAAGCAATATTCCTTAACAACACGCTATACTACAAACATTGTAAATATGTAATGTTAAATAAGTTTTAGAATTGATGAAAATACTACCCTTCGTACCAAATAAGATGATTATAGCTTCAAAAAATAATTTATAATATTAAAAGAAAGTAATACGTAAGTTATCGAAAAATGTGGTATTTGTTTATAGAGCAACAAGTTGACGCTCAATAACACTTACCGATAATGAATTTTTTTTCTGTGAAAATGGGCGTGCTTGACGAGGAATTAAACTCAGAACTTCATGATAAAATGTAGATACGCTAAAATTACACCATCTACATTTGAGTAAAAAAGTAACAACATTTTGACCAAATAAAGGAGATATAAAATAACTGCGAAAATCAGGAAAGAGATTTTTATGCAGAAAAAAAATCTATTATTATCAAACACAGACTGAAAAATTACAAAATAATTCTTTACAATAATTGTGTGAAGTGTAGCGCTTGAAGAAAATGAATCATGAAATGGAAGCAAGAAAAGCGATAATAATACAAGATTTTGAAATCTGATGCTAATGGAAAATGTTGAAAATTGGTTTCCTTGGTTATAATCAGAGAGAAACTTTTGGCATAATTAATAAGAAGAAGGTGGATTAAATACTAAAGCATCCACAGGTATTGTATTTCGTTCTAAAAGAAAAGAGCCAAAATAAAAATTGAAATACATGAAATAGATATATGAGAATGTGTGATATAAGATGAATGTCGAAGCTAACAATTTTTAACAGAAGAACCAATGAAGGACAAGTGTTATCAAAACAGTCTAACGAAAAATCGGAAAAAACCACTTGCAACAAATAACTTTTCGATCACAAAAAATATTTTACACTATAATGGTCTAAAAAAAATAATATAAACACTACACATTACTCCAAGCGCACACCCAATTTCAATTCTTTTTACATATATAAATTTCTGTAAATATAACTTAGCAAATTACTTAATTCTACTTTAGACATAAACTTGAAAGCATTTAACTAACAGCGCTACCATGTATAAGTTTTATTTAATAATTCAATACAATTACATATAAAAAACTACTTATTTACCTTCTATAGTAACAAAATAAATACACTCAATTACAGGTACTCTTCTCAAATTTATTTTTATGAAAAGAAATAAATTTTGTAAAAGTTTAAAATAGTAAATCTAATCAGGATTCAATCCCAGAATCTTCCGAATAAAACGCATCCATCTTTTAAAATTAAACTACGCCTTTTTCAATAAATTGAAAAGAGATGTCAGAATTTAAAGGTAAAGATTTTAAATAAAATTGCAAGAATTACAAAATTTAAAATTGCATTAATAACATTAACCTACCGTGATACAGTTTCGATATTAAATTAATTCAGGTATTTATGTAATTATTTTTTGCTGCGTTTAATTTACGATCGGTTTCAATTTACCGGAACCTTAAATAAATTTGAATATAAAATAAATTGACATGCAGAAAGGAGTTTCAAATGAAATCCCTCACAGAACGGTATACGTATAAATATATCTTATACAGTATAAACGTACATAAATATATACTAAACATAAATAAGTATATACAAAGAGAGTCCAAAGAACAATTATCAAAGCCTAAAGCTCAGAACAAAAAGCAAAGAAAACCTAAAAAAAAGTCGTTATCAATCACACAAAGAAGCACAACGGAAGTGGCGAAAAGAAATGAAGAATTTTGACGAACAACAACCTAAAGTAGCTGATTCACCTTAAATCTCGGAGAACTTGCAGATCTACCATATGCAGTCGCTTTAGACGCCTGACGTTCTTGCTACTATCCAGGACGTTAACCGCGAATAAATTGACGTGTTTGTTCAGTTTCGTTTTATGCCTCGAACCGAATCTCATCTCGAACGGTTGGAGATTCCAGATAATCGTGTATTTCAGGGTTTTCGCAAACAACGGCGCTTCTATTATATTTCTCAATATTTAGTTTTTATAAATATTAAAAAAAAATTCTAAAATAAAATAACATTACAATAAACTTACAAACAGAATATTAAATTAAGGCATTAAATAATATACTTAGAAAACGACTGAAATTTAAAAATTTTACAAAAAAAATAATTTAAATTGAAAAGGCGAAAGATTAAAAGAGCTAAAAAATTTTTAAACAAAACATTACCAAGAGAAAAAGGAAATACTTTTTTAAGAGAAAATTAACTTTTAAAACTCAGAAAAATCTGTACATTTTTATCGTTATTCATTTATTATTTTTGAAGCCAATCTGGACACGAATTTCAACTTTGGGACACTATTAGTTACAGCAAACTTGGAGGTAATCCAGAGGTTCTAGAACAAAATTCTAAGGAGAACAGCGGAACCACCGTGGTTCGTGAAGAATGCTGAGATTCAGGAGTACCTGGATATCCCATTTGTTCGCGAAGAGATCGGACGTCTGAGAACGAGTATATATCTCGACTTAACTCTCACGTTAATCATCTGGCTTTAAATGCGAGATGGACAACAGCGAGTATTCAAGACGGCGCGAAAGGCTTCACGTGTTGGATCTAGGGATCGGTTCCTGATGATGGAGATGATAAGCCTTCTATGTTGAAAGACTGTGAAGTTACGGAACAAACAATTCATGGTGCGACTAGAATTGGTTATACTGTATTAATTATGATGATAATATATTTGTGGGTTATTATTATACTGATTGTGGTTCATTTACTTTCTGGGCTCTATGATTATTTACGTGTTGATTATTATTTTATTTTTTCTTGTTACGTATTTCTTTCGGACTTTACAATTATTTTATTTTTTCAAATCAAATTATTGAGGTTAATTATGTATCGTTTATTATTTGTTTATTTGATTTGTTTTTGAGGATTATCACTGTATTTTTCTCTTTCACGCAATATCTAACAAAAAATTAACTTGTGATTTCTATACAACAATCCGACTGTAAATAAACAATTTAAAAAAAAAACAGATTATTTTCAATAATAACTTATTCCTTTTTAAAAAATCGTCCTTTTATGAATAAAGAGAAAGTGTTAAATCCACTTTTAATGTAGATTTTATTACAGGAATAACTTTTATGTAAAACATTAATATGAAAGTCTTTATATGGAAACCGAAGTAAACATCCTGAGCCTACATAAACGGTAATTCATATAATGGTTAGTCACGTATCGTTTTTGAACTCTGAGCAGAAGAAGCGAATGTTTTTAAAGCTTTAGGGTAATGAAATGAAATTTGCGTTTTATTGCCCATTATAAAAGCGAACACGGTAGAGCGCATCAGAATTGCTTTCTTAGTATAATTTTTGCTCATTAATTTTTATTAATGTCGCAGTTATCCAAGTTTTCTAGCCATTTCACAATAACGTAAGTTTAAAAAGAAAAAATGAACTTTAAATATGAAATAATGAAGATGTTCCTCCTAAAAAAACGTAATTGTCTATCGGATGTAACAACAGAAAAAAGAAATAAAATATATATGTAGAGCGATTGAGAAGTTACTTCCCATTTAAAAATACTTCTATTTTATTTATTAACTATAATTTTTACAAGAAGTCGATACGAGAGGAAAGAGTTTAGCATGAAGTTCTATTTAAAATTCGATAGAGCACCAAATTTCGCAATCAGTTTCTCGAATCGCTTCAAGTGATTACACCAACTCCTGTGTAATTGAAGACATAACCTCTTGTATTCGCCCTTCGTATTTTTTGGTTCGGTACAGTAGACTTGCTCCTTTAATTAATCCCAAAGGAAAAGGTCAAGTGGAGTTAAATCAAGACTCTTGGACCAGTCATACGACCACGACAACCCGTCCACCTTCCAGGAAAGTGAACATTCAGCTATTTATGAAGGAAAGTAGCATAAAATGTGGAAGGGCGCCGCCATCTTGCATGAAAATCATGTCGTCAACACTCACCCAAGTACTCATTGGACAGATTTCGTCTTGCAGCTCGTTAACGTACCTTTCAGCATTCATAGTATCGCGAAGAATGAATGGACTCACAATCTTGTCCGAAGTCATCTCACACCACACCGTTACTCTGGGCCGGTTTTGTACTTACTCAGAGATAAAAGGAGGATTTTCTCCTGCCCAATGACGGGTCACAAACCCACCCATGAGAAATACCTCTCTATCACCCAGAGAGGATATTTTTTAAGAGATCTGATCAATTTTCGTACCAAGACAGCATATTTTTCGCAAACTTCATGCGAAAGTCATCTTTTTTCTTATTTTTATTTAGGCGTATAAAAAAACATAACTTCAACCTCGCAGTGGATACACCCTTAGCTTACGCTCTGAAGTAGTCTCTACATGCTGTTTATCTACATCTATAATTTTTTTTTTTTTTACTTTTGTCCTATTTTCGTTTTTATAGATGAAATGCTTTTGTAAGGCTTACTTTTTTGTATTTTAGACAAAATAAAGACTAAAGAAATTACGAGAAAATAATAAACGACTTTAAAAAATAATTTTTTTAAAATTATATCTTAATTTCTACATTTTAAATTCAACGCTATATCAAGGAACAATAATTTGTGGATAGTTGTTTTTAATTCTTTTCAAACTTCAAAATGCAGAAAACTAAAAAGATTAATTGAAAAATAATTATTTTTAGCTCATTTTTTTGATCAGTTAATTTTTATTATTTTTTTTTTTTACATTTATCAATAAAGAATTTCTCTCCAGATACCCTCTTCAATAACATGAAAAAAAACTTATTTTAGGAAGTATTAAATTAAATCGAAGTATCCGTCAAGGCAGCAGCCACTTCTCACGGAAAATCGGGACATTTTTACTTACGATGAAAAAAACACATAATTTTGTGTTGACAAGCATAAATATATACAAGAAAACTTGACATTCTTGAAATTTAAGAATCATTCGTTAATAGGTTCAGACTTCCTAAAGAAGTAGTAGTCAATCAATGAGATTGTGTAGCATGTGGAAAACATAAGTTACAGATAAAAAAAAATAGACACACATATATATATATATATATATATATATATATATATATAGAGAGAGAGAGAGAGAGAGAGAGAGAGAGAGATATCTGTTGGTTAATTATATTTCATAACTTGTGAAAAATTAAGAAAATTTGTGACTATTTACTTCTTTATGACTTAGTAAACTTATCTACCAAAAATCAAGATATACAGATAATATACATTATCTATTTTAAATAATCAAAGTTGTAATAAATTAAAAAATTAAAAAATTAAAAATAGTTAACGAGGTTAGGACATTTATGTTTTTTTTTCTTTAAAAAGTTTTTTTCTTAAAAAATGCAATGAAATTGTTAATGTTTAAACAATTTCATTGCATTTAAAAGATATACAGTTTTAATACGTTTATGAAACTATTCGTAAATAAAATATATTTAAAAACCTGTAATATACGACAAAAATATTTTATACTCAATAAATTACAAATATTTTATTTGTAATTTTTCAGGGTAATCATTAATAATTAAAATGTATTATTGTACCAAACTAAACCATAGTAAACAAACAATAAAACATCAAAATTTAAAAATATTGTTCTTAGATTACTATGGTTTCGTTTTTAATTATAAAGTTCTTAATACCAATCAGGGAGCTTATACTATCAAAAATGTATTTCTCTCATTCCAGATGAAGGAATTTCATCTGAACAAAGCACGGTTACACAATAACTATTCATTACAGCTGTGAAACAGCTGTATAATAGGAAATAAATAAAAATATTCTCTTTTTATAGATAATATAATCATTTCTCTAAAATTAAATAAAAAAGTTCTTATAAGTTTAGAAATAGATGAGGAAAATTCTGGAATCCTTAAACTAGAATTACTTGGTTACTGCAGAAATGTAGATGAAAGAGAAACATACATTTATGTATGTTTTTTACAGTATATATCATTATTTTAAATAAATTTGTAGAATGTCTTTCAAAATGTTTTAAGATGCCAAAAAGATTAAACGTATGATCCCTTTTCGTCACCTTTCATGTAAGAAATTCCTTTTTTTCATAAGTTTAAAATTCCAATATATATATATATATATATAAAATAGTTTTGGGATAGATTTATCAGGATAAAAATATAACGCTTAAGTCACTGAAAAAAAAATTATGGTTAAAAGTAAGCAAACTGATTTCTTCTGAACACTAAATCACTCTTCAAAATTACATATGAAAATAAATAGAACATCAAACATATAACGTTACAAACATTACCGTATCTGTATAATGTGTGTGAGTGCATACAAACGAGATTATGAAAATTTAGTGCATTCAATTATTGGTATGTTTTACTTACGACTGTTTTCTTTGAAATCTCCTAAAACTATATACAAACTAAAAATGTTTTTAACTCGACAAGACTTTATATCTTAAGACTACAAAATATACGTTAGGAAATGAAATAAAAAATATTTTTGATCTATAAATAAACCAAGTAACCGACTTTAGAGAGATTCTAATTTCAGTGCAATGATTCTATAATATATGACGAACAAAGCAGTGATTTTTTTAAATTTTACCATCTGATGTAAACTTTTCAGGAAAAAATTTCATCAGAATCAACATAAATGCAGTTAAGAATGAAAAAAAAATTATTCAAACTTTTATTTTTAACCAAAAATACAAGTGAAAAAAGTATTAACATGCATGTTCGACATGCAGACCTCCGTGGCGCGTTTGGTAGCGTCTCGGCTTTTCATCCGGGGGTCCCGGGTTCGAATCCCGGTCAGGCATGCCATTTTCACGCTACAAATAATTCATCCTCTGAAGTAATATTTAACGGTGGTCCCGGAGATTAAACAAAAAAAAAAAAAGAATTATACTCGGTATATACAATAGTTATAAGCGTTTTCAATGCTAACCTTATCAGGGAAATGAGCAGTGAAGTGGATTCCTGATGCCATCTTCACTGAATCAAATATAACGAGGTACATCACGTTATCAAGCACACCAAAGTTTAGGTAATGTTCAACGTTATAAGTAAAACCTTAGTTGACCACACACGAATGGTTGTGCAAAGAACATAATTACCTTTAGATAGAGCAGCTTAGAGCAATATTTTAATCGCTTTACTTAATAAAAGATGGTATTTCTTGGAAAATTATCTGATCAATTTCCCATCGAAATCGTCCTAAGACAAAGAGATGGACTTTCTCCATTACATTTTAACTGTGGTCTTGAAAAGATAGTTGGAGAATGGAACAAAAATTTAGAAAAATTGTGGAATAAGTCTGGGAACTACAGGATTAAAGATTATTTGGTTAGCTTTCGCTGATGATATGGCATTATTAGCTAAAAGCTGGTAAGAAGCTCATCAACAAATTAAAGAATTATATAAAAAAGCTCCTAAAATGGGACTAAAAATCGCATTTGAAAAAACGAAAATTTTGATGATTAAAACTACTCGAATTTCCTTAGTATAAATAATAAAAAGATAGAGAAAGTGGATAATTTCAATATCTCGGAGAAGGGATCAATTGGAATTCATTACATAAAAAAGCGTTAACATTTAGTTAAAAAAATGGAATTAGCTTTCTAGTTAACAAAAACACATTTTAAAAAAATCAAGAAAAAAAGAAAGGAAAATTATAAGAAAAAAATTTCGTCCTAAATTTCAAAATAATCAGGTAAAATTGATTCCAACTAACAAACTTAATATTAAAATTGAAAAACTGTAAGACGCGATAAGGAAAAGACGAATTGCATTTTACTCCCATTTATTTAGAATGAATAACAACAGACTGACTAAACAAATTTCTTATTTTCAGAGTAAAAAAACTAAAGGCAAATAGTTAACACAAGTCCAAGAAGACCTAAAAGAACTGAAAACAACTAAAGAAATTATAAGAGAAAGAGAAATTTTAAAGAGAATATTAAAAGATAAAAATAAACGGTTCCAAGAAGCACCAAAACGCAAGATCAGAGCTAAACTTTCTGAAGAACGAAGGAAAGAATATTTAACTAAAAAATATAGATAAGTAATAATTTCATAAAATTATTTGTGTATGTTGTAAGTAATATTGCATTCATATATATATATATATATATATATATATATATATATATCTGATCCCCGTACCAGCTTACTGGGACTGGGAGTTAGTAATCCTCAACAGCGCTCTCTTTTCACCCACAGTCTGTCCCTTTTTATTTACTTACAATTACGTTTTACTCAATTTTCTACCTGGTTCTCCTGTTGGACCATTTCCTATACCTTTCATCTTTACCATTTCTCTCGTGATTCTGTCTTCAGCCAGTCTCCTGAGGCGCCCAAATTACCGTATTTGACTCCTTCCATTTCTCTCTCTCACACTATTCACTCCCATAATATAATTTATACATAATTAATTTTTCTTCAGTAGTATATTTCTATTAAAAAATTTTTAACAGTTTGGTACAAATTTCTTCCGTTCTGCAATCAGCTGGATATATCATTTTCTATCCTTCCATCTGCTGTCAGACTCTAACCCAAAAACTTAAATTTTTCAACATATTTAACCTTGTAATATTAAATAAAGTTATAAAACAATAGTAATATTAAATAAACCAAAACTATTCATTTATGTAGTCTATAAGAAAGTGACTCACGAAGTTATTTTTTTCGGGCGAAAAACTTTCGTGTTATCATCGCCCAGGGTTCACGAAGAGAACACTTTTGGAAATCATTTGAAACACATATGTGTAAAGAAATGTTCATTTAAGAATTATTACATAAATAAAAGTTTACACAACTTTCAATTACAAGAGAAAAAAATAAAATATTTTCCGCTATCTTCAAAAATCATAAGTAGTTTATCGAAGGAATTGTTGTAAAAAAAAATTTGAATAGAAAACAAACCTTTTTTGGAATTTGTCGTAAAAAAACAAAGAATTTAATTCAGGAAAATGTTTCGTAGATAAAAACAAATATAAATCTAAAAAATTCAACTTACTCGTATATTTTAAAACAGAAAAAAGACACGGTAGAGTTTCAAAAATTTACATAACATCATATATCAACAGTACTAGCATTTAACCAAATTTAATTGTAATTCATTTACTTAAACGACCGGGTTTAAAAGATTTTTTTGACAGTTTTAAACCAAGCGTAAGTCAAGACAGAACATAATGTATACATAGTTATAGTTAAATACGGTATTTTCAACTATCTCAAAAGCGTTAAATTTATCTGCTAGTTTAATCTGAATTTTGTTTTATTTTAATAATTAATATTATTATCGGGAATAACAAATAATTATTTTAAAAACCAATCATAACTTTTAATATAATTGAACAGGATATAATTATTTGTGAAGAAATAGGTACATAGTTCTGAATATTACGTTCAGAGACGTCTGTAAAGTTTTTTTAAAATCTGATGTGGGCACCACATGACTTCCTTGTATACAAATTAAATTACATATATACATCTTTTTTTTTTAAATGAAAAGTATATAATTTATTTTATTAATAACTTCTGATATTTTTTTTATTATTATTATAATTGAATTATTATTTGTTGTTTAACGTTTTCTACAATCAGAGGTTAATGTATTAATGAAGCAATATATTTAAATTTAAAAAGAAAAGTTAAAAAAAGAAAGAGATGAAGTCTGATTCGAACGGATGTGTCTTCCCGTTCTAAGTTACAAATATTTCATTAATTACAATTTCATTTGGCTATAACTCTGGAACCAATGAAAATACGTACCATGATATAGCGTTGAAATCTCTCAATGAGGGCTTATTACTGCGGTTAAGAAAAAGTCTAAAATCCGAATTTTATTTGGATTTTGGGCTTTTTGACCATTTTTGGTCCAGTCGATTGCAATCAAAAAGGATGATGCACAACTAGATGTTAAAATTCTAAATCCAAAATTTCAACATCCTACGACTAATCGTTTTTGAGTTATGCGAGATGCATACGTACGTACGTACAGACATCACGCCGAAACTAGTTAAAATGAATTCAGGGATTGTCAAAGTAGATATTTCCATCGAAATCTGAAAACCGAAATTTTTCACGATCACAATACTTCCTTTACTTCGTACAAGTAAGTAAAATGTGACAATTTTTTATTCTTTTAATAAACAAAGAGTTTAGTTATTTCTATTTTAGCATTTATTTTTTATTTTTATAAACATAAATATACTACAGAAACTAATAAACAAGTAAGGAAGGCATTTAAACCTAATAATGTGAAATAAGGGGAAAGGGAAAATAAAAGACCAATCAATATCACAATACAATTAAAATAAAATGAATAGAAAATAAATGAGAACTTTTACTAAGTGTTGAGAAAAGTGAACAGTGAATAATCATAAAAAAAGAGAATGGCCAGTTTCAAATCTACGAGTATATTCTCCTTTTTTCTAGATTGAAATGAGACGCACGATTTTTGGTGAAAATAAATCAGCTGAATAAATGGAAGAGAATTCTACAGATGAATACTGCTATCGCGAACTGGGTAATAAAGCGGGCGTATAATGTGAAGGAGTGAATAAAGAGAGAAAAAGAAGAGAGAGCGAAAGACAGTAAGTGATGTGAAGAAAAAGAGGGAAATGGTGATGGGTTTTAAAGATGGAAAAGGGTGTGAGTAAGAAAGAAGGAGCACGGATGAGGGAGGTTGAACAGCGAGTGGTATCGTAATGTGAAACACTCCACCACTTTTAGAAAATCATCATTATCATCATCATTCAGCAAACCAGGTTGATATGATATATCTAAGCGTTTAAGCCTTGAATTTAAGCGTATTTAATTAATAATATAACATTAATATTATGAAAAAAAAGTAGACGTAAACAAAATTAATAGTCTAAGTAAATTAACAAAATATGAAATATAGACTCAATTTATATTAACTTAGATAACAGAGAGAAATAGGATAACGAATTACTTTCAGGATTTTATAAAATTTGTAAAAGGTTAGGTAAGAAAAGAAAATCTTAACAATTTCTTTTGACATTTCCTACACGTTAAAGACAAACAAACATTATATATGTAAATAATTATTAAAAACAATTGGAACATCATAAGAAATGCTGAAAAAAATAGATTGTACATCGAGTATTTAAAAAAAAAAAATAGTTTTTAATAATAAAAAAAGAAAACATACAAAAATGGTAATAGTATTTGTCCAGCAATTGCGTTACACTTAAAATTAGACCTCTCCAAGAAACAAAATGTAATATATCTTCAACTCTTATGATATTTAGTTATAATTCCTTTAAAAAAAAAAAAAAATTAAAAACTATAAAATAAACTGGAAAAATTATTTTAAAAAAAGCTACCAAAAATCTAAACCTGGATGGTCATTTCGACCGTTAAACAATCATCATAAGCAGACAATGCGGAATAAGAATATTAATATGTATATAAAAATATTTATTTAAAAGTAAATAAATAAATTAAAAAAGTTGACAACAAAATTGTAATACTTTCCACGGATTGGTTATTTTTTTTGTTATATAATGAAAAAATAATGGTAAATGAAATTAACAAAAAAAAAATTATTTAAATTCAAAAAATCAATAATTTAAAATTTTTATTGACTTCCCCACTACCAAAGTATTTTTTCGGATACTTGGACAATTACTACGCCTAGGAAAGCATAAAAACATCGGTTAAAAATATGTAAGAAATAAAAAGAGAGCTTTTTCGATTTTTAGGAAAGGACTTTTGGGACAATATTTTTAAAAATGATACGATGTAAATGGTAACTGACAAATAAATAAAAGAATTATTTGTCAATTTAAAAATTACGAAAGACTGTAATTAAACGAGTATTTTTCTTAGGTACGAGTATTTACAATAAGAGTAAAAAATAAAAGTAAAAAACATAATCAACTCTTATTTTAACCAATTCTTATAGAAACAGTAAATTTATTTCCAAAATTATAAATTTAGTTTTTTCATCATATTAAAAAAAAATTTACACTTTTATGTCACAAACAAGAAGATTTTATCAAAGTTCATTTTTATTAAATTGGAGACAGTATACTGGAGAATAATTTTAAACTTATTACAAAAAACAGATTACTAAAAAAATCCAACAGTATTATGTTTCTACTTCTGAAATGGAATTTGCTCCAAAATCAAGAAGTCATATTTATGTTCCCATTTTTAGAATGTTCTTTTCGTAATCATTCTGATTTGAAAGAATGGTTTTGACTTCCTTGTACAAAGTAAAGGAAGTATTGTGATTGATAAAATTTTCGGTTTTCATATTTCAACAGAAGTATACATTTTGATCATTCGTGAATCCATTTTGACTAGTTTCGGCGTGACATCTGTACGTACGTATGTATCTTGCATAACTCAAAATCGATTAGCCATAGGATGTTCAAATTTTGAGCTTTTGAAAGATATATCATGTGGTACTTATTTTCATTGGTTCCAGAGTTATAGCCAAATGAAATTTTAATTAATGTAATATTTAGATCTTATAAGGGGAAGGCACATCGATTCGAATCAGACTTCATCTCCTTTTTTTACAACTTCTTTTTTTTAATTTAAATATATTGATGTATTAACAATTATTAACCTCTGATTATAAAAAGTTTTACGATATACTTCAATAATAACAATAAAACAAATTATGAAAAAATATCAGAAATTATTAATGAAATAAAATTTTATGTACTTTTCATTTAAAAAAATGTGTATGCCCACATCAGATTTTTTCTAAATATAACCAATTTAAAAAAAAAGATGTACCATCAATTGCCCAAATATAAAATTTACTTAATAAAATTTCTTGAATATAACTTAAATAGTTTCTGAGTTCTAAAAAAACAAACAAAACAATAGATCATACACACACATAATTATTTTTTTAATAAATATTTTAATATTTCTGGATTCAGAAGATCTAAAATATCGAAAAAATAAATGAAATATATTTCCTACTGTTTTACTTGCAATACAACAAACAATAAAGTAAAAGATAATAAATAAATAAAAATAAAATTACTAAAAACAGTATTTCTTATTGTAAACTTTAAAAAAAATTACAATACTTCAAATTTCCTAAATCAACTTCAATTAAAAAGTATCTACACCCACAAAACGCATTTGAAAATTAAAACTTTTTTTTTAATTTTAGATAACATTAATGCAATGTTCAATTAATAATTACGATAACCGCACTGCAGTTAAAATGCGCAAATTTTATTGAATGATATTAAAGTACTTAAATTGAAAGCTATTTTCAAAGTACTTTTAATTCAATTTAAAAAGCATGCGTTATGAATTTGTTTTAACATAATAATACTCGTACTGTATTATCACATTTATTTACAATTTGTTTTAACCAACTAAAACCATATTTGGGAATTTTAGCTAAAAACAGATTTTAATTACATTCATAAAACATGAAAGTATATTTAAAAATCTCTTCAAGCAAAATTAAAGAAGAAACAGATAATAAAAATTAAAATCTCGTAAAAAATTAACATGAAATTCATTAAAAAAAAAAAATAATGAAAAATCTTTTCACAAACTCACGGTAAGCCAAAATAAATGAAATAAAAAGCTAATGTAGTTTAGATTTGAATACAAGATAAAGTTATTCGTACAGAACGCATTACAAAACACGTTTAGATAAAATTCTGTATAATAACATTTCACCGCCAGGAATAGAAACGGTTGCCATCGGCCGAATAAGTACATTATATAAGAGTTTAATAATCAACACAACCTGCTTAATAATAGTATAATGCTAATTGCCTACCTTACACCTTCAGTTAAAATAGCACCTCTAAATATAGGTAGTTAACAAGCAGTACGGTAGAAATCAAATATACGTAATTAACTGTACTATGTTTTCCTTGATTAAAAATATGATATGAAGGTTATTAAAAAAAAAAAAGTTTCAAATATTTAAGTAAAAGTCATAAAATTACAGAAAAAATTATAATCCTATCCATCAGTTAAATGTTTTTATAAACAAATTACAAAAACTTAATATAAAAAAAGATATTTTTTAAATTAATAAAATAATTTTTTCTCATTTTAGTAATAAAATAAATACGACTATGTTCAAATATGATTTTTTTTATAAAATCTTATGATTCTAATCCCTTCTTTCGGATTTTTTTTATAATATAAATTTTAGTGCTTTTCAAGGCAGGATATTAGCTTTTTTATATAAAATTGTTTCTTCTATGAAATCTACACTGCTGATATAATTATGAGTAAAGAGGTCTACTTTCGCGGATAATAATGATGCAATGTTGGTTATGTTAATAACAGATAACGTCATCAACTCCAGCCTCCGAAATCCTCAAAATTCACCTTAATAAGACCCAAACAGCGTTCAAGCTAAGATCAATGAAGTTAAGTCTGTAAATGTAACCTTTACTTTAATAAGGGAAATGTGCCCACTTTACCATTAGGCATCAATAATATTCCCAAGCTACAAGAAGCGAAAATATGAGCAAACATTTGGGTAGACGTCTCATATAGAGAAATCATAACGGTTGATTATGACCTTGGGATGGTACTGCATCAATTATTCTGGTTAGCAGGCAATTAAATTCATTGATCTTGAAAAATACCAAATAAATAAAAGTATATTAAAGCTAGTCTTAGACGAACAGGATACAGCTTCGGGGAAAGTTTTTTTTATCAAATTTTGTAACGTTTTCAATGAAAATATTTGTCAGTTCTCTTAATCAGTGCTCTGTAGAACGTCATAAATGACATATTCATACAATACTCATAAAATACCAGTGATAAAAGAAAAAAAACATACACCCTAAAAAGAGAGAAATATCTCAAAAAAAAGTTAAAATCGAACAACAATCAACTTCATAAACAACAAAAAAAAGCACAAAATAATTAACAGATTTACTTAAAATTAATCATACATGATCTTTGTTGTCATCTCATTAACGAGATAAGATCTTTTTCGTTTGTTCCCGATAACTACAACTACTGACCAATCATTATCAAATTTTAATTATACCATCATTACGACATTCAGAATGTTTACTAAAACCTCACCAGTCCTACTACTCCGTAAATCATAAATAAAAAAAATATATATACATAAAAAACGTAGAACGTACTAAATTTAATATCCCTGTCTAATCTATAGTTACGCGAGTAAAGTAGCACTCTGTAGATTTTCATATCCTAACTAAGTTCCATCAGGGTAAACCATACATATAATCGGCATATAGTCACGACTTTCAATTTGATATTAATATATTCATAATGGCTAAGCCAACGAGGTCACAGATAAGAAAAAATAAATTTTATGGTTACTAGAATTTACGATCGTAGATAACCTGAATCTACGCAAGAACGTTCTCAAAGACTTGAGCAACGTATCAAAATTGAATTCAATCTTTAAGACACATGTTATAAGTTGTGAATAGGGAAAACTCTTGAGAGAAAGAACCTATACAAAATTACTAAATCACTATTTCCAATTTTTTAAGTTTTATACGCTTGTAGCGTGGGCGAAACCGCGACGGAGGATACTAGTTATACATAAAATTCATCGAAATAAATTTGAATAATTACGAAGATCTCTTCATAATTAACTGTTGTCTTCAACGAAAAAACTAACATTTATCATATTTGCTTAATTGTTTTTCCTGTAAAAAAATGCACTCTTAATTTTAGAGTGTTTGTGTGTGTAAAATTGTCAAAGAGTAGTTTGTGTAAAGAAGAGATTGATCTTCAAATGCTACTAAAATTATTCATATAGACGGAAATTAACGTGTTACAATATTTTTATGATGATTACTATTTTAAGTAATCGAGCGTAGAGGTATGATTTCACTGATGTAGAAATTTTAATCGGAAAAATACATCTTTTCTAATAGGTATTTTACGATTATTTTTCAAGATAAATTAGTCTAAGAAAATATACGCTAAAGAACACTAGCAGTTGCTACGAAAAATTACTTCGTTTCAGCAACATAATAATGGACTGTCGAGAGATAAAGGAAAGGTTTGTTATTAGGAGACGGATGTAAGAAATGAAAAGAACTGGAATAGGATTCTATATACGTAAAAAAGAGAGGGAGATAGAAAAAGAAAGATAGCCGGAGAAAGGGGTTAGAAAGGAGTGTTTAGAATTTGGTATTCATTGTGCAGACCTCGGTATGTAGATCAGATCTCTTGTCCGCCCCTTACCGCCCTTTACGTCTAGTACTGAGTCCCTTAGTTATTGGAAACGTGACCTAGCTCTGCCTATACTAATACTATTATTATTATTGTTACATCTAGTGGAGCAGGCACGCCTTTTCCAATATCAATGTACACACACTTATACAATCTACACACCAGCTGTTCAATACGACCGGTTGAAATACGGAGTTTACTTGCCAATAGTTTAGTTCCTGAGTAGTGTAAGTGAATATAGTATTCAACACTATGGGTGCAAACTTACAATGATATAAAGAAGGTGACTTTTGCTTTATCTAACTTTTTAGAATTGCACACATACCTTGCAGACCATTCGAATATACTTTACAAGGATAATAAAGATAACATAATATTGAAATTTCTACATATATATATATATATATATATATATATATACAGGTGGCACAGACAAATGGGAAAATTAAAAATAATTATAAAAAATTAAGTAAAGTTAATAACCTTTATTTGATATAGGAAATATATCCTACAACAGTGGACATTTCAATATAAATTAATTTTTAAAAATTACTTCACTTAAGTGCTGTCCATTTTTTCGTACACACTCAGGAAGTCAATTCTGAAAATTTTACATAGCACGACGCAATGTGTTTTCCGCAATGTGTTGGCGACTTCCTCTTCAGTCTATGTTTTGAGCTGGGCAAGGTTTCTTGGTCTAGTCAGATACACAACGCTCTTCAGATGTACCCATAAAAAGAAATCGCAGACTGACAAGTCTTGAGACCGGGGCGGCCAAGCGGTGTTAGCTGTCTTTGAAATTATGCGATCCCCAAACAAACGTCTCACTACTGCACTGACAGGCAGTGTTTGAAGTGGCTCAGTCCTTATAAAACCAAGTTTCCTGAAAGTCTATATTTGGAAGAGAATGAAGCCTAGGCGTAAAAAAATATCTCTAGCATGTCGACACAACGTTGAGACGACACAGTTACAGCAGAACCACCTTCATCGTCCGCGCCAATCACCCCACGTCACGAAACTGCACACCATACAGTAAGTTAAGCACTGTGTAACGGACGCTGGTGAAGCTGACCAGAGTTTGTTTGTGCATAGTATCGGAAGTTCTGCTTGTTCATGTACTCACTTAGTGAAAGTAGACTTCATCTGACATCCAAAGATTTTCAATAAAGTTTGCATTCTCATTGATTTTAGACAAAAGGTTTTCACAAATTGCAGACACAATACACAATAGTTTCGTTTCAGTTCTTGGATAATTCGAATCTTGTAAGGATGAAATTTCTGTCATTGAGTGTTTTCTACACGTCCGAGCTCCAATGACGAGGCATTTTCTGCACCGAACGACGAGGATTCCTTACCGCTACAGCTTCAAGACATCAATGTTTTCTGCCGTACGTACAGACAATACACGCCCACTAAGTTTTTTTCAAAGCCGAACCAGTCTCTAGAAAGTTACGAACCCAAAGTTTTGACTGCGTGTGAAGAACTTGACCGCGGGACGTGATTTCATAATGTCACCGAAATACCTTTTGTGTAGCTAACTGCTCTACAATATAACGTCTTTCTCCCACTAATAATACACCTTCAGGGCTGCCAATACCAAATTCAAAATTTCTCGTTTCTCAGCGTCCTCCTGAATATATATATATTGTTTTTATGTGTCATTATAATATGAAGTACTCATACTTTTATATTTCATTAAGATATACGGAACAAATGGCTTAACTATTCCATAAACAGCGAAGATAAAAGATAGAACTACGTACAAAAAATAAAATAAAATGTTTGTAAACAAGTATACCGAAGCGTAGGACAAAAAAAACGAGGTCCAAAAGAAAATGTGCATATAAAACATTTTTAAAAAATCATCACTGATAATTACTGTTAAAAATTAGTCATTTTATTTAAATATTATACAAAATTTCATGATTTAGAACAAAATATTTTAGTTACATTTAAATAAAAAAAAATATGTTGATATAAATATAACAACATATTTGTTACATTCAAATATAACGTAAATCCGTAATAATGTAGTTAAGTTTTAAGTTTTAATCAGAATCATAAAAATACGATAAAATTATTTAAAAGAAACATAAATAGTAACACAATATAAAATTTACATAAACACAGAATTTAACAAAATCTTAGGGGGGGGGGAGTAAAAACTCTTTCTTGGATAACAGAATAAAAAAACCAACACAAAAACTTAAAAATTAAAGCAAAAACACACATTAAATACTTTCCAATACAAAAACTATACGCAACAATATCAAATTTTATGTATACGACCAACGACGCAAAAACAGAAACATCCGGTTTAAACCATCATTATCATTGCCCAAGATTTGACGGATATTTCTGAGCAACTTAAATTTACCACCCAAGGCCGCATAATACATGCAATCCACAAGTATGTGCCGTACAGTAAAGCGGCAGTTGCCATCGTACGAATAGTGATGCGTGTCCTGTTGACATGAGTACTCGTATGCGACTCTGGTATATGTCCTAATCGCAATCTATAAAGGATCCCTTCTTCAGGATGAATTTTTCTGCAGGAGGAGTCCCGCGGCAACACAGAATCTTTAATTCCGTGCCGGAGTTTGTTATCAACGATAGCCGTCCAGTCGCCTTGCCACTTTGTTCGAAGAAACTGTTTCATACAATTAATAAAATCAGAAGTAATAATACGAGTGGTGAAGGGAGGTTGATTGCATGCGTCTTTAGCAGCGGAATATGTACGTTCATAACCTGGAATTCCCACGTGGCTAGGAATCCAACAGAAACTCACTTGTGTGTTTCAATGGTTCAACTCGGCAATTGCGTTGTAGATTTCAATAACAGTAGGATATCTGGGATAAATTTTTCTAAGGCTTCGAGAGTATTACACGAGTCCCTGCAAAAGATATTTCTGTACTTGTGAATGGAATGAAGGTAATAACCATTCTATTCATTCATAGATTGTAGGATAGTTCTTTTGTAAACAGTAAAAGTGAACATCATTTGCATAAAAAAATTGTATGAATTGTACATTTTTCGATTATTTTACTGTTAACTCAATATTAATTTCTATTATTTATTATGAAGTATTAAATCATAATTTTATTTTGATATGTATAATTTAATTGTCATTAAATTAATTTTGTATAAATTATGTTAGTAATTGTAATACTACTAATATATTAGTAGCTATATTTGCATATAAATTATATTAGTAATAAACTGCATTTCAAAGAAATGTTTACGTATGCAATCTCTCAATATCCTTGTCGAACCGCGAAAATAATTTTCACGTTGTTAGTTTTCACCTCGAAGCAAAAAATCAATCAGAACATTCCCTTTCCGATGCCAAAAAACCGTTGCTTTGCAAAAAAAAATGCCCAAAAACACATTATGAAAATAGGTATTTGATTTTTTTTTAAAAGTGTGGATTTACTATTCCAGAAACTGTCATTTAATTTAAGGTGTGTAGCTCTGGCCGGCGAACTCGACAGCAGTAGCCGGCCTAGCATGGCCGACGCCCGACTCCGATCCCACACTGCGGGGCTCTGGGGGCCACGCTGTAGTGGGGACCCAACTGCCGCTGGGAGAAATCCCGGTCTGCCTTCAATGGACGAGTCGAAACTCCCCGTCTTCGCCGGAGACGAGCTTCCGAATCCAACAGCTCTTCTCAGAACTAACACAAAAACTGCCCTTTTCAGAGCCACCACAAGGTTATGAATTACGAGCTGTCGAAGCCATTCGACAACAAACCTTCTCAAGGCTACCAGAAGGTTAGTAAGTGACACGTGCCTTCGAAGCCATTCGGCGACAATATATATATATATATATAAAATTAGTTTGAAGGTTCGAGTCCTTGTAAAGGCAGTTCCTTTTATATGGATTTAAATGCTAGACTGTGGATATCGGTGTTCTTTGGTGGTTGGGTTTCAATTAACTACACGTCTCAAGAATGGTCTACCTGAGTCTGTTCCAGACTATATGTTTACCGGCACATTTACACTTACACTGCATTATGTATGCAGCTACGTCAACCCTGGCAAGCCAGTAGCTGTAATTTCATTGGCCTGTACACACACATCCAGACCCAGGTGTATCTGGGAAACTGGTTGGAAATATATATATATATATATATATATATACACACACACACACACACACGCACACACACACACACACACAAATACTCCTTTTAATAACGTTTCTAATAATTCAATTTTTGGTTTTTAATCTTAATAATTTAAAAACCTTATTTCATAAAGAAATTTTTTTCAAATCGAAGGAAGCAGATGTAGAATATAGTTAAAGCTATTAGATTTAGTAATGAAAAATATGAAAGACTGGGAAGATATCAGAATGGAGAGAAAACAAGAGTCGAATCAACGACTAAATATAACGACATAGCATTCATTTAATGCAATTATTACAAGTTAAATATAAACAACAGATACTTACAGTTATCAGCAAATTAAGCCCTGGAAGGTTTTTATAATAATAAGAAAAGCAGATAAATATAATGAAAACAGAAATTAACAAGTAAATAAAATAAATTTAAACCCAATGAAGCATACAACAAAGTAAATCAAAGAAAAATCGCATTTAATCAATTAACGGATTAAGAGAGGAAGTCATTACTATAATAATCGTTAAAAATCAGCAACATAAAGTAAAAAAAAAAAAAAACTAATAATTTTTTATCCAATCATTAGTAGACAATAAAAAAAGAGTGTACTGTTTACTTTTGAAAAGAATTAAAACATAAAGAAAAAAAAAGAATACAAAAAGCATCCTCCGCAAATTAAGTTCAAGACTTGGGAATAGGAAAAAAAGGTAAGATGCTTATAACTTCTTAAACAAAAATGAGACGATTTGCAAAAGGACCCTTAGAATTAAAATAAAGATGAGACGAAGTGAGTGGATAATAAGGAGGGGAGGTATAACAGTAATGGTGAATGAGGGGGTAGATGTAGAGAAAGAGGGTAAGCAAAACACTGTACAGCAAATGAGATCGGAATAAAAGAGGATGAGTAGTGACGGTGAAGAGAATGGACAAGGATGGGGGAAGAGATGAAGTCGGTATGTGGCTTATAAGGGTGGTACCTCAAAGAGGTGTTCTAACTGTGCAAAACAAAACAGAAACTTGTCTCGTTTCCTTAGTTAAATGTATCTTAGTGCCCACGGAAACATTCAAAACCTTTTTTAAAAAAAAAAGCATTAAGGAACAAAATAGCGAAAATCTTCTTAAAAAGCTCTTTATTCTTTTTTTTTAAATCATTTTAAATGCATTGACAATACACATTAAAAAACTCCGATTGAAATTAACGACATAAATTAAAATTCAAGTGTTACCTTGATTTATAAATTATATTTTAAAAAGATTTTAACCTCTATTATAATTTTTCAAGTTTCGATAAACGTTTTTCCTGTGAAATTTCCTTTCTTAATACAAAAAGATTAATCTAATTTAAAAAGTTGAATTTTTTATTAGGAAATAAAATAAATATTTTTAATTATCTCTATCCAGGATTAATTTTTTTTCAATTATTGAAATAAAAAAAATAAATAAAAAAATCACAGCACTTTAAATTCAGAACATCATTCACAATATCATCAACCCTCAGTACAGTCGATAATCGATTAAAAACATATGAATAAGATACCAACAATGAAAATCTATGATGAAGACAACTGTAAACATTAAGGAAGCTCTTAACATTAAAGAAGGAAATTTGTCCATTTTAATATTAAATAGCAACAATATTCCATAGTTAGAGGAAATCAAATACAGTCGTGCAGCTGGAAAAAATATCGACATGGAAGAAAAAATATTTTATTAATATAAAAACCTCAAGTGAAACAGCCCCAGCATTTTTTTTGGTAATAAATCGTTGCACTTCTTAGAAAATAAAATTGTAATAAATAACATACTATTAAATAAAAGTGGTCTGGTCGAACAGGATATATAAACTAAGAAGAACGGCTATTACATTTTGCTTTAAATACGTCAACTTTTCAGTCTGAATGTTAAAATATGTTCCTTAATTATCTGTGGTATGTCACGAACGAAAAAACATAACACATATTAAATTTACTTTGGGTAAAAAAAAATTTACTCTTAAAAGCGAAAAATAAAAAACCCAACAAATTTTTTCCTCTAATGTGAACGTTCCAATCTGCTCAATTACTGAATAAGCAACCCCTCCACTTGGCCCAATGAGATGAGGATGCTACATAAGGAATGTAAATACGGTATAATCGCGTACAGACTCACGCCGACCATTCCTGAGATGTGTGGTTGAACCCAAACCACCAAACTAAACCGGTAACGACTCTTTAGTATTCAAATCCGTGTAAAAGCAATTAACTTTTACTACGATTTGAACCACAGAACCTTCGACTCCGAAAATCAGCCGTTAAACAACTTATTTGTAATGACGAGTTAACTGCTAGATCAACCAGGTGGGTTAACAGAATTTAAAAATAAATAATTAAAATCTAATAAGCAATCAACCTATTATTAGGCAATAGCCAAAAAACTCGCAGATTAAACCGTATTAAAAAAAAAACAAATTAAAATTGATAGAATTAAGTCAACTTAACAATTGTCATTCTAATTGGAAACAAAAATCGTATTTAAGAAATTAAATACAATTATGGAGCACAACAGGTAGGATTTTTCTCAAGAAATAAGGAATAAAAGGTTTATCCTATTTGCTGCAAAATGCTTTTACTGTTAATAAAAGAAATATTAAAAAAATAGCAAGAGGTAATAATCGAAATGAAAACTGGCTTTGGAAATATCCAAACTTATTTCATATGGTAAATGTATATTAAAGTATAGAAACTGAGAAGAGGTTGAAAAGCAATCACAAACTTATTATTTAATTTCAAGTTTAGCACAACGGAAGGGCAATTCGGTTAATCACAGTATCACAAAGTTAAAGGACGCCATTAGAGATTCGCATAACACAATTTCAACGTTGAATTTCAATAGTTCGCTTCGTTTCTCTTACATACCAAATACATACTAGCGTTCGCGCAATTATACACACACACACACGCACAGAAACACACAATGCAATAATAATATTATCATAGGTTAAGTTAGCCGTTTTATAGTAAGCTATTAAGGTGTACCTAGAAGGGAAGAAGGAATGAGAGCATTCTCATCGCTATCGAGATTATCAGTATCATCAAATGACTACGCTGAACGATCAGTAATATTGTTAAAATGATTAGTTCAAAAGATCAAATGTCTATTTATTTAAATTTAACTAGAATCTATGCAAATTAGTTTTTCTTAACATAAATTTACATTATTGAATACGTAGTACCTAATCAATAATATTATACCATATAAATAAAGTATATCTGCTTAAACAGTTTAAATTTTCTCGTAATAAAATTTTGTAGTAATATATACATCTTTTTTTTATATTATTTAGCAATCTTTCGGAACTGTAAAATATTTTTTTTATATTAATTTATTATACAATGAACAGTTTTCAATTTTCCAAACTTCATAAAATACTGCACATGTATTTATGAATAAAAAAATTACCAGTACAAATTCTATTTATTTATTTATTATTTTTTTTGAAACAAAATATGGTATATGATATTGATAAAAATTAAAGGGTTTATTAGTATAAAAAAAAGTAATTTAATTTGAATGAGCAATTTTTAGTCCTGTACACCTTTGAGTACAACTTTTTTTTAAACAAAAACTTGAATATCATGAATTGCAAGACGTATTTTATTCGATTTTTCAAATCATAGAACATAAGAAACCATCATGTTTATCCCTTAAAAATTTCAGTATGACCTCATTTTACCGGGAGGGGGGTTGAAATGCGGGCGAAATTTTTCGCTAGCCGTAATTCTATAACAATTCGTTTTCTGACATATATTTGTAGGAACTTTTTACCTTCTTTCAAGCTCTAGAATAAGTTACCAAATTACTTCCCTTTTCTTCTGAATCACTCTGTATATTAAATTACAACAGATTTACAATAAATTAATATGGAAAATAATATATACTTGTTTACTTATAAATACAAATCCATTCAGAATTGCAACGAAATTTTTGTATTTTTTTTAAAGCTCGATAATTATTAAAACGAGTAAACTAAAAAAATAGGTTAAAACAAAACATAAGATTCAACTAAAAAAAACTTTCTATGACATGAAATAAATTTATTTTTTCAGATCTACAGTATTACAGACAACTATAAAAATAGGGAAATAAAAAACTATTAGCAGAAAATTAAACTAAACTATAACGTTAACAAAATCATCTCTCAGATTTATGTTATTCGTAATGACAATATGTTACACACAAAAATTAGTACATTACGAAATGAACAAAAAAATTATGTCTATAAATAAATATTTTAAAACGAAAAACTTCCTCGTAATTACCAAAATAAAAGCCACAGAGAAATACTCGTACAGGTTGTTCAGAAGTACAAGGTTTTCGAAGATAAGTACTACATAAAAAGCCCTTTAAATTTAAAATGAAAAATTTCAGAAGAGCAAGTCATAATCACAAAATTACATTAAAAAAGGAAACGATATAAAAAAAATATATACGTGTCAAAAAAAATTATGCGAAGAGCAGCTTTTCTTGTTGTGCTATTACGATAGACGACACCAACACACACATACAACAAAGAGAGAGACAGAGAGAGTGACTGAGAGAGAGGAAAAAAAGGAAAGGGAGGATGACAGAAAAGACAGAGAAAGAGTGAGAGAGAGCAGTACACATTGGTGTAGTGAACAAGCGGTAGGTTGACATTTTAATTAACCTTTGTAAAGAAGGTTTTTAAATAGAGCAGGGAGACGCTATACAAACGCTCTTAAGCCTAACCACTCTTCTGCAGAAACATACGTTCATAATTTAATATTGAAACTAAATTTCTCTTATATCTTTATATCACTTTAAATAACCTCCTCACAACCAAACTCTTTCTCACCCGTTTTTTTTCTTCCAACTATAAAAACTAATCTTTAATGTTATTTCATTTATTATTAGAAACAAAAATGTTAATACATATGGATGTTACTAGCACTATATATATATATATATATATATATATATATATTTTATAGTATGATTTTATTTACATGTACCAGAGGAATGATAATACAGAAAAACTGAAAGATAACACGTTGAATTCTCGTAATATATTAAAATAGATGATTGCTTATTAATTACTTTTGAATTGCGCGCGCGCACAGGCACACAAGATTATTAAAATCGATGGACCATTTTCACTGCAAGATAGTTTTTTTATGCAGAATGACAACACCAACTACCATATTTATTCATTTAGTCATTTTACTTCAGTTTCTAGCAATTCTAATCTACCCACATCATCCATAAACGAAATTGTATTTAAACCACTTGCTAAAAGTAGGTTGAACTTATTAATGAAAAACTGCAGCTACGAGTAAAACCATCTGGAAGATAAACTTCAATTTACTTTCATCAATTTTTACTTCTTTTTTAATTTAGTAGTATTAACTACTAATTTAGTAGTATTAACTAATTTAATTTAGTAGTAGTATAATATGAACTCATTTTCATTTATTTAATTTATATCAAATTATTTTCTGAAATAACCGCTATATATTTACTTGGTAATAAAATTAATTAGTTAATGAATTATATAATAAACATGTAATAATATTTATATATTTATAAAAGTATTAAATTAATAGGAAAATCTTCTATATCTAGATATACTTTATATACCATAAAGTAATAATAAATATAATACATGTTAATGATAATATTTAATAATTCTGGTGCGATTTGGAGAAATAGATTTGCCAAATTTAGGAGAAAAAATACTTGTTAAAATGAGTATTCGTCACTTTCTTTTTAAATGATTTCAAAATCAACAACCATTTTACCTACCTGTTTGTATTTTTAGTTTTAATTTAATTTTTTTTTTTTGCTTGATATCGCCACATAAGCTTGAACTTTGTGCGTGGGATATGGAAATGTAGTGTAGGAAAAATGCCGTGCCTGACCGGGATTCGAACCCACGACCTCCGGATAAAAGGTCGAGAAGCTACTACTCACTCACGCCACGGAGGCCGGCAATTTTTATTTATACGTATATCTATTTTTTAAGTTTTAATATTCATTAATAATTTATTGAATTTTATTTATTATGCATTATTATCTGCACCAATAATGAAATTTTGTAATATATATATATATATATTATCCATATATATATATATATATATATCCAGAGTAGTACACAACATCTATCATATGAAAGCTAATACTTTTCTACCGTGTAAAGTACATAAAAGCACGAAATAGAGTACATAAAGAAAGAATGTTTGCGTGTACAGGATGTGATAATGACATACATTACATGTCTCAAAGATGACAGCGGAAGAAAGTGTCAACGACAGTATACCAAAGTATAACAAGAAATTCTCCAACCACTATCAATATTTCCCTCTAACCTAGACACAGATAATTCGCGTACGTTCAATATTAGTCTTACCTTTAACAAAATATGGAATCCATATTTACATTTCTTATTTTAATAAAACTTTTTGTACTAAAAATGTAAGAAATAACAAAATATAAATAAGAAAAGATACATTTATTCAGTAATTACCCGAACATTAAACAAGTATTAACAAAATTATTTCACGACTAGGAAAACTGTATCAAGAAGTTTTTTTGACAAGAGTAAGAAAATGAAATGTTCAGAATTAAAAAAATAATTACATCTATTATTAGTGTAGATTTACTTTTTTTCAAATTGGAGTTAAATATTTATTTCAGTATAGATTACAGAAAATAGCGTTATTTAAAATTATATTTATTTATTTTGTGTGTATGTGTTCGCGCGCGCTTGTGTTATTAAAATTTTGTGTAGTTAAATAAATGTCATAAACTTCGAAATAATTTTCGTTATGGTTTTTGTTATTGCGGCTAGGACGAATGTGTTTCATTAAGAGAAAACAGTTTACAATTATATTTATTTACTTACTAAAAATGAATTTCACTAAACGATTCCAGAAATAAAATCGCAAAGAAAAAACTGCCAAAATTTTTTTAAAATATATCATAACACAATGTTAAAATAAAAAATCTATAACTAGAAGCTCACGTCAATTAGTAAAGTGTAATTTTACCAATACTGAAAGAAAAATTAATAAATTTTGATAAAAACAAAATTACGTAAATACAAAAGAAACATCATAATTTAAAATAAACAAAATAACATTTCCCATAAAAATGTATTAATTATAGAAATTTATTAAACTATATTTTAAAAAATATAGTTTTTAGTAAAACAATTTTCAATATTGCTTTGGGAAACCCAAGTCAAAAGTGAAAAGTTTGAATACAGTTATGAGCCTATTATATTCCTTACACCTACTACAGTTAGAGTTTGGACTGTATTTAAGGTAAACTTTTACTTTTGATTTGAATTTTTGTGGATTGACCGATTCGAATGGTTAGTTTAAATGGTATAGACGAGTTTTTAAAGTAAACTTTTATTCTTGGACTGCCCAAAGTGATTTTTAACAATTCTGAGTTAAAAGTATTTTTTAATATCATTATTGTTTATATGACCACTGGATTTTTATTTTGCTCTGTATCTGTTAATTTTTTTAATATGTTTGTTTTTTTGTTAACATTTATTTTGTACTGATTTATTTAATTTTGTTTTTTATATTACATTTACTTATTCCTCTTCTAATTGTGATTCTCTCTCTTAACCCAATTGCTTACATTTTTTAAACCCTTTTTCTACGTTTCTGTTTGTTTTATTTGTTTATTTATTATTTAGATTTACTTTCCCGTCTAGCGCTACATCTCTAGAAGGGAAAGTATTGTAATCGGTCCAATTTGGGCGTATGCGGTTACCACCGGATCTTCACATTTTGACTCCTAAGGAACCCAAAAAACCGGTTGGAAATTTTCCGGATGTTAATGATCATATGAACGTGTGTTCGGTGTTGGCTTCTAAATCACCTTATATCTCCAGAACTGCTAAACCGATTTTGATCAAACTTGGTCAGATACTTCAAAATATTGGGCACTGAAGCCATTAAATTTTCAAATTAAAACGTGAAGGGGGTAAAGCTGTTGAGCAAGGTCACCCTCAGTGTCTCGAGATTTTACCTAATTCAGGTTATATGTTTTGTTAAGCACGTTTGTTAACAATATTTACAAAAAAACTTTTCAAAATCGCACCCTAAAAAATTTTATTAATTACTGCTATATTGTGACCTCACAGATAAGCGGTAGAAATAAATCATTAATATTTTTTTTTCTTTTTTTTTTTTTCTTTAAACCCCCTCTGGCGACCGGTTCAGCAATCAAGCATACGCAGTCACCAGAGGGCGCCGTGGCAGTAGTCTCTGCCCATCCTGTCTACTCCGCAAAGGGAGTTTCCCAACGGGGTCCCCCCAGCATCATCAGAGCGCATGGACCACCATTTCAGCGGCCCATGCGCCTTCCGCCGAGAGGCTACCCTCCCCAGCCCTATCCTAAATGCAATAGCCAGGCAGTTCACTTGACTATCACATCGCGATCTCTCATGCCACAAGGGTCCCTCATGCCATCATCGGAGCACCCCGACCCACACAACTTGCGTGTAGGCCAGGTCTACCTAGACATGAAGGCTACCTTCCGTGCCCTAACGGCGCCACGTTTCATCATTCTTTTAATATGCCTTCCCCTCTGCTCCCTCCTGGGAGTGGCATTAGACTCTAATAGGCCTCCCCACCTACCGGCTATATACCGGCATGGCAGGTCAACCTACCGGTTCAGCTCTTTTGAGGGGTTGGTAAATTTTTTTTTTTTTTTTTTAAATCATTAATATTTAAAGTGTAAAAACGTAACTCGGTCTGGCTGGATCACAAACTCGATCGCACAGTTGACTCGAAACCTGGTAGTTAAACTTCACGGCTACACCAATCTGCCGACCGCACAAACGAAATTTGTTCTATGAAAGTTGCGAAATTACATTAGTTTAGTTAGCGCCGATCGTCGCCGCTAATACCGTCACATTTGCGCGAATTAAATACGGCATGCGCGCGCGCGCTTTAGTTAGAATCATTGAATTAAATATTAAAATTAAGCGGATAACGAAAAAATATTAAATTTAAATAAAATGAAAAATATTTTAAATTAAGATGAGTGTGTATGTGCGTGTAAGTCATTCAACAGAAATAAAAAAAAACCCCATAGTTGTAGGACTTCAAAGTAAAGATATCAAAAATATTTACGAGATAGACTTCCCAAATTGAAAAATTAAAGATAAATCATGTTTTTTTTTAGAAGATAATTTTTTTTAGTTAATATAAATCTAAATATATTTGAATAATTTAAGATTATTATCATTTAATTACCACTAATAACAAAATAATAAAATAAAAAGAATAAAAACAAAAGTTTAATACATCGTGTAAAATAATTCAAGTGGTAGTATAAAAGGTTCCTCCTACCTGACTAAAGATAAAAATTACTCTCGCACAAAAATATAATTCAGATTCCATCTTTTTTCTTTTTAGTGAGTAAACAACTAGAAAGATTATTATCAACAGACATGAACAAACAAAAGAATATTTTATTAGAGGTAAAACTTATAACAATAATTAAATTTAGCAAAAAACATAAAAAAGAACATCATCATAAAAGTACACAAAAAAACAAAAACGTTTTACATGAAGAACAAAACTAAACACCTACTAGAGGAATTGTAAAACAACAACCCAACCAAACTCCGTAAAACAAAAGTAATAATAAAATGATTTTTTTTTTCCCATTACTCGCCAAATTAAACTAAAAAAAATTTATAAATAAGTATCAAATTAAATCATAACCAGATTTAAATTTAAGATAATTCAAGTGTAGTATAAAGAAAGGGCAGGGCTACCATCTTAATTAAGCAGATAAATCAATATGAGAATAAAATAAGCAAAGATGTTATTTTGATACATTTTTTAACAATTTCACTATAACAGATTATTTTTTAATACTATATAGTTGTTATGGAGTCAGACAAAGATCTTCGCTATCCCCGTTACTTTTTAATCTTTACATAGAAATAGGAGTTAAATAGGAGTTAAAAACAGTTTAGATCCGGAGTAAAAGAGTAAGGTGCAAAAATAAGGATGCTACGATTTCATGACGATACAGTAATTCTAGCTAAGAGTAATGAAGAATGTGATGGAAGAAGTCCTACACAAGAACTATCGCATGAAAATAAACATGAGCAAAATTAAACGAAATGTAGCAGAAATAAAGTACATGGACCACTGAATATAAAAATCTGATATGGACATCACATGACTTCCTTGTACGCCTATTAGACTTCATATATCCTTTTTTTTTTTTAATGAAAAATACCTTTTTTACAATCAGAAGTTATAAATCAATATATTTAAATCAAAAAAAAAAAAAAAAGAAAAAAGAGATGAAATCGGATTTGAACCGATGTGCCTTTCTCTTGTAAGATTCGAATATTTCATTAATTAAAATTTTATTTGGCTATAACTCTGGAACCAATGAAAATAAGTACTACTTATGAAATATCGTTGAAAAGCTCTTAATGAGAGCTTATTACTGCAGTTAAGAAAAAGGCCAAAATTCAAATGTTTAGGATTTTGGGGTTTTTGGACAATTTTGGTCGAGTCGATTGCAATCAAAAGGAGAGGTGCACAACTAGATGTTGCAACAGTCCTAAATCCATAATTTTAACATCCTACGGCTAATCGTTTTTGAGTTATGCGAGATACATATGTCCGTACAGACGTCACGACGAAACTAATCAAAATGGATTCAGAGATTGTCAAAATGGATACTTCTGTTGAAACCCGAAAACCGAAATTTTTTGTAATCAGAATACTTCCTTTACTTCGTATATGAAAGTAAAAATAGTACGAGAAAAAGACCACGGAGGTAAAAGAATTTTGTTTTTTTGGGAAGTAGAATTACTAAAGATGGACGAAGTAGGAGTGTTATAAAATGCCGAATATCACAGGAGAAATGAGCTTTTACTCAGAAATATAATTTTCTTATATCAAAAATTAATTTAAACAACAGGAAAGCATTTTTGAATGTATATGTTTGGAGCGTAGCTTTATATGAAAGTGTAACTTGAACGATCAGAGCACCTGAGAATAAAAAATTAAAAGCTTTTGAAGTGTGTTGCTATAGGAGAATGTTAAAAATCAGATGGTTGAATGAAGTGATAAATGAAGAGGTGTTGCGGCAAATTGATGAAGAAAGAACCATTGGGAAAAATATAGCTAAAAGAAGACAGACTTATAGGCCACATCCTAAGACATCCTCGAATAGTCGTTCTGATATTGGAAGGACAGATAAATGGGAAAAATTGTGCAGGCAGGCAACGTTTGAGAATATGTAAAACAAATTGGTACGGATGTAGGATGTAAGGAATATAGCGAAATGAAGCGAGATAAGGAATCTTGGAGAGCTGCAACAAACCAGTTAAATGACTGAAGACAAAAAAGTTGTCAAATAAATATTGTATAAATATATATATATTTTTTTTTTGTCTTCAGTCATTTGACTGGTTTGATGCAGCTCTCCAAGATTCCCTATCTAGTGCTAGTCGTTTCATTTCAGTATACCCTCTACATCCTACATCCCCAACAATTTGTTTTACATACTCCAAACGTGGCCTGCCTAGACAATTTTTCCCTTCTACCTGTCCTTCCAATATTAAAGCGACTATTCCAGGATGCCTTAGTATATGGCCTATAAGTCTGTCTCTTCTTTTAACTATATTTTTCCAAATGCTTCTTTCTTCATCTATTTGCCGCAATACCTCTTCATTTGTCACTTTATCCACCCATCTGATGTATAAATATAACTATTTATAAATATAAAAATATTATATAATATTATATTTGATTCGAGACGTGATTTAAAGTATTTGTTAATTAACAAATGAATTTATTTTAAGAAATTTAAATTACTCAAAGAAATTAATCTTTAAAAAATCGATACCGCATTTTTAATAAAAGAATGACATACTGCTTATCTTAAGGAACGTTTTATTATCTTATCAACAAGAAATTTAATTAAATTAATTTACATAAATATAACAAACGTATTACCGTAGAGTATTTAATATTACAAAAGCTTATTTACAAGAAAGTTTTACAAAACAATAAACATTTAAAGTCCGTATTCAACAATAAAACTCAGTTATAAAAAGATAATAAAACGAATTCATTTCATTTAGTTTTGCTCTACTTCAAACAAGTTTTATCACTAATTCCACACGAATAATTTTATTTCAAATATTTCAATGTTTGAAATACGTACTTAATATTATAAAAGGTTATATTTAAATTTTGAAACAATGAAATATACCGACTGAAGTTAAGTGCATAATATGTTGTACTAAAGTAATCTTTTATGTTTCGTTAAGAAATTTAATCAACATAATTTTGGTAATGCTTATTAAAGAAATTAATTATAAATTAAACGAAACAAATTTAACATAAATATAGTAAATAAATTTAATTTTCCGGAGCAACTTTTCGTTATATTATTTTATATAATTATTTTGAAAAAAATTAAATTATTACGTAATTTGATGAAATAATTTAAAAATAACGAGTAAACCCTACACACAAGCACTAACTTTAAACTCACCCACCTTCATCACTGCATAAGCGTGCATGAAAAATATACCAACACAAAGTCAAACTAACCTCAAAATGAAGTTATGTTGATTGTTGTCGATTTTAAGAGCGTAACTGAAGATCAACTCATCCAATCTTCATTAAATTTTCACATGCACAACTTCAGATACACTACTACAGCATAACTGAATTTCAATAAAACTGATGTAGTAGTTTGACATTTTCGGACCAAAAAATGTTATACGTAAATGGTATACTCATAATTCTCGTACCTCATAACGTGAAGAAAATTTCTTTTCATCCTCCAGTCTTACCACGCGACTGAAAAAAATATCTCAAATTGAGGTTATGTGCTTTGACATTAAATTGAGCCGTAACTCAGGAACGATTCAACCAATCTTCATTAAATCTCCACATGCACAATTTCAGACACACTGCTAAAGCATACCTAAATTTAAATGAAATCGATTCAGAGGTTTTGGGAAGTTTTAAGCCACAAACCTTTATACACGATTGGTATCCTTACACCTCAGAACGTAAAGAAAATTTATTTCCACCCTCCCCCCACCCACAAACACACCATGCGACTGAAAAAAATATTTCAAATTCAGGTTATGTTGACTGTTGACCTTAAATTGAGCATAACTAAGGAACAATTCAACCAATCTTCATAGAATTTTCACATGCAAAACTTCAGATACACTACTATAGCATATCTGAATTTTATTGAAATTGATTAATTACTTTTGGAGACTTATGAGCCACAAACTTTGTACATAGACCTACATATTAATATATATAGGAATTACATTTTAAGTGATTGGTATTTTCGAACTCTTCATACCTTAAAATGTAAAAAAAAAAATCAATAACAACCCCCAATCTCACCGTGCGGCAGAAATTAATACGTACTTTTCGTCGTCGTAAAAAGAAAGAATCTATTATTATTATTACATTAAAAACAATAAAATAAATCGTTTACAAAAGCTCATTGGCTAACATCCATTTCGTATAAAATGTGAAAGTATTGATATGTAATTATCCCAAAATGTCTTAACATATTTTGTCACCGAATGGCTTCGACGGCACGTAGCACTTACTAACCTTATGGTAGCACTGAGAAGCGCTGTTGTCATCGAATGGCTTCGATTCGTAATTCATAACCTTGTTGTGAATTTTTGCGTTAAAGGGCCGAAAAGGGCCGATTTTTGCGTTAGCTCTGAGAAGATCTGTTGGGTCCGGCGAAGTCGGGGAGTTGTGGTTCGTCCATTGAAATCAGACCGGGCTTTACCTCAGCAGCAGTTGGGTCACCTCTACAACGTGGCAGTGGTGGCCCCAAGAGCCCCACAGTGTCGGGTCGGCGTCGGTCGTCCTTCGACGGCTCGGCAGAGGCGGTTCTCCCCGAGCGATCCCACGCTGGGCCGGCTACTGCTGTCGAGTCCGCCGTCCAGGGCCATAGAAGCCCGGCAGCCCGGCTGTTAGGTAGCGTCCGCGTCCACCGGCTCCCTCAGCGAGCCGGCCAGGAGTGCTACTCCGGCAGGGATGTCGCGTCCGCCGGGAGGTCTCACGTTGATGCGGCCAGGGAACTTCTTCTGTCTTCTTCCATCTTCTTCTTCTTCTTCTTCTTGGTCTTCTCTAGGTGGTGGTTGACGATGAATTGAAAAATCACTCTCGTGCACGATCTTTTATTGGAGCCTGAGAGTGGTGAGGCTGCAGCGCCGCTATGGTAGCAATGATGCTTGTGTCAGCGTATCCGTATACTGTGCGCCAGCTCACATCTGAGTTGCTACACCGTGTTCGTCCAACGATATTAAATTAGGCATATATATGATAATTTATTAAAAAAACCGGCAAACAATTTTTGTTTTTCAAAAAATAATTAACTTGAATTTATTTAAATTTATAGGTTGCATTTTTTATTTTTTGAATCTTTTTGAGTAAATTTTTTAATTTAGTATTGCTACTTTGGGACTACTTTGTTAACATTAATTTTTTCTAATGACTCCCCATGGAGTAAGGGAGCCCCCAAAATCATTTTTTTTTCGCAATTCCGAATTGCCTAATGCCTAAAAATTATTTTTTATCACAAAAAAGCCACCTTTACCGCAAGAGCCCCCAATTTTCAAAAAAGTAAAAACTTTTTTGGGTTTTCAACTACAATCCATTTACTACCAATTTTAAATTACGTAAGAATCATTAAAATATTGAGTACAAGGAAGTATTGTAATCGCAAAAAATTTCGGTTTTCAGATTTCAACAAAAATACTCATTTTGACTAGTATCGGAGTAACGTATACACGTACGTATGTACGTACGTACGTATATATCTCGCGTAACTGAAAAACGATTAGCCGCATGATGTTGAAATGTTGGACTTAAGACTGTTGTAAAATTTAGTTGTGCACATCCTCTTTTGATCTCAAATCAAACGAACCAAAAGTTTCCACAATCAAAATTTTTTTTGGACTTGGGGATTTTTCTTAACTACTGTAATAAACCCTCATTGAGAGCTTTTCGATATATCATAAGTGGTACTTATTTTCATTGGTTCCACAGTTATAGCCAAATAAAATTTTAATTAATGAAATATTTCGGTTCGAATCAGACATCATCTTTTTTTTCAACTATTTTTTTTTAAATTTAAATATATTGATTATTTAATAATTATTAACCTGATTGTAATAATAAAACTTACGATAAATTAGAATTCAATAAGTTATTAGTGAATAAAATTTTATGTACTTTTTATTTAAAAAAAATGCATATATGTAATTTAATAGGGGTACAAGGAAGTCATGTGGTGTCCTCATCATATTTTTTTATTAATTTTTTTTAGAACTATTCTTATAGAAGAAAATTACAAATAATAAATTAATGTAGAATTTTATATTAGGACAGATTTTCTGAAAATCGAATAATTGAATTTAATAATTTATTTGTACGTATAAAAATAAAACAATGATAATAAATTGCTTGACACAAATAAACAACAAAAAGTTTCACATAAGCTTCATTACAAAGTAAACAACTAATCTAACAAGGTTTTTATTAGTTTCATAACACAAAAACTTAGTTAGAAAATTTCTTGGAAAGAAACTTTTCATTCAAGTTACATAAAATTCAATTTCAATTATGAAGACAAGTGTTTTAATGTAATAAAGCAAATAAATATATATTTTTAATTGTTTCATTAAATAATTCAGTAAAATATGCGGAATTGTTTAATAAAGTCATTATTATTTAATTTGCAAAAGAACATTTATGAAGTTATCCTATTATAACTAGTTTTAATGAACTTATATTTTTATAATTATATTGAATTATTGTTCATATAAAACTTAAATTATTATATACGGATGCTTTCCAAAAAAAAAAATATTGTTCAGAAGTTAGTTCTCAGAGGTCTGAGAACAATGTTTTAAAACATAAAGCATGCAAAATAAACATATTATGCAACATAAACCATGAAAATATGAAAAGACAAATGGAAAAAACCAAAAAAATTCAAGAACCTAAAAAAAACTGTACACAGCAGGACAAAACCTCAAAAATATATATGATGATAAATCTTAAAAAGAAATTTGTAAACAAATTTCTTAGAAATTTGTAAACAAATTTCTTTACACAGTTTAAAATTATTTGGTAACAAGAAAATTGTTGAATCCATACGTTGCTGAAGTTCAAATCCGGATAGGAGGACCAAATTAAATATGTTGATTGTTTGAAGTTGAATGATTATAGACGAATATGTATTACGTTTATGCTTTATTTATTTGATTGAATACATTTGTTATTGAAACATTTTGATTGAATTTTGATAGTTTTACTTGTAATTGTAATAACGCATTGAATATATTGAGTAGTATTATGTTAATGAATTAAATAGAATAGATGAATGCGTTGGGTGTGACTATGTAACTGAACTACTACATGTTATGTCTTGTCTACAATAGAGTCAGCTGAGCGGCAGAAAAAGAATTACGACAATTAAAACTGCCATTACAATATTTTTGAATGTAAACAAATATGATATAAAACTTAACAAAAATAAAATTAAAAAAAAAATCGAACGAAATAGCTGCACTAAAAACGTATATATTAACATTTTTTTACTTTTTATTATCTATTTTTTTTGTTTAATACTATAACGTTTAATACTAAACGTTTAATACTAAAATATAGCAATACCTAACGGTGGTCCCGGAGGTTAGAAAAAAAAAACGCACCAAAAAATACCAGTATTTTGTATTTTTTTATTTTTAATTATAATTAATTTTAAATATAAATACAAAAATTAAATAAATCTACAAAATAAATTTGTAAATTTATTTTTAAATATAAAATCCGATTCAAATCTACTTTTTATTGAAAAAACATATGTAATAAAATCATAACAATAATGTAAAAAAAAAACAAAAAAAACATTGAATCCGTTTTATTTAAACTATCAGGTGAAGCCTATTGATCAAGTAACGCTATCTAATGGCGTTTACTCGAACTACAATTCTAATACTGGCCAGCAGATATCGCTACTGTATAAAGTTCTAAACCGTACTGGAAAAAAAACCTCAATATTACATAATGTCATTCCTGTAACCTATAGATTCATGAAAGATTGTAAAATAAACCGTCACGAAACGTCCTTCATGAAAGAACATAAAGGATAAAATAATAAATGCATAACATGTACATATGAATGTATAAAAAAAAAAAATTGAAGAAAACACAGAATTTTAATTCGAGTTTAATTAAAAATACCATTTTGAAGAAAAGAAATCATAAATCGTACGTACAATAATAGAAATTAATTTTAGAATGAATACAGTGAGATCACAATTTTAAAAAAAATTTACGTTTAATATTACATAACTGTAATATTACTTTTTAGGTCAATAACATTACATATATAAATAATATTTCTTTTTTTTTATTTAACGTACATGGATTGTAATTCTAATATAATTTCGTTTTATTTTCATTAACAAGTAGTTATTAATTTCAATTCAAAATCGACTATATTTTTGAATAGAAAATATTACAATAAAACCACGCAATACTAAGAATATTTATTCCCTACAAATTACTGTAGACAATATATATAAAATTGTATTCAGATTATAAACAAAGTTGGGGCCCAGTCTAGAAAAGGTTTTATTGTGATTTGCACTTCGTACAAGATCAAAATTTCTTGTAATTAAGATCATTTTTGATTTTAAACTTTCTAGTTCATTTCTATTTTGTGACGTAGTTTTGAATTATTTGATGCAATGTTGTAAATAATTTCAAAATATCAGAATTTTACTTGGAGTTAACCAGAAATTTGATATTATTTTAAAAGGTAAGATCCTTTTTATTTAAATAATTTTTTTACACAGAATGACCCACGAAGAAACGGAGAAACTTTCAGAACGTTTTCTACGGCCAATCGATTGGTCCACCACGTCCAATCCAATTTAAGAAATTAGCATTCTAGTGATTTCTAGCTAGTAAAGAAAAATGGGGCGTTGCACTATCGTGCTGAAAAATCATTTGCAATCTAGTTTATAAAGGTACATCCTCCAAAAGAGCCGGCAAATTATTTTTCAAGAAATGAACGTATACATATCCCGTAAGGTTTTCATTGAAAACAAATGGTCCCAGAATTTAGTCATAAATATTGTCACACCAAACATTAATGTAAAATCTGTTTCAAACTAGTTTCTACAGTACCTTGTGGTACTATCTTCGCTCCATAAATACCTATTTTTAGAATTTAAAACTCAGTTTACCATAAAAGTGGCTTCATCAATAAATACAATTTAATTTACATAATCAGCATTGTCTAGAAGCCAACGACAGAAGTTTAACCGCTAGGGGTAATCTGTTGGCAGTAAATTTTGAACCTTCTGCAGGCGAAAAGGATAAAGGTTTCCTTTCCGTAAGATGGCGCCACCTTTGTTTTTTGACAAACCCGTGCGACATAAAATTCGCCTAGTATTAGCGCCTGGGCTCGCTGAATATGCTGAATCACACGATGATTTACTTGGGGTAAAAAGGAAATGAACACGTAGAAAATGATCCTTTCGTTCATAAATGCTGATACACCGAAGAAAACGTTATGGTATATTTAATTCATCTTCCAGGAAATCTCTCCTGATACGTCGAGCAGCTTCAGAATTTCCGTTACAAAATCCATAAACAAAAATTTTATCGGCATATTCCTCGTTAGAAAATTCAAACGGTATTTTTACACTACGATATAACATTACACCTCCTTTATGTGTATGATAATTTATAACAATAGATTCAAAGTACAGAACTTTCATTGTTGACCAGCTATTAGCACTGCCACCTATACATAAAATATTATTATGTATTTCTAAAGTAACACACATTTCAATTTACTTTTTTACGTAATGACTTCGTTCACCTGTGTAAATTATTGAATATACACAACTAAAATATTGTTTTACAAATTTTGTATTTTTCAAAAATTATTTTCGGTAATTAGAGTTTTTGTTTTTAAAAAGAATGTTTATAAGGTACAGAAAGAATAATACCACATTCTGTTTATTTTTCGTTTGTTTTTCTTCATTAAAAAATCAATTTTTAAAAGTATTTACTTACTTTTTACTGGCTGTATTTACATTAATTTTCCCAGAATTAAATTCTCTGCAAATTTTGTTGCCAAATCTTCCGAATTTATTAGTCATTTAACAAAGCTATTAACCTGAAAAACTTGTTTTTCGACATCGAATTCTCTGTTATACGCCGGATATCTTAAAAACTACTGGAGTTACAGTTCTGGGACTGTTTTGTATTACTTCCTAGCTTAAATTAGATAAGAAATGACCAATTTTACTCCTTAATTTGGGGGCACAAAAGTTACAGTAAACCTTATTTTTATTATTAGACCTGAAATGCAGGCGAAATCTTTCGCAAGCCGTAACTCAAAAACAATGCGTTTCCAGACCTATGTTTATATGAATTGTTTTCATTATTTTAACCAATAAAACATGTCATGAAAGCTTCTCCTTTTTTTCGTGAGACATCCTGTATAACAGGACATTATTTATATTTTACAAATCGAGTTATCGTGTACTATGTACAACAGTAAATGAAAGATAAAACTTATTTAACATTCAAGTCAATATTACGTACAACAAAGACCGTCAATATTACAATTTATATGGGCAAAATTATAATTTTCAATAATTTTTTTTAAATATTTTAGAAACTTTTGTTGCATTAATACAAAACTTAAAAAATAAAAAAATAGACGTACCTAATTAATAAAATATACAACTTTAACCCGAATAAATACTTTCACCATTCTAATTTTTTATGCCATGAAGATTATTTAAAATAAAAGTAACGTATCTTTCTTTCTACCAGTATTAAACCAATTATATATTGAATCACTGGAATTTGTTTCTAATTTTCTACAAATAATTACAAAAATTAGCTCGCCTTTTTTTTTTATAACTTTCCCAGCAAATATACCTAGAATTATTATATTAAACAGAAAGAATCGTGTCATGTTAAAAATGAGGTATCGGGGATTTTTTACAAATATTTACGTTTTGGGATCCAACTGGTACATGTAGACCGAAAAAAAAACACGTATGTGTCGAACTTCTTTTGTCCTTATATCTCAGGATTAACCACATCAATTTTCTTCATATTTGTTTCAAATATTTCTATATATGGGGTACTGACCAAACAATTTTTTTTTCAAAATTTTTCGCGAAAACCCAATTACGATTTTCTTCAGAGACATTTTGGTGAAAACTTTATTACAGCAAATCTGTCACCTATAATATCATATGGAAACGAAACACTATTCAAAGTAAGATCCAACATTTCCTACTCAGCAGAGATGCAAAGAATAGGACGAAAAATTCTAAGAACATGCATAAATAAAAGACGACTTACTGATGGGAGAGAATGGAGACTCATACAAAACCAAGAGGTACATAAAGACATAGAACCAGTTCTAGACTACTTTAGAATGAAAAGAATCTCCTTCTTTGGACACATAATAAGAACAGAACCGAACATGAAACTGGTCGATAAATACTAGAAGAAAATATCTAAAACACCGATCTAGATCACCGAAATTAAACAAACAAGATATGCAAGAACTAGAAATCACAATAGAAGATTTACGAAACAAAACTGGCAATATAAAAATACTAAAAGAAGCAAACTCGAGATTTAAAATTAAAGAAAAGAAAACAACAAAGAGAGTTTGTTCAGAAAAAAATGAGCAAAAAACTAAAAAGAACAAGATCTGACAGAATGAAAAAGTATTCTTATAATCATATATTCTTATAATTTCTATTAAAATACATCATTATTACTGACCTATAAATCACACAAAATTCTAAAGTAATTCAAAAGTACTTTGCGAAATCGTAAACAACATTCTATAACATGATTTTGAATGTTCAGTATTATTTAACGTAGCGCTAAATTCAACTTGTATCGATACGATATGATGATGAAGGAAACACGTGTGAGAGGGTAGAATAGGCAGCAGGAGCAGAGAGGTAATTTCCTCAAGTCACACGTAGGGTGGTACACTGATGAACTGGAATGAAAATGCATTTCAATGCAGATTACACCAAAAACAAACTTTGCTGAAGTTTATCTTACTCATGATACAATATACAAGGAGAGAATGTTGTCGACAGTTTAATCGATTAGTTATTTGTGTTAAACGATTGATTTGTCACTTCAAAATGATTGAGAATGTTTATTTTACTAGAAATCAATGTTGTTCTATTAATAACAACCTAATAAATACAATAACAATAAAAATAAAAAATTAATTCATACAAAAAACACAACAAAAACATATATAGTTATGAAAAGTCATGTTTATATAATAAAATAAATGCCACAAGAATTATTTAACAATGTTCAACATGATTTTTGTCTCAGGAGTACAAATAGGTGTACTAAATACAGGTTTTTATGCTGTTTTCAGGATAATATATTCGGAATTTCTCCATGATCCACAGTTTTTTCGTTATTTTAATTTTTTTTAAACATTTTAAAAGGGTTTTTCGTGCATTTGTTCACTATCAAGTAAAACCTCCCAGAGCATTGTAAATATCATGGAACCAAATGAGCTAACTCAAAGGGTAGAATTGTTACTGTTAACCCACCGAGTAGGTCTAGTGGTGAACGCGTCTTCGCAAATCAGCTGATTTTGGAAGTCGAGAGTTCCAGCTTTCAAGTCCTAGTAAAGTCAGTTATTTTTATACGGATTTTAATTCTAGATCGTGGATACCGGTATTGTTCTTTGATGGTTGGGTTTCAATTAATCAAACATCTCAGGAATGGTCGAACTGAGACTGTCCAAGACTACACTTCATTTGCACTCGTACGTATCATCCTCATTCATCGTCTGAAGTATTATCTGAAATGAAATTACCGGAGGCTAAATAGGAAAAGAAAAGCAATGTTACTATTGTGCAGGTTCAGACGTGTATAGACATGTACAAACGTGATCTAGTGTAGCACACATTTATCAGAACGATGCCAGTTGTGAAATAGTAGTGAACCAGTAAATACGTCATTGTGAATGATTTGTGTGTCTGAATTATTGTGTATTACATATTCACAACTTTATTTCTTTCAAATAGTCGTTAGTTAAAAAATGTCTAGTTTGTTTAAATCACCCTAACCAGTTTTTTTGTGTATATGGTGAAGTGACGCTCAAGTCACAAAGGTAAAATTTTACTCCATCAGTAAAAATGTATGATGAACTTGATTTTGGGTGTAAATCGGGGACAAAACAAGGGCCTGGGCCCCACATATCTATTGTTTATCGTGTTCTAGACTTCTCACTGCATGGAAAAATGGCACACGCAACATGTCATTTGCTATCCCTACGAACTGGAGGGAAACCAAAGGTCAGTCTTCTGACTGTTATTTCTGTTTAACAAACATTAAAGGGATTATATCAAAATAAAATATACAGTGGTGTATAACTTGCCATCTGCTATGAAACCATTCCACACTGAGAAGAACTGCCCATACCAAGGCCTCCAGAACATGTGACATTAGGTGAAGAGTGCTCAGAGTCTAATGAAAGTAAGGAAGAAAAAGAAATAGATTCTGGTGATACAACCTTTTAACAAAGTAGTTCATCTGAGCCTTATTTACTGACTCAAGAAAATCTTAACGATCTTGTACGAGATTTAAAGTTATTCAAAAAACAGTATGAAATGCTTGCTTCCCGGCTAAAAGGATGGAATCTTCTTCAAAAGAATACAAAGATATGTACTCAACGTAATCGTCATGCTGTGTTTAAGACTGTTTTTCTGAAGAAATAGTTTAGTGTTTTGTATTCTGTTATGGAGACACTTTGTAATGAACATAATCCAACAGAATGGCGCTTGTTCATCGATTCCTCTACAGTTAGTTTAAAAGCTGTGTATCTACATAATGGCAATAAATTCCCAAGAGTACCTGTGGCTCACTCTACTAGTATGAAAGAAACATATGAAAACTTTAAATTTATATTGGAAAGCTTCAATATGTGGTGTATCAATGGAATATTTATTGTGATTTGAAGGAAATTGCACTTATTCTTGGTCTGCAGCTTGGTTACACAAAGTACTGTTATTTTTGTGTTAATTGGATAGTAGGAACAGAAGAAACCATTTCATTAGAAAGGAAAGGCCTTAATGCTAATCACTCATTCGTGAACAGAAAAGTGTGAAACACGATCCATTGCCTAATCCTAAAAATATGTATCTACCTCCGTTACATATCAAACTTGAATTAATGAAGAATTGTATCAAGGCCATGAACAATACTCCTAGTTACATGTACTTAAAAAATGCCTAGTTTGTTTAAATCACCCTAACAAGTTTTGTTGTGTATATGGTGAAGTGACGCTCAAGTCACAAAGGTGAAATTTTACTCCCATTACCGTGATACTGCCAACGATCTTTCAAAAATTCGGGTTGTAATATCTCCTTATTAAAAGTACACTTTCTGTACTCGCACCTTGATTCTTCCCGGAAACTCTTGGCGCAGTGAGCGATGAGCACGGGGAACACTTTCGTCAGAAGATTTCAGCTATGGAAAAGAGGCATCAAAGCAAATGGAATCCTAAAGTGCTGGCAGATTATTGTTGAACCATCAAGAGGGATGCTCCACAGGCGAAATGTAGCAAAAAACCATCATTTCTTATTTTCTAGTTGGGTCAATTGTTTGAATGTTGTGTAGTTAAGAATGGAGTACATATTAAAATGTTTGAAATTATAAATGCCTGTCTCTCGGAAACCTTTAGTGATGGGAAAAACCGATATCATTTTTGAATTCAGGAGAAAAAATACTATCAGAATTAGATATTTTTCTTCCCGAGACAAAAACAAAATATCTTTTTTGTTCCCCAGTGTAATTTAATAACAAATCATTATAAAACAATTAAACAAGAAATATAGAAACCATATATTTATTATTATACCTACCAGACGTTTTAAAAAAGAGAAAATTAAAAGATTATGAATTTTTACTTACCTTTTGTTTGTCGAGGACTTGCAAGATGTCACTAACATCTCCAACTACCACTGCTTGCTGCCGCAGCATTTCCTCTTCTAAAGTTAACCAGTCGCGGATCTAAAAAAACAAAACAAATAGGTTTTATTAATAATGTAACTAAAAAAATACCTACTTGAGTTTCACTAATTATAGCATCAATAACAAAAGAAGGTTTCAATAGGAAGAGACGTTTGTTGTAGTAAGGTTAATGATGAGGAAATGACTTTTTTGTATGGAGTCTAGCATTATATGGGAGGGAGACGTTGACTTTATGCAAGGAAAATGAGAAAAGATTAGAAGCTTTCGAAATGCGAAACTAGAGGAGGATGGAAAAGATACAAGTGGACAGTCAGAATTAGTAATGATGAGGTACTAGACACACAGAAAGTGCTAACACCAGAAATATTGATCGACATGCAAGCTGTAGATTCTGTTAACGATGCATATCTCTTTCTGTGCGATGCATATCTAGCCAGTCTGGTCTCTCCGTTGATAGTGCCCACACGGAATTGCGAAGTGTTTAAAAATTGCATCCTACAGAATTCGTGTTGTTCATGACTTGTTACCGCAGACATTAGAAAACATGTAGCTTTCTGTTAGTAATTCATATCATCTGTAACGGCCAGATGGATAAGAACTTGATGATTGGTTTCGATCTGACGAGGCACGCCACCTTGATGGATACGTGAATGCACAGAATTCACGAATTTGATTAACGGAAAATCCGCTACAGCTGCACGGACAAAAAGTGGGTATTTGGTGTGCAATGTCACGAAGGCAAATCTTCATGACATTCTTTCATGGCACAGAGAACAGTGAGCGCTCCATGCAGATGGTGCAACAATTTGTAAAACACTATATCTGCAAACCGGCAAAAGTACACGTGGTTTTAGCGGGACAATGCTGCGGCTCATACAGCCAAACACTATAACATTCTTGTATCAGTTTTCATGAAAAACTGATTTTGAAGTAGTTGTGTCTCCCTCAGTCTCCTGATTTATCCCCTCCTGACTTTTTCTTGCCAAGGCCGCTGCTATCTGGTGGATAATATCTGAACTAAAACTTAATGTTATTTCAAGATTAAGTATAAACCAGTATTGCGTGCTGCAAAATAAAAACTATATCCGTTCTTGAATCTCCCTGAGGTCTTCGGACAATATGTCGGTATGTATATCCCATCAATCTAGTTTTTGTCTTTTCACAAGATTCTATCACAAATTTCTCTCTTCTCATATTCACCTTAAGATTGCTTTATTACGAATTCTATCAATCATCTCGGTAATACACATTTCAAAGAACTCTCTATTATTTTCCTTGCCGCACTGTTATTGTTCTTATCTACATAATAACTTCCAAAACACTCGAAAACAATATTTTCAAAATTTTTCCGATTCTTAAATCTATACTAGTAAATTAAATATAGCAGTAAATTCCCTTTTTTGCATATAAGTTTTCTGTACTTACTTACACCAATCTGCTTTCGATGATTACATTAGTTCGTCCACCCTTTATAATTTAACTACCTAAATAGTATAACTCTCCCACTATGTTGAATATTTTCCCCAAAATTATTATTTAATTTCACTTTACTCGTGTTGCATATTTAATAATGTTTTTTATTATTATTCCTGATTATTTTTTTAATAAATCACACATTTTAAAAGTATATTTACGAATAAACGGCGCATATCTAAACCACCTGAGATTCACAGATGACCTAATTCTTTTCTCCCAAGAGCCAGAAAAACTACACAGACACATAAAGGAACTGCAGGTGGCTGGCAAACCCTATGGTCTATGAATAAACCTTAAAAAGAGTCAGCTCATGTTCAAACAGGTTTGTCGAGGAATAAAAAATTTTTGTAACTGGAGAAGAACTCAAACAGATAGATCATTGGAATCACAGGAAGATCACAAATCTTGGCCAACGGCTTTCAAATGAGGGTGATACAATCAAAGAAAATGAAAGGTGAGTTAACGGAAGGGATTCGGGAGACTTAACATCGTTTTCAAGAACAAACTCAACTTTTACCTGAAAAAGAAAATTTTCTATCAATGCATCTTGCGATTTCTTACCTATGGAAACGAAATTTGGGCATTAACCGTTCTATCATTACAGATACATGGGACGATGTATGTATGGAGTTACCAGACGAAATAGGAAGATCTGTAAATGGATCACAGAACGAACGAAAGTATATGATATCATCATGAAAATTGCGATGGACAGGTCATGTAGCAAGAAGAATTGATGGAGATGGACAAATCAGCACTTGAATGGACATCACTAGATGTTAAATGCCCATGAAAAAGGCTAAAGGCTCGTTGGTTTGATGATATTATCAAGTACACTGGACCGAATTGATAGAAGATCGCACAAGACCGTATTAGTTGGAAACGTACTGAAGAAACCTTCATCCTGCAATGGATCGAAACAGCTGAAATTATCATGATAATGCTATATAGATATATATATATATAAATACTTTTTTAAAGCATTTTTATATCACATTTAAAATATTGATTTTTAGGCTTGAAAAAATGACGTGTATTATCCAACTTAATTTTTAACAAATATAATATCGTCACTTATTCAACTGTTACGTGACCAACTGAAACAAATCATTTGTTACCTAATTCATTAAAATCGATGTATCCTGTTCTGACTTAATAATGTTAAAATAACGACTAAAACATACTTACTTCATTCTTTTGACTTTATTGTGGTAAAAAATGAACTTAAGTAAAGAAATATATTATCATCAGAACTTAAAGAATCTTTTGTGCGATTTTTACTTTATGTCGAATAAATACAAAGCCTAAAGAAAATCTATACTGATCGAATTTAAATAAAATATATGAAACATTTTAAATCAATTATCAATAATTAATTAGTTTTTTATCGAGAAAAATGTCAGTTTTCATATTTCAACGGAAATATCCATTTTGACCATCCCTGAATCTATTTTGACTAGTTTCGGCGTGACGTCTGTACGTATGTATCTCGCATAACTAAAATACGATTAGCCATAAAATGTTGAAATTTTAGATTTAGGACTGTTGTAACATCTAGTTGTGCACCTCCCATTTTGATTGCAATCGATTTGACCAAAAATGACCAAAAAAGTCCAAAATCAAAAAAACATTTGGATTTTGGACTTTTTCTTAACTGCAATAATAAGCCCTCATTGAGAGCTTTTCAACGATGATCATAAGTGGTACTTATTTTCATTGGTTCTAGAGTTATAGTTGAATAAAACTTTAATTAATGAAATATTCCGATCTTACAATTTAATTTTTTTTTTTAAATTTAAATATATTGATTTATTAATAATTATTAACTTCTAATTATAAAAAATTTACAATAAATAATAATTGGGTAATTACAATAAAAACAAAATCAGAGGTTATTAGTGAAATAAAATTTTGTGTACTTTTAAAAATGTGTAAATTTAATTTAACAGGCGTACAAGGAAGTCATGTGCTGTCCACATCAGATTTGTTTTTCGTTAATTCAATTTATCATAGATGTGATTTATCATAAATAAGAAAAATAGCACAAGCCATTCATGATATATAAATTAAAATAAAAATTTATCTATCATAACAAGTAAAAATTTGCCGGTTTTAAAATTTTAACAGAATAAAGAACTGTTAAATCTCATTATGTTTTAATTAAGCCTGTCGTATAATTCATGTTTTATTAATTGAGGACGGCCGTTTCCTGTAGTTATTTTGAACTTGTTCATCTTCAGTACACGGACGATTACAATGTTAAAAGCTACGTGTTACGTCTATAATAAGTTATAAATAAGTGGAAGCAGTAATAATAATAATAATAATAATAATAATAATAATAATAATGTAAAATTATTAAAAAGTTTACCATCCCAAATAAGATAACATGTCACCTTCAACAATACTACAGCCTTGTATTAAAAAAAGTATGAGATCTCCATGAACGAATAAAAGATAAAGAGTTTTACAACAGGTTATAATTAATCAAAATATTCGTTAAGACGCATTAGTTAACATTATAGTAAAATTTTACACAAAATACAGCAGTTTAGAGAATGAAGATTTAAACTTTAAAAATTATAAATCTGTGTATTTATAAATAAACATCTTGACTGACTGACTCATCGCATGACTAACTATAATTCAAACCGCTTAATCGAGGTAGATAAAATTTGGACGGTACATTATTTTTATAACATAAACACTAACTAAGAAGGATTCTGGAAAACTCCATCTATAAAGAGATAAAAGGAGAAGCAAAATTTTTATATGAAAAAATTACCTCAGAAAGTGGAATTACAGTTGTGAAAATTGTTATTATGAATTTACTTGTGCTTCTTGAAAGAAGCACCGTTTTTCAAAAATATTTAATTTAAAGGCAAGGGGAGAACAAATTCGTTTATAAAAAATCGTAAATCTCAATTATTTGTAATGAATAATGATGTATTTTAAAAAACGACTCCAGACCACTTTCTCCATCGTTTTATTGTTCAAATTCGATGCGAAATATTGATTGATACTTTGACGCATGGCTCAAATGCGCTGTGATTGTAAATTCGTCTGTGATTAGAATATTAAGGGGCATAAAGGAGATTTTGATGCTTAAGCAGAACCTTTAGACATCATGGGTAACAATAGGGTAAAGGGAGGTATCAGTGTACTATTGACTGCGAACTTCAGATAGATTCTGCTTGCAGAAACTAGGGGAACGCGACATGGTAAAATAAGAGCATTCAGCAACTCCTCCTACATAAGGAATTTTGCAAAAAAAATAAAATAAAAAAGACTGCTCTAAAAAAGAACATGAGGGTTCATTTGGAAGATGATATGTCTGAAAGTCAATTCCTAACTGTTCCTAAAAATTGATAACCGGAGAGTATCAAGTATTTGACAATAAAATTTCCATCCCTTCTGACCTATGTACAGTCGTGAATTACTTGTACATCCAAAACTGACCCTTACGTGGAAAATATACCAGGTAATGCTACAAACGGTTACGTGAGAATGTCATTCTAACGCCAAAGAATATCATAGCTAATGGAATCAATAAGACAAGATTGAATCCTTTCAAGGAGCACAAATGGAATATAAATCGGTAAATAAAACGATTGAGAGTGATCAGGTAATCCACTATAACGATGAATTCTTGAACATTTGAAGTCCAACGGAACAAAGAGTTTTCCTCAAATGTTGAGCTCCTGTAATATTTCAACCTTAATCTACCAAAACTCTGCTATGACACCAGATTGCGAGTAAAAGCTCTCCACAAAAATCTGATCCAGACTACAGTGCTATATAACTATAGCCGATTGGGTTTATTCCGTCAATAATTCGTATATCATCAGTATATCGCCTTTTGACGAAGCTTTTTCCGATGCAAAAAGTCTTCGAAAGTCATCAAAACGAGCATAAATTATATTAAAAGTCTTCATTTTTCTCTAAAATTGTACTTCGCCATAACTATCAATTAGTCCCAGAAGCGGGCTTTGAAAAAGGCGGGAATTGACCAACGAGAACATCCCTTCTCTCACAGACAGTTTTACGTGGCATATTCCAAAGAATAAGATCACTAATTCTCACATTAAGAGAAAACCGCTAATGAAGTTTACAAGTAAATGCTCAAGTAGAATTCTTTTTTCTAAACGTCCAAAGAAGATATCGTCCACGAACGCTACACATCGTTGATTAACAAAGTATGTTGTGAAAACCGAAATTTTTCGCGGTTACAGTACTTCCTTTACTTCATAGAAGGAAGTAAAAAGGGTGAAATTTTTTTTATTTTCTAAATTTCATTAGACTATTCGTATAGTATGAGTGAATAAATAATAATTAGAAGTTTAGTTAAATATTTTAATAAAACAATCTTAATTGTAAATTGCAATACTTACTACGTAAATGCATAAAATATAATAAAGAATATGTAGGTAGGATAGGTAAATTATTCAGTAAAAAACGTGATATTGAATAGAAATTCAACTACACTTTTAGTTAAAGCTACACGAGTAGAATTCTGAATACAATAAGCCTTGATATAAAGATTTAAAAAATAATAAAATTACTTTATACATTTTTTTTTCCAATTTTTACTGAAGTAATGAAAAAAAAAACCATTTGAATCAAACTAAACAACAGAACTGATTTCGTGTTACAGTGTATAACACTTCTATTCAGTCATTGTGAAGAACAAAATTATCCTTCAGTCGCTATTTTAAATAAATTTAACAAACAATCAACAAAAACTTCCGACCAATTTATTTAAAATTAAATTAAAAGTTTTCCTTTTACAGAAATAATATTACTCTCTTGATGAGTTTTTAAATAAACAAACCTCAATTTTCTGCATATTAGTTTAACGTATATTTAAAAAGCACTCTAATTATCAATTAACGTCTTCAAAGTTGTTATTTTATTCAATATAAATCGATTTTATTAATCTGTTACCTTCACGTAACAGCATCATTATTATTGTATACAATACAATTTTTCGTGATGAAGGAGCGCGCATCAACAATTATGTTCATTAGCCCGGTGAAAATTGGTAGTATATGAAAAGATGCCAAGCCTGATCGGGATTTGAACCCGGAATCTCCGCAAGAAATATTTATTTTAATATCGTAAAATACAATTAAATAATATGATGTTTATACTTTTTATTAATGTCAAACTTCTCACACGAAGCTTAAAAGGTGTAATATCACCATGAAAGACCGATATCTGGCAATGTCGATATTACCATATACGTCAGTGAAAGACCAAAATATTTGCTTATTTGAACCTTCGCCGGTATATGTCGACGTTCAGCATGAAAGTTGAATAAAAATATTTTTATAAAAAAATTGAATAAAGGGCAAATCATCTGACCTTTTACTTGTATCGTTATCGTTCATCCATGCAATTAACAAATTCTGTACACCATGATTGGCCCTTTCAATTTACAAAATGCTGAAAATTTGATTATATTTCTTTACAAATGAGGTGAATTTGATGGATCGCCTCCAATGTTGGAGAATAACATACATAAATTGTATGTTTAATGTTAATTAGACGAGGTTAGCGAGCGAACCTCGCCTAATCTCGTCGAACCTCGAGGTTAGCGAGCGAAGCGAACATACATTATATATGGCATAAATTTAATTAATTTAAATATAAAATATAAATATAACTATAATTAAATTAAATGAGGTTAACGAACGGTAGGTATATTTAGCTTAAATTTAAACTTTTTTTTTTGTTTTTAACGAGGATTTCTCGTAATCAATTTACCTTAGAGACTGATACTGGGTGAATTTATTTAATTTCTAATTATCGTTTCGACCCCCACCAGAGCTTATTTGTGTTTATTGATATATATCGTCGAAGGTCCGAATATATAATAATATAATTAAATATTTCGGTCTTTCACCGACGTGTTTGGTATGTGTCGACATTCACCGGAGAATATGGTTATTTTCTAACTTCAGTCTTTCACGGTAACATACACTATCCGTTAATATGAAACGTCAAAGAAATTGTATTAATAATTATAAATTATTAAACTTTATGTTCGTTATTCTTCAAAGCGGTTATTCCCATTCGGTCAATTTTTTTTTCTTTTTGCATCTAATTTAGAATATGTAATAAAAGATAATTCATAAACTTCTTTTTCATTAATATTTTATTAAAAGATATAAGTAATTAGAACGTAGAAATCACACAAAAATAATAATAATAATAAAAAAGTCAATGTTTTTATTCAACAACAAATGTTTATAAAAATGCGCGTTTATAACATAAACGCCAATAACATAATGAAGGTGCTTTCGGCCTTCATGTTATCATCAGGAAAAAATCCATATAAATATCCATTTTTATATATACAAAGGTGAAAAACCGGATGGGTCATTATCGTCCAAATGTTACGACTATCAAAAAGGCGTGTGGAAGATGAAATAGCAATCAAATTTTCAACAAAATACGAAAGAAGTAAATACAATAGAATAGAGAGTAAAGACAAACGAATGCGTATTAAATTCTTTGAGTACGACATGTAATAAATAGAAACATAATTAAAGATCGTAAAAATCCCACGCTTATAAGCAGTTACATAACCAAAACAAGGCGAGTGTAAATCAGAAAAACAAATTTTATATATTACAATTTAAAATTAAAAAAAAACACGAAAAAACTTTCAAAAATGTAGTAACACAATTATATACTTCTACCTACACGAACAAAACATAGTAAAATATTTTTAAATCTGAATATCCGCGCGTGTGCATAAATATACACACATTTATTTATACAAATATTATATATAACTGAAGTAGAATGTGAAGTGGTTCCGTCAATATCTCGATCGTTAAGTAAACGTATATTATTATCTGAAGTATTCAGACAAAAGTCTGACAGATTTCAGGAGTTCTTAAATTTCTTTATTCAACCACATTATCATTAAAAATATCACCAGTTATATGCGCTAAATTAATAAATCTACGATGCCAAACCGCATAATATACTGCAATTAAAATGAATGTGAGGAAACGTTATGTGGTAGTTATTCGAGAGATATTTCCAAATGACATTCATTACTTGACTTAATCTAATATACACAAAACTCAAAACGACGAACGACCACTATTTCCGCATTGATGATTTCTATGGAAATATATTAATTTCGTGCATTAATGTTTTATATTATACCCGATTAATGTACTCCAATAATAAATTACTAGGCTGCAATACAAAATATAATTTTCGAAGACAAATTGATCCTTCTTTAATTTATTACGTAAACTGTATAAAATATATATATATATATAAATTATTTGTTGTGTGTTTAGATAAAAGTTTTACATAGAATGTTCTAGTAAATTTTTTAAATGCCATCAAAATATTAATTATACAATTCCTTATATTAATCCTACATTACCACTATTGTTCGTGTATGTTCATTTTTTTCTGTTGAGACTCGGAAACCGCCGTAAGGTATTACTTCAGAGGATGATATATATGAGTGTAAATGAAGTATATTCTTATACAGTTTCAGTTCGACTATTCCTGAGATGTGTGGTTAATTGAAACCCTGCCACCAAAGAATACCGGTGTCCACAACCTAGTATTCAAATCCGTATAAAAGTAATTGCCTTTACTAGGATTTGAGAACCTTAGATCTTCCTTGAAATCAGCTGATGTGCGATGACGAGTTGACTACTAGACCAACCCGGTGAGTTGGTCTATTTCTGTCCGTTGTAAACAACGGCTTAAATGCATTGTAGTTTTTTTTTCTTAGCAGTTGTGTTTTTCTAAATTGCTTTACCTATATCGAAGAAAGAATTGCTGCACTGGAACCTTATTTGTATTCTGGATCTTTTAAAAAATGCGTCAGATATTAAAGAAAAAATTTCCGAATGACAGTGTCTAAGAAAAGACTTGAGTTAAAAAGAACCTACAACAGGGCCTGTTTCAAACACAAAAAGAAATAGACGACGTTCTGTTAAGACTCCAGAGATCATAGTTGCTACTCAAAGAATACTTTCTCCTAGTCCGAAAAAATCAATACTTAAGTTATCAAAAGGTGTCGTAAAAATACATATCTTGCCGTAAGATTCTTCATGATTTTAATTTGAAATCGTATCGTGTACACCTTATGTGAACAGACAAACCGAAGCGTCTTAATTACTGCGAGTGGCTTCTCAAAAACAAAGTCGATGGAAAAATAGACCCTATGTTGTATTTCACATCAGATGAAGTACGATTTCAATTATCTGAGCACGTTAACTGACAGACGACCAGGTACTGATTGGATGACTGAAAACCCTTACCGGATGCTTGACCGCCTAATTCACGATGAGAAGATCGGTGTACGGCTTCTTGAAACAAGATGGAGCAATTTGCCGCATATCAAAAGAATTACTAGTACACGTCCATGCGGCTGTCACAGAACAAAACTGTTAACACAGGGCAGTGGTCTTCACGTAACCCAAATTAGTCAAGTTGCCCAGCGGGCTGGCCTTGAGATTAACTCGTCATTGCAAATCAGCTGATTTCGAAGTCGAGAGTTTTAAGGTTCAAATCCTAGTAAAGGGAGTTACTTTTATACAAATTTGAATACTAGATCGTGGATACCGGTATTCTTTGGTGGTTGGGTTTCAATTAACCACACATCTCAGGAACGGTCGATTTTACAAGATTAGACTTCATTTACGTATCCTCCTCATTTATCCTCTGAAATAATACCTTACGGTGGTTCCGGAGGCTAAACAGAAAAAGGATAAATTTCTCAAGTTGCAATTCTTTTCTTCAGGGCTATCTAAAGGATACAAGATTAAGAATCAAATGCTCCCCCCCTTCCACTATCAATGAGCTGTAAGGGAACATTTAACAAGAGATCGACAGTACTGACAGTAAAGTTTTGCGTGAAGTGACTCTCAGTAGTATCACTCGAGCAAGAAACTGCAATGCTGTGTAAGGCACTTATTTCAAACGTAACATGTAAAAATACTGCAAATAGGTAAACTTCTGCAAATTTAAATATAGCATATAATTTATTTAACTTTTACAATTGTTCCTTTTATTCATAAAATGTAACATGTCATAAATGTGCTTAGTCTGTAGCAGTTTGATTCTACTTTCCTGACCCAGTAGTTTACAATAAATAATGGCTGGATAATTTATTAACATTAATTTATCTATAATTTTATTTTTATTTATGATAAAGAGGAATACAAATATTTCATAAAAACAACGTAAATATTTTCTATCTGCTGATGATGATACGAAAACCACAAGCGCTAAAATTATGTTTTTTATGGTGGCAGGTCGACTTTATGAATTTTTTTTTTTTAATAATTGGTTAGACAATGAATGACTAGATGAAATCATGACAAATCAGGAAGACAGTACAATCTTACATGAAAAATCATCCTTTTCTCTTTGTGTTCCGGCCATTCGGTTTTTTCAACTGTTCTCTTTTTAGCACATTTCGCAACTAAAATTTTTTTTTAATCAACACTCCCGCAATTTTCACTTGATCGCTTTATCTTGCCCTCACCCGCTTTCTAATGCATCATCCAGTAACTTCTACATCTTTAACTATTTTAGTAGAAACATTTCTATGTTTCGATTATGTTTTGTCCGTGCCAACTGAAGTACGGATTATTATAAAATATAGCTATAATAAAATTACAGGATGAGTACACACCCCCTTATTATTTACTTCTTTTTAAAAATTCTTATTATGCCATTTAGTCAATACATCTACTTCAGTATTCTCTTCTCCATTACATTAAACAAAATCTTGTTGATGGTATTTAATCCCTTGTTAACATTTATACTTAAAAAATGAACCAGGTGAATTAAAAGAGCGATAAAATATTGTATTAAAAAATTTTCGCTTTGGATCGAAACATTTTCTTTTAAAACAATATGTAAACAAGAAAAAACATATAGCATATAATAAGGTAATTTTTAATTTAATTTATCAATTTTTATGAAACATTTAAAATTCTTTAAATCAACTTCTAGAGTTTTATTCTTATTGGTACAAATTGATCATGTTCAGTGATTTGAAATTTTTTTTTGAGTCTTTGCATCATAATACTATCTAATTAAGCTAGTCCAATATCCATTCAAACGAAACAGAGGAAAGTCATGGATTATATAATAACCTAACATAAGAATAAAGAAAAAGTAAACAGAGTCAATTAAAATCGTTATCAAGTAGACAGTATAACTACGAGTTTTAATTACGATGACTACGATGAGTTTCAATTACGCATGAATACCTATTCTGCGTCCTTCTTTCTTTTTGTACTCTGTAGTAATTGGCTCCTTGTTTCATTCAGAACACTCAACATCCTTCAGGATTCTAAATTTCCCTAGCATCTTTGTGACATTTTTATCTTTCTACTTCCCTCTTAGTTTGAGATATCCAATCAGTAATTCATGAATACAATTGCTTCCTTAAAATCTAGTTAATATTCTTGTTTCCCTAACCAGAAATGTAATTTGTTTTTTTTTTTTTAATCTATAACAATGTTTTATACACCTTCCTGCTGTTTAAAAAAGAAATAAATAATTTTTATGACTAACTGGGAAGAACATAAAGACATATAATTATTTAGATTTAAGTAACTTATAAGTTATGTAAAAATAAAAAAAAAAGCTAAGATATTAGATTTATTTTACGGTAAGAAATTGGAATATCTTAGAAACATAAAGCAACTTTAATAAAACATCAACTCGTCATCGCAATAACAAAACATGGGGTCTGTAATTTTAATTTATACGTTCCTTACGAAATATTTTTTCACACAAAAATTTATATTACATTTTATACGAAAATATAAATTCAAACTAAATAAGTTATAAAAACATTAAAAACTCTGTCGCACTAAGCGTGTCAGAAGGCAGATTTTCGGTTTTAGTTAACCTTGAAAACGTAATAAAACAACCCCGTTTATGTCCCTGTAACTCTGGTTCCTGATAACCGGGATTCGCTTGAAAATAGATAGGGTTCTACTTCTACTAGGTTTACATCATCCTTCAAAGTTTTATCAAAATCGGTTAAAAACTGCGCACAGTAGAACGAAAAAACTGAAAATGTATCCAAAAATCCCAATTTTGGTTCTAACTTCGATTTTTGTGAGCCGATTCGCTTTAAAATCAATAAGGCTCTATTCCCAATAGGTTTAATGACCCAAACAACAAGTTACGTCAAAATTTGTTTAGATTTGCGTCCGGTAAAGCGGACGAAAAATTCTTATACATACATATTTATTGGAAATCTGCTATATAACATTTTTAATTAAGTTTATAAAAATGGGAAAAAACACTTACCCCCATAGATAACCTGTATTTTTAAAATTTACGTAAATAAATTTAAAAATAAGGGTATAATTAATATAAGGATAAATGTCAAAAGTTTTTCCCAAGATTTAAAGGAATAATAGATTATCGGTAAAAATATATTTTAATTTAGTAGATTATAATTATCACCACCAATGGTGGACTAGATGATGTGATTATTAAGGTGGATACATATACAGAGTGCGGCAGAACCCATTAAACGGTTAGAAGGGATCAATGCTCAGGCAGTGGTGGGGGTAGCAGATGCACGTGGTCTCCCTCTGTTTCGTCGGTGACCCCATTTCAATAACCAACATGGTTTGGACCTGAGCACGTCGTGGCTTTCCTGTGTTTACGTATTTTGAAAACAACCGGTCTGTAATCGCGACGCAAAGAGCATTTCGGCGACGGTTCAACATTCCACACAACAATGCCGTTCCTACTGCGGACACAATTCGATTCCGGGATAAACAGTTGGAGGAAACCGGTAGAACACTAAGAAGAGGTACATATAACCGGCGTATGTCCATCAGAACACCAGAAATAATCAGCTGGTGAGAGCAGCGATCACAAAGACGTTCTGCTCCAAGGCATGCTGATTTCTTGGGTTTGGTTTGCTTGACATTTCTCCCGCTACCACCCCATTCGGTCGCCCTAAAGCATAAGAGCGAATGTCTGTGCCACAAACAGCTATTGAGCCTCGAAACAGTTTAGCGACCAGTATCCTAACTAGCTCCTAGAGCTAAGTTAAAAACGCGAGCGGAATAAACGTGGTATTATAAACCACTCGCTTGCGTGTCCCACCACTCACTTGTCATATATCACTGAAATGGGTAAGTGCACTCCGTCAAAGAACAAAAAACATATATGACTATCAATAATTAAATTTATTTCGTCAAAGACAGATATAATGTTGCAAAATTTTCTGCAACCCAGAAAGGAAGATATTGTTGAAGAGGGATTGGGAAACTTGTAATGCCAACAAGATGGGGCAACAGCACACACAGTCCGAAATTCAACAATGTGTTGAGAGAAATTTTCCTCCGGTTGTCTGCTCTCTCTGAGAGTGATGTGGGTGGCCTGCGCGGCCGGTTTGGGCATTTGTGAATTCTTTCTTTGAGGATATCCGAAAGAAAAGGTGTTTAAATGTCGCCCTCACATCCTACCAGAATTAAGAGAGCGGATTAGTGAAAAAAATAACGCTGCACCCCCGCATTTTGTACAAACGAGCTATACGTAGCTTCTGAAATCGTCTCCAATAATGTGTTGCTGCTAACGGCCGCCATCTTGATGATATTATTTTCAAAATGTAATGATTATTAAAATGTTATATACTGTTAATTTACAAAATAAAAACATTTTTTTTCATATAAACCCATTATTTTTTAATAAATCCTCAAAACTGTTTAATCGATTCTGCTGCACCTTCATTACAATTCCAGGGATAAATGAGGCTGTTTCTTAAAGAATTTAGCGAAAAATAATTTTTTTTATACAATGTACAAAGCTGATCAATCGTTGATTGTTCCAGCTTAAGTAACGTTGATTATTCCCATCTCGGTAAAAATGTCTCGATCTTTCAAGGGATTGATAACAGAATATCCACTGCTAGTTCAAGTGGACAATAAATTTTCCTTTGGGTGGAGCCGTTCGTTTTGTACTGTTTTTTTTTTTATCACCATTTCGATTCTGTAGATATAGATCTCAACCTATATGGAATCGTAAGTTGAAAGTGATGAAATTCGTAGTCAGCTCACACTTGGTGTGACCTGGTCCTTGTAAACCGTATCAGAGATCCTGTTCCTGTATCTATTAGTTGAAATTTCCTATCGTGAAAATACGAAATTACTAGTTTTTCTTTAAATACAAATAGTTAATTTAAATATTATAATCTCCGTATCTGATCGTTTACGTCTACAGAAATAGCTCTTAAAAACAATAGTTTATAATATTCATAATTTTAATCTATTATTTTATTCTTATAAGTTAAAAAATAAATTAAAAAAATTAACCATACATGTAGTAATTTTCCATAGACATAAAAATGACTTTGACAAAATGACTATGATTTCATATTAATTAATAAGAACTATCCTCAAAATGAAAAAAGAAAACCATTTAATTTGGGCATTGATGAGAGAAGATATTAAATTTCATTAAGCAAAATCCGTACATAAATTAATATCAAGAAAAATAAACGAAAAGTAACATTCATTTAATTCAGAATCTAGAGGTAATAATCATTATTATACATTACTATTTTTCCTACAAAAATATTAATCTAAATTTAAATTACGACAAAGATTTATTTCTTAAAGATTAAATTTATTGACAGAAAACGGAATATGAATGAATTGAATCAGAATCCGTAAAAAAAAATCTCGAAAACCTTTTTCTCACAAGGAAAAAATTTTTAAAAAACCGAGTAAACTATTGTTCATTTATTTTACGGTAAGAAGGAAAAGATGTTAAAAAACCGTTAAACCTCAGAAAAATATTGAGGAAAACAAAGCATAAGTAAGACAAAGAAAGAAATATTCACTAATATTAATCTTAAGCAGTCTAGAAACATTGTTTTAAATTTTCTCAAAAAAAAAAAACTACAAAACGGAAAAACAAATAAAGAAAAAGACGGAGTGAGAGAGAAAAGTTGGGAAAGAAAAAAAGAATATTACAAGATGAAATAAGAAATAAAAAAAAGGCTGCTTACTTTAGAAAACGAATTGCATTAACAGGAGCGATATTTTACTTTTTATTTTGTCTTTCAACTTATGATGCCGCTGATGAAAAAAAACCCCTTTTAAAAAATTAAACAAAGTTATAGAAAAGAAATTAAATTATACCAAAAAAAAAAAAAAAAGAATAAAGAATTCCTTTTTCATGAACGAAACATAAAAATTAAATTATTAAATCTGTACAGGAAATGAATACAAGAAATATAAAATAAATATACTCGTATATAAAAAATATAGAGTAGCTTTTAATATTCAAGATTCTCAATTTTATAGCAGGTGTAAGATATTAAATGACCTTGATATTAATATTTTATACCTCTTTCGGGAACATTTTATTAACTTAAAATATATAACAACAAATACGTTAAATAATAATAATAATAATAATAAAAGAAAACATTACAAAATGAATATAATTTAAGTTTAACATGATGTAAGGTAACTAATAAACATAAATGAATTTCAGTCACGGAAACTTATATAAATTTACCTACCACACATTAAGTAATAAAATTAAAAGGAATCTAATGAGTAATTATATAAAACGAGAGTTTTTTTTTACTAAAAACTGACACGCAAAATAACAATGTAATAATAGAAAATGTTTTTTGTTCTTATAATCAAAGTATGCAAGTACATCGATAAAATCATATAATTTACATAAAATTATTACAGAAATAAACACGACGTTTATGGATTTCGCACGAAAAATGTATCCTTTTTTTATTTCATTTTAACTTTAAACCTTTTATATAGAAAAATGAAATCCAAATAAAATTACGTTAGGAATCACAAGACTTTAATATATATATATATATATATATATATATATATATAACAAACAAATATGATTTTCTTTTTAATTTTAATCAGTAATCAAAAATTATTGCACCAATCAAAAAAAAAAAAAAATAGATATCAAAAGAAAGGAAGAATGAATAATCATAAAATTATAAAAAAGGAAAATTTCAGTGGCATACAACATTAGAACACAAAAATCTACACGAAACGGAGTTGTAAAGATACACACTTGAAAGGAAGCAAAAAATAAAATTTTAAATGAAAACAATCCATCAATTCAGCTTTTTTTTGGAAGATTAATTCACCAGATAAGTTCGAAGCGTGTGCTTGGGAATATGAAATAGAAATTTTGTAGTGTATGAAAAATGTCATGCCTAACCGGGATTCGAACCCGGGACCTGCAAATAAAAAGACCGAGACGCTACCACTCAGCCGCAGAGATCGGCATAATTTTATATTCTATATTGCTGTATTTTTATTTTAAAGAGTTAATCATTAATTTCATATTTTGATACTATTCGACATTTTTATCTAATCTAGCTAGCATTTTAATTTGATATATTCAATAAATACTCTACATACATATAGTAACGTATATATTTTAAACTTAACCTTCTACCATGGTTTATTCTTCACACCTATCGGTTATCAAATTAACAATGTCATAATACATAGCCCACCAATCTAATTCGTCTATACAATTCAGTCCCGAATTTCTCTCTTCACGTATTTGTTTTTGACAGCTCTTCAATTCGTCCTTTATTAACACTTTCTTGTTAAGAACAAATTTCGTAGATTTTTCCTTTTGTCTACTTTAATGACCACATTCCGAAACTATTAATTGCTTCCTCCATACATACACACACGCGCACGCGGGTGTATGCATATATATATATATATATATATATACATTGGATTTAATGTAATATATATATATATATAAACAAAAATCAGGACATACGTTTTTAGAAAATCTTTTTAATTTTAATTCTTTTGATACACAATTTTTATACAAAGATTATACAACAATACAATATAAATGTAATACAAAGATTACACAAACACAAAGAATAAGTACATAAAAATACTGATTAAAAATGCTTTGTATTTATTTGTTTCTTTAATTGATACCGAGGATTTCTTTTTGTACGAACGAAAAATTAATAAAAAATATAAAAAAATAAAAAATAAATATCGACACTTAGCCGATCTCCGTGGTGGAGTGGTAGTATCTCGGCTTTTCATCCGGGGAGTCCCAAGATGAAATCCCATTAAGGCATTGAATTTTTCATGCGCTACAAAATTTCATTTTTATATTCACACGAACTATCCTCTGTAGTGAATTAATCACACAAGCGAAAAAAAAATTAAACTGCGTGTAGAAATTGAAAAAAAAATCAACATTTTCCATTGATTTAAAGGCTCTTTGTTAAATGAAATAAAAATAAAATCAAGATTATCAAGTTTTAGAACCGAAATAAAATGACAAAACAGTCACAGCAGGTATCATTATCAGTATGATTTGTTTAATAATGCAATTAGTTGTGCACAATTAATTATCGCGTACATAAATCTATAAACTGTCTATAATTTAAATGCATAAATTATAAATAAAATAAAAATACGTTAATTCGCTACAATTACATAAATACACATAGTCGTATTTAATTGCAAAAGCCGGTGAGAAAGATTGTATAAATTTACCACCTTCGTCCTTGACAGACCTTTATTTCAAATACACCATTGGGGTTTTTTTAAAAATATAAATGACTTAATTTTATTGACTTAAAATTTATGATATACTAACAGGAAACGATTTTAGATACAAATTTATTAATCAATTCTAGAAATAAGTTTCCAGAGAGAGTTGCTAGAATGTCTGGCAATACTTCAGTAGCTAAAGGGATGCAGCTATGTTATTACATGTTCAAAATACAACACAACAACCCGTTGTATAATTTGTTTATGAGGAAAAATTTTAATTAAATTTTATGTGTTTAAGTTTTGTTTTATGATAATAAAAGATAACTAATAAATGTGGACCAGGTAACACGTTACCCGCTTATCTGTAGGGGTGAAAACTGGAAATTAAGCAATCTGACAATTTTATGCCTTGTTTTCACGCATTACTTTTGCGTTATACTCAACAATTTTAACCATATCACAACTGTTTATCAATCGATTTGAATAAATGACGTGTCATTTTGTTCAGAATAAAAAATTTAAAAATTTACATAATAGAATATTATTCGGTAAAACTATTATTGAATGAGCCATTAACTATTAAAATATCTAAATGGCATCCATTCTGAAGTTATCAATCCTATTTTTATTGTAAAAGATATTGTTGGGTACATATGTAACAAATTTCATTACCCGTTCTAAGATATTTTACTAAAAAAAAAAAGAGAGAGAGAGAGATTTTCATCCTCTTCAGTCCCGTAAGTTTGGCCGATACCTCCCAAAATACCCCATATTATTGGTGGGGAGGGAATTTTAAAAATGGCGATAGAAAGGAAATATCAACAGCCCAACGTAGCATACAGCATTCCGTAAAGATTGTAACGCTGTGTACATAGATATAGTATTAGGAGAAGACCAATTTGGTTTCAGGAATAGTATAGGGTCAAGGGAAGCAATTTTAGGCCTCAGATTGATATTAGAAGGAAGATTAAAGAAAAACAAACCAACATACTTGGCATTTATAGATCTAGAAAAGGTATTCGATAACGTAGACTGAAATAATTTTAAAATGCTGACATTTCAGCATTTTAAAAAAATTAGGGTTCAAATGCAAAGATAAAAGAACAATTGCTAACATTTACAGGAACCGAACAGCAACAGTAATAATTGAAGAACATAAGAAAGGGAGTCCGACAAGGATGTTCCCTATCCCCGTTACATTTTAATCTTACGTAGAACTAGCAGTTAATGATGTTGAAGAACAATTTAGATTCGGAGTAACAGTACAAGATGAAAAGATGCTACGATTTGCTGATGAAATAGTAATTCTAACTGAGAGTAAAAAGGATTTAGAAGAAACAATGAATGGCATGGATGAAGTTCTACGCAAGAACTACCGCATGAAAAAAAAACGAGAAAAAAAGGAAAGTAATAAAATGTAGTAGAACTAACGAAGATGGATTACTGAATGTGAAAATAGGAGGAGAAAAGATTATGTAGGTAGAAGAATTTTATTATTTGGGAAGTAGAATTACTAAAGATGGACGAAGCAGGAGCGACATAAAATGTGCCGAATACCACAGGCGAAACGAGCCTTCAGTCAGAAATAAAAAAATAAAAATCTACACGTGCTTCTCATGAAGCACGTGTGGATTTTCGGAAGCCCAAAAACACACATTTAGTTTATTAACAACCAAATGTGTGGTGAAAATGTAACTCATCTGAAAACCAAACATTGTTCAACAATAGGTCTTGGGTCACAGGCCGTTCAGCGAATCCCATTCTTTGATGTTTGTTGTCAACCTTAATTTAGGCAATACTGTTATTCTGTACGGATACAAAAGCAAATCAGTTTTTAAGATTCGCTGCACAGATTGTCTATAAATCCAAGTTGTGCTGCTGATGATTTGTCTACGCTCCTCAGCAACGCTGCTCTGACAGATTCGACATTCTGTGAAGAAAGAACATTGGCAGGCCGTTCGCGCTTCCTTTCAAATACTGTACCATCACTATAAAATTTTTTGTAAAGCGTACGTATTGTTTTAAATGAGGACGACCACCAAGTTTGAAAATGTGCATGAAACCGTCTTTGTGTAAGCACCACACTTTTCGTTTCATTAAAAAACAATAGTCTTTACGCGCTGTTCAACGGTCAGTCTTCCTTTATCATCCTTCTTGAGACGAAACACAAATAGCGCACTCGGAAACAGAAGAAACTAATATTCATGAACTCCTGACTCCGTAAGGGAAGACACCACCATGTGAGTTGCGGTCGCCACGCCACATCCTACGTACATTCCCATCAGTGTACTACTAACTTAAGAAACAACAAAACTAAAGAAAAAAAATACTCTTACGTTAGTCTCAAACAAGACTGAGTAAACAAAATAAGGAAAGAAACTAATAATTATTAACCTAAGCAATTATGGCCAAAACAAATGTTGGATCACCTCAAGCGCCACCTGTATTTAGCCACAAATTTGTGACAAATTTCAAGTATTTTAATCAGTGGGTTTTTGAGATGTCAGTTGAATAGTGTTTAGGCATAATGTTATCCCCCGCCGCTAATTTCGACTAACGTAACATTTTAAATAACTATAATTAGTTCCATAGTATTAAAATTCAATTTTGTACGATCACTAGACAAAAATTGAAGTATCTCACTCCTTTTACTTCCTTTTACGAAGACAAGGACGTTTTTCGATGTAACCGCAAAAAATTTCGGTTTTCAGATTTCAACAGAACTATCTATATTGACCATCCCTGAATCCAATTTGACTAGTTTCGACGTGACGTCTGTACTACGTGCGTATGTAAGAAAAAAACGATAAGCCGAAGGATGTTGAAACTTTGGATTTAGGACTGTTGTAACATCAAGTTGTGCACCTCCCATTTTGATTGCAATTGGATGGACCAAAGGTATCCAAAAAAGCTCAAAATCCAAAAAAAATTGGATTTTTGATTTTTATTTAACTGCAGTTATAAGCCCTCATTGAGAACTTTTTAACGATATATCATAAACGGTACTTATTTTCATTAGTTCCAGAGTTATAGCCAAATAAAATTTTAATTAATGAAATATTTGGATCTTACAAGGAGAAGGCACATCGGTTCGAATCAGATATCACCTTTTTTTTAACTTTTTGTTTAATTTAAATATATGGATGTATTAGTAATTATTAACCTCTGATTGTAAAAAAACGTTTTACGATAAATAATTCAATAAAACAACAAAAAATCAGAAGTTATTAATGAAATACAATTTTATGTACTTTTCATTAAAAAAAAAATGTGTTTATATTGTTTAATAGGCGTACAAGGAAGTCATGTACTGTACACATCAGATTTTTAAATTTTTCTCAAATTTTAATGTCAATGTTCCATACAGATATTTTTTGAGCCTCTTTCGAAGAATTTATGTTGAACAGTCTGGAAATATTAATCAAAGTACAGGGGAACATAAGTAGGTAATTTTTTTTGATAATGCAATGGGTCATTCGCAAATAACCCGACAAAGAAATTTTGGACTAATCTTTTTATTTCTCCTTTATAGCTGCTAAATAGCAGCAACACAGGTGTAACCTATAAAATAAAAATAAATGGTAATAGAGATTTACATAACTCCGTTACCACCGAATAAGTTCACATAAAAATTGATTATTTTCAAAAACTAGAAATCCTAAACTTTTAATTAATAGTATTAGACTAAATGAAAATAATCCTTTTAATTAATATTTTTGAACAGAAGCAATAAAAGGTTATCTAGTATGAATTGATTAATATTGTAGAAAATTAGTTCCTGCTGAGGCCGACCGATTTTTTCATCCACCAGTATAATTATTAGAATTTTCGAAAATGAATATAAACCAGACGAAACGTAAGAAAGAAAAGTTTTAATGTCTGATCACTATCCTTGAAAAAAATACTAAAGAATGAAGTTGTTAAAAAGTAAAAATAATAAAAATATTTGGTCATCCTACAAAAGAAAACAATAACATGCGATTAACTCAAACCCAGAAGAAAATGATGAATTTGTTAACGGTCAATATTCATCAGCATAATCATAGAAACTGACGCCAAGTATTATTTGTTTTAAAGTGAAAAGCTCGTATCAGCGCTTATTTAACTACACGGTTAACATTATACAATAAGTTGTAATTATTTAACTAAATAACAGCTCAGCTATTTAGTATAACCAATGAAAATGCACTTTAAAAAGCTTTTTGAAAAACAGAACCACTTTTTACAAAGTCTGATGATACAGCAAAAATCACGTTTTACTGTAATTTATCGACGTTTTGAAAGTGAATAGTAATGCAAAAACCAAAGCATGCAAACTTTTAACTTAATAACAAAAGAACACATCATAGTGTATCAGAGAAAAATTTTATATTCTGTCTCCGGTGTAATATTCTTTGGTTAATTCAGTACGAATTATAGATCATAAGATTAACTTTTTTTTAAATTTCTTTAAAATGATAAAAGTACTATCTGATTCAAAGTTTTGGGAATGATATTGAAATTAACATTGTCGAGAAAGATGAAAAGAAAACTAAAAAAAATGTTATAGTATCACAACTTTTTATTTTACAAATTGTAACATGAAAAAAACAATATTAACTTATACACATAGAAAGAATCAAAGTATTTTATATATATTTTAAATTAACATTGGTGATTGGTTGATACCAGTCACTGTAGAACCAAGCAGAACAGTTAATTTCTAGTTCCTCCAATACTTCATTCCTTTGAATGAAATAAGCTTCCTTTATACTTCTGACTACTTTAGGTAAGCACAGTATTTTTTTTCCTTCTGATCCCTTTGATTTCTAAGATTTTTTCCTAAGCACCCTTCTGTCTTTTAAATCCACCCCGTCTATGTTTTCTACCCGTAGATCCTCTTTAACGTTCGTGTTGTCACCATTACGCTTGTCAAAAATTCTCTTCGCAAGCCTGTTTGAATACATTCTAGTCAGATGACCGTAGAATGGCATTCTTCGCTTACGTATTGTTTCCGTGATTTTAGCTAACTCCCAGTAAAGTTTCTAATTCTTTCTTAATTTCCAACCATCCAATCTTTTACTGTGTTCTAGCATTTTTCTTAGTATCCGGCTTTAAACAAGTGTTTCAGTTTATCAGTTTATATTTATATGATTATTTTATTTTATATTTGTAATAAGAAATAATTAAAATTTTTTTAACCACCTTACCAACATAAAAACTACAAAAATGTTATAAGTCAAAAATTAAAATGAGTACACAACCATGATTGTTTAAATGTCAACAGCATATTCTGAATGTCAACAGTATACTTCAGAATGTCAATTGAATATACTGTTGACATTGAAACAATCATGACGGTGTACTCATTTTAATTTTTGACTTATTATAATATATTTACTCTCGCGATGATGGTTAAAAAAAAAACCGAAAGATCTTGAGAACATACATCTTTTTTGCTGGTAAGGTGGTTAAAAAATGTTTAATTATTTTTTGTTATTAAAATATATCAGCGGAAACCATGTTTAAAAAATTTAATTATATTTATCTGTTAAAATTTGTTTTTAACTGTTTCTCCTTGGTTCAAAGGTAAGTATTCTGCCGCGTATAAAACTCCTGGTAAGATTACCGTTGTACAGTGTCTGATCTTGTCCATCCTTGAGATCAGTTTCTTATTGTACCCGTCCTTAGTTAGGCCATAGGATTTTAGAATCTGATGATTTATTGATTCTGATGATGTTTAGTTCCTTGTCCGATCCATTTGGTTGGATAACTTCAGTCAAGATATAAAATTTGTTCGTCTTCTTAATTCTTCCGAGTTCTATCCATAACAAGTATTATTATTGATAATATACTCGTATTAACAAAAATTATTTTATTTCGATCACATTAAACTGTTCAATAATATTAAACGAGTAATGATACTGCTTAATAATAAACTAAAAATAATAAATTGCGTAAAGTTCCGGATCTATAACATCATTTAGTATTGAATTATCTAAACCTGCAATACCTCAGGATTTGTCTAAAATGTTTCTAGTTAACACCACACAATTCTGGTGATTCCTAAGAGTTTTCCTTAAGAAAGCCTCAGCGTACAGCGTATATTTGCGCTAGTTAACGTAGAATAGTATATCAGTAATATAATACGCGTTTGTATGAGATAAATCCACAGAAAGATAGGATAGTTGCCCAGTAACTGGATTCTTTCGAGTAAGACTGATTGTCTCGTCTCGTTGCCTCCCTACAGGTAAATCGTCTTTATCAATATTCATCCCCCTCCTGTTATTCTTTTCACTGCGGTACCTTTCAGTTTTAGCTAACGTTCATGGATCTGTGCTTTAAGATATAAAACCTCAACTCTTTGAGTTTCTAGGCTTTTTATATTTGTTTGTATTGATGAGTGTTGCTATACTTCTTACAGGTCCGACCGGGAATTTCTATTTCATACTCCACAGCTGTACAGAAATAATGTAGGCTGTATTCATTTGGAGATGACATGCTTAACGAGTAAAGCTCTTAAACCTTTATGTAACAGTAAAAAGTTGGCAATCTCATTTTAATTAAATTAAGCAAAGTTGTAACGATAATTTCAAAATCCTGCGGTTCCTAAGTCGAAGTGCATATTAATAACTGTTGACACATTGGTAATTATAAGGAAAAAAACTCAAATTTCTGAAGGGCAATAGACGGCGGGGCATGAACAGCTGGCTCATGGATGAGTGCAACAGTGATCAAAATAAAGTAATATCTTGCCTAAAATATGACAAAAATAAATATGTTCAACAGTATTCTTTACCATTTAATTACAAAAGTAATGTTTAATTAACAATTTAATTGTAAAATAATCGATTTTAAGGCAATAAATCTACATATATATATATAAAACCGAATATTTGTTTGTTCTGGCATCAAGCGAGAACCAAACGACCGATTGCTTTCAAATTTGCAGGATCATTCCTGCCATAAACCGAGGCCCTAACCTCCTTAGGGATGACGTTGTGAATTAAAGATAGTCGTTAAAGAATAAAAGAATTAATATTTTTACTTTACTGATACATTTTTGTACTATGGCACAGAAATATATTGTGAAGTTTTCCTTGTCAAGGTTACTATACTTACCGTAGTATTCTGTCTGTAATAACTTACGAGTAGTTTCTTTTTCACGTTTCTCTAAAGCCTGAGTACGTTAATTGTTATTTCTCAATATTATTTTCCCAACATGAAGGTAACAAACACTGCAGGTGTCAAGGAGGCGGAAACCTTTAGCTAGTTGGGAATGGCGAGCGAAGCGAGTTCTGCGGGGGTTCATGGACCGGGGCCTCCTCGCTAGACGGTAATTGTATAAGAAGCGAGGGGTGGGAGCTGTCAGATACAATTATTTGTATGTATATATACACATACAACAGAGGAAATAAAATGAATTACAAGAAAAATTATTAATAAATTCATTTATTTTTTACTATGATTTTCTTTTCTAAACAATTATTAACAACACGTATTAATATTGCAGATGATACAAATTAATTTTAGGTGAAAGGTAAAAAAATACAGATTTGCACGTTCATATGCTTTAAACAAGCGCTTAAATATTTTCTCTTCATAAAAACATTGACGAGTAACAAAAGAGAACCCGTGGGACCATAAAGGAAACACGTTATGTCAACAAAAAAATCTCTAAGGAGAAATGTTCATGACTATAAGTCTTCATACATTTAATCATCGTATCTATGATACTTGGACGTAACACTTTATTACGTGATTTCGTAAAAAATAAATTTGTGAAAAATTATGGTCATTTTTTTAAAAAGTAAATCTATTGATTAATTTTATAATGTTTATCCTTTATTATGATAAATTATATTTAATTTAAAAAGTATTAGTTACTTCTAAAAGAGCATTTTTTGAAGGGGGTACGTATCTAAAGGACAACCAGGAGTGAAGAACTAAGAAGGTTCTTTATTGCCTGTATTTGGACATTTTTTTCAGTTCTTGAGCAATAAAAATACAACCTGTATTGTAGAATTTCTATCAGTAATAGCGAAAAAATCTGTAAATAAACTTACATAAAGTCAGGAAACCATTTCATTTAAAAAAGAGAAGAAAATAAATTATATTACGGAGATTTCAGTGTGCCTGCATTTACCAAAACAGCAAGTATTAATTACAAAAAAAAAAAATTAAAAAAAAGTCACCAAGAAACATAGCTGAAGAATGATTATCGTAAAAATTTAGGTAGGCCTGAATTTTTCAACACTCAAGCAGAAAGACGCGGAGCTAAACCAATCTGCTAACCGACTGACATACAATATCAAGATAACCTAATTACTTATATAGTGAATCGATTTCAAAACAAAAACTATCCAATTGTATAAATAAAAAAAAAAAGCAACAAACGAAAGCCCTCCCTAACAAGGGTATCAAGATTATTTCTACACAATGATTTACTGCAGAATCAACTTCAATAATTAAACAGACATGTTATAATAACATTTCATCCAAAATTACAAAAAAAATCTTCCAAAAAATTAATTTTCGATTCTATATATAATTCAGGAATAATCCTTTAAACGAACTAAAATCTATTCGTCCACTGAAATTTATCATAACACAAAAAGTAGTATGTACAGAAAAGAATACACAGATTAGTCAAATTCAAACAAATTCTTGATTTACTGGAATTATTATTGACAGTTTATAGAAGAATTCATTTAAATTTAACATTAAAAAAGCTATACAGGAGGTGAAACTGCGGTTACCAACGAATTAATTTTCATTCTCAACATAAAAAATCTGATGTGGACACTACATGACTTCCTTGTACGCCTATTAAATTACATGTACACAATTTTTGCTGCACTTCATTTAAAATTATTTAATTTGAAAGTGAGATACGATCCTCCAATTCTTTAATAAAGTGGACAGTTACACAATTGCATTGTGGTGGACACCACATTTTTTTGTGTTGTCCGTATCAGCATTTTATATTAGTTTATATATTATTCTTGTTTCCTTGTTTCACGTCGCTTAAGTAGTTATGTGGTGTAAGTGAGAACGTGTCGATTCCGTAAACATACACACATCGGTTCGAATCCGACTTCATATACATATACTTTTTATTTATTTATTTATTTTTAATTCAAATATATTGATCTATTAATAATTATTAGCCTCTATAAAAATTTATGAATTAAAATGAAAAGTACATGAAATTTTATTTCACTAATAACTTCTGATTTTTTTCATATTTTTTTTTTTTTTTATTACTGAATTTATATATTTTTTAATTGATTATTAATAAATCAATATATTTAAAATAAAAAGGAAGTAAAGTTAAAAAAAAATATATGTATATTAAGTCGGATTCGAATCGATGTACCTTCCCCCTTATAAGCTCCAAATATTTCATTAATTAAAATTTTATTTGGCTGCAACTCTGGAACCAATGAAAATAAGTACTACTTATGATACATCGTTGCAAAGCTCTCAATAGTAGTTAATTACTGCAGTAAACAAAAAGTCCAAATTCCAAATTGTTTGGATTTTGGGGTTTTTTTGGATATATTTGGTCTAGTCGATTGCAATCATAGGGGGAGATGCACAACTAGATATTGCAACAGTCCTAAATCCAAAATTTCAACATTCCACGGCTAACCGATTTTGACTTACGTGATACATCTGTACGTACGTACTGACGTCACGCCGAAACTAATCAAAATGGTTTCAGAGATGGTCAAAATGGGTATTTCCGTTGAAATCTGAAAATCGAAATTTTTCACGATCACAATACTTCCTTTACTTCGTAGAAGGAAGTAAAAATGACTTTTTCCTGGTAAAATTAACAGATAAAACCACGTTACAAGTACAAAAATCATTAACTGACGCATATACATTACAAATATATAATATTAACACAAATAGATACATTATTTATATTAAGTTTCATGTATTCAAAGGTAAAAAAAAATTTTATTATTACTATTGCAACAATTTTAATAAGTTATTTATTTAGTAAATTCCATCAAACAGATACATTTTCCTTTGCAGCACAATGTATAGAATTTAAAAATACGCTTTCGTATGCCCTTTCTTTAGCGATGGCTTCGGCGAATGACAGACAATGAAACTTGTCCTCCTCTCCCATTCAGGATCCATCCCTTTTGCATACTAAACATAAAGACTGAAGGTCATTCGCTTTAAAAAAAAATAATCGTTTTTTTTATTTTTGAAGGCTGTCGATTAAAATATAACTATCATCGTTCTACAGTCAAATAGAAAAAGGAAAACTATTAATTAACATACAAAAATTTATATCTGCTGAAAAATATTGGAATTTTACGTAACTCTACGTATAAAATTTTATTGAAAAGATAAATATGTTTCCAATAACAGTTGTAAAATTGTAGTAGGTAATGATGTCAGAAATAATAGATTAAAAAAAACAAATAACTTAATTACAAATAATAAAATTCACCAAATTTTGATATCTTGTAATAAATTTATAAAGCAAGTACAAAGAAAATTAATGATCAAAAGACGACTGATATAAATAAGGAGAGAGCTTGCATTTAAAAACAAACAAAATTTAATAAAATGAAATATGTATCTAAGAATTAGAAACATATTTTCAGTAGTATTCATGGAAAGAAGTCCTTTGAGGAAGCAAAAAATGAACAATAAGAAATCAGCAAAGAAAATTATAGAATTAAATGTTGCAGTAGAATATTAAAATCAGGTGGATTTATAAAATACCAAATAAATAGGGTCGTAAGACAAACAGGCTTTTCCTACTTATTAAAGGATAAAAAAGAGATAAGTATTAAAAATTAAAAATATCATTTTCGGCTCGCCGGAAGGCGGAGGTAGATTTCACCGGTGCTAAGTAGGGGATACAAAAGATTTCCACCATAAAGTTTACAAAATCTTCAAATTTACTCAAAAACGGTTGTATGTGAAAAACCGTTTCACATGTTTAGCATACAAGCCCCATTTCTTACGATTTCAGCAATATTTTGGTCATCCCTTGCCGTAAGGGTTGGTCACATCAAAAATTGTTACAGGCAAAAGTTTTAGACAATGTTTAGAGGACTAACGAACACTTTAAACCAATTCGATACTGTGCCTATTCAGGGAAATATGGTTTTTTGTCTTCCAAACCCCATTTTTTCCACCCCCTGGGCCAATGGTGGTGATAAAAAAATCTTTCCTTACACAAGTTTTAGCCCCTTACCCAAAGAATAGTAGGAACTTTAAATTAATTCAATATTTTACTTAATAAGAAAGTTATAGCGATATTTTGTTTTTTCGAAAAAGCTATACCATTTTCACTCTCAAGGTCTGATTTTAGCCGTTAACGAACTCGACCAAGATTTTGGGAAGAGTTATTTGTAAGGAACAATTTGAAAGTGATTGGCGCAAAATTACGGCAGTTATCGTATCCAAAAGAAAGTGAAACATATATATTTCACATTATATATATAAATGTATATACACTGTTTTTAAGCACATTGTGCTTAAAAACCGTGTACCGTAATTTTTAATGTGATTAAGTGTATAATTAGATTATTAACCTTCTTCCAGCTATTCTATTTGATTCAATTTTTTTCGGTTCTTTTATTTTACAGAAAACTTTAACCATGGCCTTGGAAAGGCCCATAAAAAATTTTCTGAAGCAATACCCTCACTAATTTTAGCTACGAGCATTAACTGGTTTTAATAAATCCATGCTTTGGTGGAGGAAGTAATCTATAGATCTACCCAGGTACTTTGTTCCTACAGAATCGATCTATTAAAAGTATACCCTTTGTTTTAGGTACTTAGATGGCAAATCCGGTACTTTTTATCTCTCCTAATATACACATATCAATCCGCTTCTGAAATAGGATTTTTCCCGGATTGTCAAATAAAATAAAAATACATTAATTTTATTATACTTATTATATGATTTTTAAATATAGCATATATAATTTTAGAGAATAAAGTTCAAAATGATATTTATAATATAACTTTCAGCAATTTAATCTATATTTAAGAAATATGAGACGAAACGATCAAATGAAACAGAAATTAAAAAAATAAACAAAAAATGCACGAAGTTTTTTTTACCAAAGAAAAATGAATAATATACGTTTCTAATATCAACAGACGATTATATTAGTATTCAATGAGCAAAATAACTTCAAGGAAATATTACTGTACTGTATAGTTGGAGTGTTAAGCATATTAGGTGAAGGTCTCAGGACAGATAACTAAATGAGTTGTTAGGTAACTATCTGTGTTACAGAAGCAGAACCGGTGACAGCACCAGTAGTTGTAGAGTACTAGTAACAGAAGCAAGCAGCAGCGAGAGTTACGGAAATTGGCTAACGTTGGACGGCATCTCCTCAATTTCCTGGCTGTGACACTTCGTTGAGGAAATAATCACAGAGTACGTATCCAGTCCGTTCACGACATTCAATGCCATCTTAACAACAGACATCTAGTTCCCTTTTAAGAGGATTATACCCACCGGTAAGTAATATAATATAACTATATATAATATATATATGTATATTAAAGGAAACTGGTTTTAACACGATTGGTTTACAATGATAGTAAGGTATAACCCAATAGTTATTTTACTGCATACTCAAATTTATTATATTTGAAGAAAAACAATCACTAACTTATTAAAAAAGGAATCGATAAAATTGCTATAAAAATATAATAAAAAAATAAATTATCTCAACTAACAAAAAAAAAAATATCTTAAAATATATATATATTATATATTCTTACATATTTAAAATAACTTAGTTAAAGAATTATTTTTTCACTGTTTAATCTGCGGCAGACGTTTCATCACAAAGTGGCATCTCATCAAGCATTTACATAATTTTCAACACTTTTAAAATAATATTTAAAAATAAAACTACGGTATAAAATTAAGCGATAAATCGTATAAAAATAATATACACATATAAGTATCCACTGCATTTCACGTACGCTCAATATAAAATACATGTATTACGCAAATATAAAATACTTATTTGTTCGACATACATTGTTAACTTAAAGCGTACACAATTAAATAAAGTGTTTTAATATTTTTAGATTCAAAGTTTCTTCAAGTATTTTATAATTTGGTGTTTTTATACTCCTAACAGAGCTTAATTTTTTAATAAGGAATTAAAAATAATTTTTGCAAAGAATTAAAAAGATGATGATTATGATATATTTATATATAATCCTTACGTAAAATATAAAATTAATAATTAATTAGTTTTCTTATTTAATGTAATTGTTTTTTCCCAAATTACACAAAATTAAAAACAAACAAAAATCAAAGGAAAGCTTACTCTTTTCTTTGTTTGTTTTTTTTTAAGTTGATAAAATATTCTTCTTTTTTGGCGAAAAATTTTTATAATTCATCGAAATTACCTCTCTTTTAAACTTATATTTTCAAGTTACATAGATTTTTTTTTTATATAATACATAAAGCAATTATCAAAACAAAAATGTTTTTCAAATACAAAAAAGGGATTACTCATTCGTATAAAACAAAGGCTTTATATATTTTCCTCTCTTTTCGTTTTACTTATAATTTAAAAAAATAAGATTATTAAATTCATACCCTGTAAAACTGAGCTTAATTTAAAAATATAATGTAAACATCTTAAAAAGAAATTCGGTAATTAAAAAAGTTTATCAAATAATTTTTTACTGGATTTTAAGTTACGTAAGAACAGAAAAAGACATGTAAGCTCATAAGAAGTGGTAGAAAATGGTTTAAATATGAGAATAAATTAGAACAATAAAATTTATTCATGATCGGTGCAAATATCAAATTTAATGAAGAATTGTAACGATAATTTATACATATAACATTATTATATGGATATATGGCAGTGCAGAACTGAATAATTTACCTAATTATTTTTAATTTGCCATTCTTTGTACTTTGCCAACTTTATAATCGTTAACTTGAAGGTTTTTAATTTTTATATATATATATATATATATATGTATGTATGTATAAACAGATATGAGTACATGAATATTTATGTGAACATATAAATAATGTTATTTATTTAACATATTTTCCAATTCACATATTTACATAGTTTATTATTTTTTCTGGATTATGAATTTTAACATCTATCTTTGATTAAATTATTTGAATTGATGTCATTAAATTTTCAACTTAAAAGGACAAGGGGATGAGGTTATCATCTCGAGATTTCGCCTAATTAAAGTATTAATGTGGCTTTTCTTAGCCACATTTGTTAACAATTAAAGAATTCAAAATTTTTGAAAAAAAATTTTTGAAAAATCGCACCATCACCCCAAAACATGCTCTAAATAAACTAGTGGCTAAGTGGGTATACTGCGTCAATAGTACCCCTCTCACCACAAGAAGGGCTAATGTAGCACTGACATACAGCTGTTGCAGTCGTCTGATATGTGTGATGTCACAAGTGAACGGCAGAATTAAATAAATAAATAAATAATATTTAAAGTGCAAAAAAGTATTTAAAGTGGCCGGTAGTACCGCTACACCCGCGCGTATTAAATACGGTAAGCGCGCGCGCTCTACTGAAAAGTTTTCCCCTCCATGTAAGGGTGGAAATTCTTAATCTTATTTCAGTTAGAAATATTTCCTTATACCAAAGTAAATGTAAGTAAAAAAAAACCATGAAAATAGTGATTTTTTTTAACTGTATTATGTGAACAAAAATATTTTTTTTTATAGGAAAACCGTATAAAAAAATAAATAAATAAAACAGAAATACAAGCGTACCGTTTAAACATACAAAAAACTACATAATAAACTGAACCACCTAGAAAAAAAATTATGCAAAGTACATTTTTGAAGTTAAATCTCATTTAATTATTACTAGCAAAATGTAAATTTTTCATGAATATTAAAATATTTTAGAGAAACGTGTCAGTACAATCAGGCTAAGGCCTACAGTGAAGCAAGCAAGCTTATGTGTACTATCTAAATGAAGATAATGGAAGTAGGGACTGTACGCTGAATTTTGAGAGAATAGACAGAATCTATAATTAATAATTGCCTCTGTCACGTTGCAAGATAAAATATACATACTCAAAACACAAACACATACAAAATAGTACAATATGCACGCACTAATTATCATCCTTATATATAGAACGTACAGATTAAATACAGACGCGAACTATAAGCCATTACTTAATATTGTAAATATTCCGGAGTGTTTCCGCATCTCTTGATTAACTTATACACTACAACAGCAACAATAAGTCATACATTATATAAAGATCATTTAATAGACATTTATAAAAACGGAATACATTATAAAATTAAAATATGATTTTTATGTTTCAATTTTTTATAGCCGCATCAAAAATTAAAGCCATTAGCGACTTTTCAGTGTAATGCAACTGTACCGTTAAATGTGTGGTTTTTAACAAACTCAGCCCGACCATTCCTGAGACGTCGTGTTAATTGAAACCCAACAACCAAAGAACACCGGTATCCACGATGTAGGTATTCAAATCCAAATAAACGCAAATACCTTTATTAGGATTTGAAACTGAGAATTTCGATATCAAAATTAGCTGATTTACGACGACGAGTTTACCGCTAGACCAACCCGGTGGCTTATTTTTCAATTTTAATCAGTAAAAATAAAAAATAGCTTATACATAATATTCTATCACAAATAATTAAGTCATATAAGGTATATGTTTATTAATAGTGATCAAACAATAATATTTTGGCTTCTTCCCCAAAAAAATAATGATTAACATATTACAAGTAAAATATATATATATATATATATATATATATTTATTTATTTATTTTTATTTTTTGTTTTTATTACCAGTTTTACATTATTTTAATCCACTACGTACTTTAATTAAAAAAAAAAAACAAAAAAAATACACACACATATATATATATATATATATAATGCGAAATTAAAAAGTCGGTAGATAGGATTTTTTTTTATTTTAGGAATGTAGGTTGAAAAGAGAGAAGTTCAATAGAGAAAGAGAGTTATGGGGGTTGAAGGATTTACATTATATCCAGCAACGGGTGGTAAGTTATTGAAAAAAGAAAAAAAAATTTAGATACCACAGGCTAAATTTAGTAACAAACAAGTAAAGCTGTATTCTGACAGCTAAAGAATAACATGTACTTAAATGTGACACAGATACAGATGAATATGTGTTTTTTATTATTATTATTATTAATATAAAAATATCATCTGTAATGATAATAATAATAATATAATGTTTGTGGAGCGATGAGACAATAATGTCAAAAAAAAAATCATTTATGCTGAAGTATTTGAAAGCTTTATGTATGAAGAACTGTATAACATGTGAATAATTACTCATCTTCAATATATGTCGCTATAATTCTAGTGAGTTACATCAATACCTCAGAAAACACCACCAACTTTTTGAATCATTAATTTTCTAATTAAAAAGATATTATATAAATATAAAAGAAATTAAAAATTAATAAAAAAAATTAAAAAAACACAAGACTTTACTGGTACAACGTGGCACAAAATTATCTTTATTTTCTACCACTGAGCTTAATTAAAAATACTTTTTTATCATATGAAATATCTTTTTTTATAATTTCATGTACCTGTCTTCATTTAAGTTTTCTATTCCACAAACTGGAACAATATTTTCAAATGCTCTTCAAATAATACGATTTTATCACGAAAAATCCCTGATTTCATTTACAAGATTTACACCGCACATCTACTAGCAGAATCCTAAAATAAATACAGTATATTGTTCGTCAAAGTTGTCCTAGCACAACCGTTGCTCATGTAGGAAGGAATGTGGATGATGGGAGATGGTAATACATCTATTTTTGGTCAGTTACGCTTACATTTTTATACTCAGGGGCAGTGGCGGCCCGTAGCTAAAATTAGTTGGGGTGCTACTCCAGAAAATTCTTTCCTGGACCTTTTCAAGGCCACGATTAAAGTTTTCTGTAAAATAAAATGAATCAAATAGAAAACCTGGAAGCAGGATAATAATCTAATTCTACACTTTATCACATTCAAAAATATGGTACACGGTTTTTAAGTACAACACACGCGGAGTAAAAAAAAAACTACTTTCCACCAGCACGCCATTGTCGGCACCGCGAGAGCGACAATGCTCTCTCTCCCTCGCAGCCTCGCGTTCAGCTTCCTATGTGCGCATCGCACAACAGCCAAACAACACGCCGCAGGAACTGTGAAGCGCATATTTCCGTACAAAGATTATTGTATCTTTTTCATAAACTGGGGGATGGCTACTGACATTAAGCTTAAGGATTATTGTACAAGTATAAAGAAAGAATTAAACAAAACAGGACTCATTATATTAACTGTTGTCGATAATATTAAGTGAAAATACGGGTTGCTGCAGTTCCACAGGGCCTATACGCGAGCCGCCGCTGCTCAGGCAGTTTACACAAAATCTTCAGTCCCTCGTGATTCCAGTTCTACTTAACTATGATCATAGCTTTCACTGTGTACTTCTCTCCGTTGAATATAAACACTATCAATCGCATCGGAAACTGCATTCTTCATAACTACTGTCTATGCCCGAGATATTTAATAAATACCGCATTACTCAGCTAGTTACCTAATTACGCGTACTTAAACACATTGGGAGTAAAATTAAATCATACATTTCAGTAGATCTTTCGTAGATTATACATCAACTGAAAATATATTTTTTCGCGGTCAACCGGTTAAAGATAATTTTTACGATGAACAACTTTTTTTATTTATATTTATTTTACATTCTGTCACATTTGGAACAATCGGCAGATTTGTGGCTATGCGCAGTGAAACACGTTATGAAAGAAAAATGTCCTCTTTAAGAGTTGTATATTACCCTTCACTACATATGGGGAAAAATTGAGTTTTGTACCACATAAATTCTTTCCATTTTTGTATTACTATTGACTTTTAATTTTATTAAAAAAAAATTGTATGAATATGCAAATTAACTCATAAAAAATATCCTGAAATTCATCATTTCTGTTTACGCGTCAATGCAGTTTCGATCTTCTATGTATTCTTTTAGGAATTATATATATTTTTATCTTTGGGGTGAGCCCTTTTAATGGTTCACTTGTTGTAACTATTTAAACTAAAGTTCTTTCTTTCTTTCGCTACTCATATAGTTTATACCTAACTGAAATATGAATAAAAAAAAATTAATATTTTAATAAATTAAAAAAAGTAAGCAACTAAAATTAAAAAAAAAAAAAAATTACTTATTATGAAAATAAATTAATACAAGAAACAGCAGCAACTGATAAACAACTTCAAAATGTAACGAAACTACCTTGTTTTGAAAGAAGAGGTAGAGAAAAAATCAAATGAAGAGATTCATAAAACTTGAAATTGTTATACGAGCTTCGCGAATATTAAATAATATTTAGAATTTTCTTTTTCAAATCAGCATGTACCGAGTAGTTATATCTCGCAGGATTACGAAGTGTTAAAACCTCATTCATGAATATTCAATATTATTTTTAATCAATATTCTACTTTATTTTCTCACTTCATCATTTTTTAATCATATTTTTTTCACTACTAATATTGACCTATATTTTTTATAAAGAATTTTCAATTCAATTTATTTTAAATTATATCTTCGAATCACTTAAATGTGATCTTCAAACAATCATTTTTTTATAATTTCAGAATTACGGCAATTTTTTTTTAGTTTTATGACTATTCTGTATAAATTATATTAAACGTTGTATAAAATGTATGCATCATTTATGAAATCTTTTCAAAACTATCTTTTTTATATCAATATTTTTTGTCGGTTAAGAGCACCCGGTACCCCGTTTTTTTTTAATCGATTTTTTTTGTGCATTTTTGGTGATTAATTCAAATGTTATTTTATGTATATAAAAAACAATAAAATTAATTTAAAAAAAATATTTTTAGTAGCAAAATTGATTTTTTTGTTAAGCACAACCGAAAAATCCGAAATTTGAGTTTTTTTCTAAAGATAGTTTTTTGTTGGCACTATCTAGTTATTATGGATGGGAAATTTAGCGTTTGTATGGGGAAATTTTGCAGTCTATCACTGCATTATACGTGAAACGGAGATAAAAATCTATCTGTTGCCCTTGATGGAATACGGCAGGGATGTGGCTACAAAATTTCTGAATGGCGTTGTCTCTACAACTGTTAAGGTCCTTGACGTAGAAATTCTTAGTAAGTATTGTCAGATTTGTAATTACGAAAAAGATCCTGATAAAAAGGAAAACCATTTGGAAAAGGGTAATTGTGCTAAACACTCAGATTTCAGCGGTGGAATAGAATCAGCAGGTGCTGAGCCATATTTAAGCGTTCAATTCCCCAATTTGAAACATATTTGAAAGATGGGGACAGCAAAAGATTTGAAAAGCTGAAACAGCTGGCACCTTATGGGACAACAAATGAAATACAGAAGCTAGAATGTATAAGTCATATTCAGAAGCGAATGAGCTCACCATTGTGAAAACTCCGCGGTGACTTGAAAAAAGTGGTGTTACAAGATAGTAAAAAACCTTTACGAAAGGTTCGATTGACAGATAAACTTATCAATGAAATTCAGGACTACTATGGTGCTATAAGAAAAAAATAAACGTAGTGTAGAAAATATAAAGCGTGCAAATATGGAAAACTTATTTTCATAAAATCTCGACGGATTAAAACCCTTCAAAATGGGCATTCTCCGAATAATTAAAATACGTAATGTAAATATAACCTAGCTAAAATAAATAAGAAAAAACAATATGCACACAATCACCTGAACCAAAACAGATTGCCACAGCGGTAAAACCAATTTTTCAAAGTCTTGCTGATATTACTCTTCTAAAGAAATGTCTGCACGGTCTCACGCAGAACCCTAATGAATCTTATAACAATGTTTTATGATCCCGAGTACCAAACCGTAATTGAACCGTGAAACAATTATTGTGGTGCTTATGATACTACCTTAACATACAATGATGAAAATGTACGACGTTTTACAATTATTCAAAAGTTTGGAATGGAACCTTTTTTTTTCTTTTTTTCCTGTTTAGCATCCGGTAACTACCGTTTAGATAATACTTTAGAGGATGAATGAGGATTATATGTATGAGTGTGAATAACAAGTGTAGTCTTGTACAGTCTCAGTTCGACCATACCTGAGATGTGTGGTTAATTGAAACCCGACCACCAAAGAACACCGGTATCCACGATCTAGTATTAGTAAATAATAATTTTGGCCTAATAAGAAAAAGTACTATTACATGTTTTTCAGCTGTTTTTACTCAGAATTCATTGTTGAAATTGTACATTTGTGCACCTCTGTTGTGGACTACGTTATTGAAATGTATTCAATTTTTTTTTACTAACTTTTTATTAGTTTTCCTAAGGTGTTTAATATTGATTAATATCTTAGTGTAAATATTTGAATTTTGTGCATTGATAGTACTTTACTTTAATTTAAAATTGCGGTGTGGTATCCATTTTGCATTTAATATTTTTCTTGTATTTGATCTCCAGTGATTAAGTAAAGCTGAAGTTTTGTACAATTTCTTTAAATTATATAAAAGAATTCAGTTTGTGAAACCCATTGTGCTCCTTAATGTTTTTGTTTGTAAATCTTTGCGATTATAAAATGTTCAATAGAGGAGAAAGTTATAACCTAAAAGTAGGTTATGATTTTTTAAATCAAGGTCCTGGTTCCCCCTTCAGCTTATCTTTTAAAGAAGAACTGATAGTGTTTCATTTTGATAGTATTTGCTCTGAATGTCATTTTTAATTAATATCATTATTTTTTTAGCTTTATATTTTACTGGAGAAATCAAATTTCTGTACTGAATTATTGAAATTTATTTTGTATAAAGAATCCCAGTAGTTATTTTAAAATTTTAATTTAATTTTTTAAAGAAATTAGAATTAAAAGGCAGTATGTCCAACAAATTTCTTAAACTAGAAAAATATTACAGTTGGATGTTATTGTAGGTTTAATTTTTGTTTTTTACTGAACCTTATGGTTTACTCATCTTTTGGAATTTAACTATTTTAGATTAAATAAATTGTGTTAAAATCTTCTAGAAAATTGTTTATTTATTGGAATGGAACCAGGTTTAAACATGTGCACGATTAACACAATGGACCATGATTAAATAAAAAGTCCTGAAAGGAAGAAAAAATAGTTTACTTACATAGAACTAAGAAAAATAAGAAAATTACTCAACCAGGAGAGGATGAGATAGAAGACTCAGCCAATCCAGAATATGGTGCCGGGATGCACTGACCTTCGGTAAATGATATTTTTAATCCCTTTTCGAAAATTGCATGTTTTTTAACTAGAAGACCCATCATGAACCGCTTAAAGTAGCAAAATGAAATTTTTACAATGTTTTTGAATGTAAGACACAGCTACTGTGCTTTCTTTTAGGATTTAATGATCTATATTTTCTAATATCAGTTACTTTACGTGCAAAAAATCAATTTCAAAAATAGAGAAATTGAATAAAATTTATAAGTGAAAAAATATTTGCAGTTAAAGTATGAAAAAAAACTCAGTAGCTAAAAAAAAACCTTAAAACAACTGTGCAAAATTTCGCTGCTGAATTCCTATAATGTGAGATAATCGGTCTTAAATTTATAAAAAATAAGAACACAGTACCGAGATACAACAGGGTAATGGGAGCGTATCTGACTTTCATTCTGGTGTTTTTGTTTGTTTCAAATTGTTTCACACTTGCACGATTATAATGTGAAAATCCAACCAAACGTTTTGTGATTACCAAATAAAAAATGTGCTACTCAAACACATTACCATTGATTGCATGGTTATGAAACAATTGCACAAAGCGATAATTTTGCATATTTTTGTGGCAATTCCCCCATAGATCATATCTGATCTGAAAATACTCCGGCCTTCCATTACCATTAAGGCACACAATAAGATCTTATCTTAAAAATATTATGTCTTAACAAACATTAACTATTCAAAAATAACGTAAATAAAAAAAAATTGTAAATAGAAACAAAAAATAAACCTAGTAAATATTCAGTAATTAAGATTCGCTGGATATGCCTAAATAACTAGTTAATTATTATTATGATGCGGGAAGAGTGACGTCATAAAATATTTTCTAGTTGGCTCGTTATAATAGCATGTGTAAGAACATGTGCAATACATATTGTACAATCACGTTCTGGGACTACAGCTAGTAGTATTCATGCAAGTAGGAAAAATAATGGGATTCGTGATTATAAATAAATACAAGTACATAAATAAAAATGAAATTAATGTAATAACGAAATGTTATTTTTAAATAAATAAAATAAAACGAATGGCTATGTTTTCAAGTTTTGACTAATCCGGAATCATAATGCAATTAAGAAAATAATAAATTAAAAATAAGTAAATAAATAAAAGTGTTTATAAATGAATAAAATAGTATTTTAATATAAAATTTACAACGAATGGATAACGGAGCAACAGCATAAATTGTTGTTAATGAGAATGAATAATTTTCGATATGATTAGACTGTACGTCAGTTCGGTTTCCTTACATATTAAGATATAAATAATAAAAAGAATAGTAGTAATGTATTTTAACATGTTTAGAAGTGATGTAAAAAAACCGCTCCAGCGGAAATCTGGGTTTACAAAATCATTCCTAACATAGTCGACAGATTCCTCCACGTAATGTTTGTCTGCGATACGATCTGGATTCAGCAGCGTTAAGAAAAAAACATTATCATTCTGTAAACATTATTTCTTAACATTAAAATAATTTATCAATATTATACTTATAATGTAATATCAGGATATGCCACAGCGCTATGCATTTTTAGTGATCTCAAGGACACAGTCTGACAATAAACGAGTGGAAGGTTTTTGTTTATAACAGTTTTAAAAACAGGTGAATTGGACGTTAAACAATTAGCCTGGACGGAATTTTCACAAAATAGTAAATATAATCAGTATTCTTAAACTCTTTGATATTCCAGAAACACTTAAGATTTTAAAAACTATCCTCAGTGTGCCCTTCAACAATTTATAATTTTATTCAAATTGCAGTATTTCACTAAAATATGATAATATTTTAGGTGTTACTGATAACAATGAAAATTAACAACACTATCAATGTATAATTACAACATTTATTTTAAATAAACACAAAACATGAAAATAAAAATTTTCATTCTTGTACTTTTAATTAATTTTTTATCTTCGTTTCCTACGACAAAAGTATAAAAAAATGTTCGTTGAAAATAAATTTCTAACGATTAAAAAAAAAAAGTTGTGTACAAAAACAATATTCCTTCTTATATTTGTTTTCATCTTAAAAAAAAAAAAATACCGTAAAACTCTTCATAAGGTAAGATTATAAAACTTTTTCAATAAAAGAAAAAAGCACATGAGCACTTAAAAACAAATAAGTAAAAAAATAAAAACAATATTATACCCTTACTAAAAGGCCTAACCCCTCCTCAACCATAAAAAAAATTAAAAAGATCAAATAATATAGAGGTATATTTCTTTTTTACTCACTCTTTTTCTGTTTAGCCTCCGGAACCACCATAAGGTTCAGAGGATGAGTGAGGATGATCTGTATGAACGAAAATAAAGTATATCTTGTACAGTCTCAGGTCGACCGTTCCTGAGATGTATGGTTAACTGAAACCCAACCACCAAAGAATATCAGTATCACGATCTAGTATTCAAATCAGTCTGCCTTTACTACGATTTTAACCTTTAAACTCAAGACTTTGATATGCGATGACGAATTCACCACTAGACCAACGAGGTGGGTAAATGAAAAAAACAATCTTCCCTTTGTTTTCCTGTCAAACACATTAACTAATTAAACAGTTACTAGTGTTTAATTAGTTAATGTGATTGTAATGTCATAATTGTAAATTATAATGATACCGATATTTAATTTTAATGGAAAAAATTATAAAGAGGTATTAATAATATTTCTACTTTTAGAGGGATAAATAGCCCTAATTTAAATTTAATGAATTTACCTGTTACAATTACTGTACGTTAAATGAAATTTACACAGGTGGCTCTCCAAACCTAGATAATATCAAAGATGTTCTACTAATAATTAACATGGGCCTAGCGAAGTCTAACGTAATCGGCCATAAAGAAGAAAAAACAAATAATATTTGCCAAATCGGGAAGTCAAAAAAAAACTTAAATAGAAGAGATTAGGAAAAAAAATAAAAGTGGATATCGAGAAAGAATAGCCTCTTCGTACAGACAAACCATAGTACGATTTTTTCCTGGGTGCAAAACGAACTGTCGTTATCAGCGCTCGGACAAGATATCTATATAGTAAATAAATAAAAATTAACAATTAAATTAAATTAAAAACTAAACCCCAATAACATAAAAACATAAATTGAAAACTGTGACGTGTGCTAAAAGCGAAATAAAACCATTATAAGATATGACATTAATAATCTATATTAAAACAATAAATTGACTTACCATGTACCACGCGCCAAATGGCATAAATAGCTAAAACATACGATAGAAAACTCAAATATTTGAATATAAACGAACTGTCCTTAGGTAACGTAAAACATTCAATAACATCGTCTCATTTTTTACAAGATATTTCTGAATTTTTTAAACCCAAATTTAAATTTCCAACGCAATGCCGCATAACAGACACGGTCCACAAGTACGAGTGATGTGTCGTTATTTGGCTATTGCAGCGAACACAAACGGATCCATCAGTCTGAATCATCAGATATCCATGAGTGAGCCTAGTGTGCCCTATTCCTAAACAGCAAACTATAATCTCCTCCTGATGGTTATTCCTACATTAAGAGCTCCAGGGTGACACAGGGTCCTTAGTTGGACGAAGTTTATTATTGATGGTAGGTATTGCAGTCAATTTGTCACTTATATCGAACCACACACTAGATAAACATCACCCATTATCGAAACTAAGTAATGGCAATCGAATGTATCTGACTGAACTAACTTTCAGTTACACCCCACTCGAAGGTAAAACAGCAGATTATAAAAAAAAAGAATAATTAATTTTTGGTTTGAAAGGAACTAAAAATTATTATTTTTTTAAAAATTAAAAGTAAATTATATAACGCTCTCTTAAGGATCCTCATTTTAACGTATTTACTAAATATTTTTGAAACATATTAAATTAATTTATGGATTTTACGAGAGAAAAAAGTCAATGTGTGTATATATATATATATATATATTCATTATTTATACAATGTAAAACCGAAAATTATTATTACTATTATTATTTTAATAAAACCGTTTCTCATTTAAAAAATATATATATTTTGCGTTGCTGTAGCGTTTTCATTAACATAATAAAATATGAAAAACATCTCTTTTCACCGTAACGAAAACATATTTTCTCTTTACAAAGGTAAAATAATTTGACATCAAAGAGAAAAAATAAATATACAGGGAATTAAAAATATATTAAAAAATTTAGTACGTTATATACGATAAGCTAATTTACATAGTTTCATATTTTATTACAGTGAAAGTGAAGGGCATATTTACTACTTCCTAGTTAATAAACAATTCATTACTAAAAAAAAATCACCAACATTTTTTAAATAAAAAATAACTTCGACAGATCCTTTTATATAGTATATTAATCATTTAATGAATATAATAAAAAAAGGCAAAAAAAAAATATTTATTTAGATCATTCAATTATCAATTAAAATAGAGTATAATTAAATTATAACAATATAAAAAATGCTGACACAAAATTGTAATACTTTCCTAGCATCGTTTATTTATTCTTATATAGTGGAAAAATAACAATACATGAAAATACACCAAAAAAAGTTTACCAAATTTAAAAAAGTATATTTTTAAACTTAGATCGGTTCCCCCACCCGTACTATTGCCCCAAACGTATTTTTTGGGGTCACTTGTACTACTACTACAACTACTATTCCTCGAGAGACATAAAAAAACATTCCGTTAACAAGAGATGATTATGAAAAATTACGACTGCCAATAATTAAATTGATTGATGAATTAATTTATAAATTCGTTTTGAAGCCAGTTTGGTCTTACGGGCTTGAATTGTGTGGTACAGCGTACAACTCCAGTATTGATATAATTCCAAACAAAAACATCGGGAAAAATGCTCAACATACCCTTGTACATAGGTAATAGCTTTATATACAATGACCTTAAGTTACGAACTGTTCGGCAGGAAATCTATCCGGTCAGCCTACGGTATCAAAATCGTTTGGATCGACACCCGAATTATTTGGCGGTCAATTTATTAGATAACACGATCAGTGATTTTTCAAGATTGCTGAGGAACAATATTATTGATTTGCCTTATCGCTTCAATTAGGTGACTTTGTGATCTGGCCGTAAGGAGTGCTATTCTATTCCAATATTAAATCACAAGCCGCTGGGTCTGTGGCAACTTAATGTTAATTCAAATACATCTTATTTACTTATTATTCTATGAACAGATTGCACAGTTGCCGTGTCGTTATAATAATAACAAAAAAAATTAACTATTATCAAAAAAAAAAAAAACATTGTTGACAAACACTTTAACATAAGATAAACTAATATAAGACAAGATATAAGATAACTAATATAAGACAAAGAGCACGCGGGTGACAATTTTGTATATGGTATTTTTGTATAATATAATTTTTTTCAAATATTTTTAATTTATTTAAACATATATATATAGCCTACGACACTACCAATGACGTAAGGATTCCAACACCGGGTCATACATCTAAATCGGTTCAGCCATTAAGCTGCTACGGTGGAACAAACATACATACATAACCCTAAATATATTACACCCATATTTTGGGGCAGTCGTGTAAAAAATATACAATAAATAGAAGTATATCTTTTATAGATTTATAGTGAAGAGGAATTTTGAGGCAAATCTTTTTAAATGTTAAGATAAGCATGCACGGTTTGTACTGAGCCTAATATAAAGTGGGGTTATGTTTTTAAAACTTTGAAAAAATTGACCCCAAAAAACTACCCCATCCGCTGGAGATACTGATACCAAAACTTTTCCAACAAATTGCACTATATTAAGGAGTCTTCAGTACAAAACTTCATTGAAATCGCTTTATCCAGACAAAATTTATTAAATTTCAAACACGCCAATACATGTATATACGTACATACGAACATTACACCAACGTTTTTTGTTTTTGGGGTCCCTGAGTCATGAAACGTCGAGAAATAAGAAAAAATACCATTTTTTGGCTGTTACCATACTTTCCTTCTTGCAGCATAGCTCTAGAGCTATGATTCCCGAAAAGTAAAAGAATCAATTAGTGATAGGTAAATTATACATAATACAATTATTTTTAAACCAGTTACTGTACTCCCTTTCAATAAAATAAAGCGTAGAGAGAACAAAACTGAATTTGAATAATAATTAGGTAATTAAATCATTACTCTAAACCGACATCTGTCTGCAAACTATATATATGGATTAAATCAAAAGCATGTATGGTAGAGATAGTAGCGTTATACTGAATAAATATTAAATCTTTGTATTACGTAGCTTAAAATACACATATTATAACTGTTATACATCCGAAAATAATGTATTATCAAACGTTAAGCGATATTTTTTGTACGTATCTTTATTTTTAACTCTTTAATTAAGTCGGAGATATATAAAAAGAAGTACGCAATTGGGTCTTTATCAAAAGTAAATTGTTAAATTCATTATCAAAAAATAAAATCCTTTCAACAACCCATTAAAATTTTGAATGATTTAAAGATCAAAATAATCTGCGTTATCAAATAAATTTAAAGCAACTGATAAAAAAATTTATTGATATTTTAATATGATAAAATTAGATTCCAATTCGGTGCAATCATATTCGTTTGCCCATTATTTCATGTCACATTTCTGAGATCATTTGAAAAAACATTACATAAAAAATAGTTTCATCAAATACATATAAGGAAGAAAAAAGAAACAGATGTATGATGGCTGAAATCTCATGATAGTAAAAGGATCCTTGGCTTAAAACAACTGCAATAAGTTCAGGATAGTAACTATACGACAATGAACTACAGGACTCTTTTTAATTTACCTGATAATATTCTCCCTGGATTTTATTGGAAATAATACATCATTCTGAAAATTACATAAACTTAATAGGAAATAAATAAATCTTTTATCCTGACCGGTACATAATACATTTAGATCACATAATAATAAAAAATAAATTATTTAATAAAAATAAATTATAAAGTATAAAATAATGTGATTTAAAGTTTATATTAATTGTTTAAAATAAATACATGACTGTATTAAATACAAACAAAATAATATAAATAATGCACATTTAGAGACCTTAGGGAAGATAAATAATTAAGACATATTTATCGGAGAAATGATTAGAAAAAAAACTGTATATAAATAAATAAACACTTTGTTAAAAGGTATAATCTTAGTATGCAAAAAAATGCTAAGGATAAGGGAGGAAAATCGTGTTGTCTAATAAGCCTACCTGCGCCTATAAAGAAAACCAAAAACAGAAGTTAATTCCCCGGATATTACAGTACATAAAAGAAGGAAAAATACTGCTGTTTGTGAAAAAAACAGTCCCATAGTTGTTTTTTTTTTCATTTTCCGACATTTTTCATCCCACAAAAACAAAATAAAAAAAATCACGGGGAAGATTTTGCATGAATGGAAATATGCGTCTGTCTGTATTTGAGTCTATTAGCTTGATATCATGAAATGTAGTATAGCAAATTGTGTACTAAATAGCCAGATTATATTAAATAACAACTCAAAAGAAGAACTGGATGCCATGAAAATATTACTCTACCTTTTTTTTGCAATCAAAAAAAAATTATACAGGAAATAAAACTATTTAAAAAAAAAAAATGTTACCCCTAATACTCAGAAAAAAAATTGGAGTTTTATTAATATTTCAATTTTTTCTCTACACAGAGCTTTATAGCTTTATGCAACTGTATAGAGATTTTCCTCTCAATTCTTTTCAAAGAGAGAGAAGGTAATACGAGTATAACCCCATCCCTACAAATAGAACTTCTATAAATTTCTCTAACTTTGTATTGTTTCATCTTATCGACTTCAAACTTTTTATTATTTTTTTTTCTATATGAAAAGCGTCATCAAGAATGGAATAATTTTCAACTTTTTTCACAGTGGTAGGAAGACAGGGGGTAAACTTTTAATTTAAAAAAGGAATGTTTTATTCAAATAGCCCAAAATACGTATTGTTTAATACAAAATTTAATAACTATTTACTGTTTCAAAGAAACGTACCTTCTAGCTTTTGTGAAGTCTGTTAAAATTAAACAAACTAGTTCTGTATTTTATAATATTCTTTACATAAGTAAAACCAAAAGGTTTCTTCTTTAGCAGAGGGAGGGGAATGAATTTAATTTTAAGCTGTATATAAGATGCAGGGAATTTCGGCAACATCCCTACCACATTTTCTTATATTTAAGGTTTTTTTTTTTATTTTATTGACGTATTTAACAACTAAAGCAAAGAACAATATTATTTTTATGATCTTTCTTTCAAACACTGAACGCCCTTACAACTAACTTACTGACAATTCTGGTTTCAACTACCCTTGAGAATAGAACAAATAAATAAATAAATGGCAGGTTTATAATTAACAGAAGGATTATTTTTATTTACACATTATACTAAATCGTTTAACGTATAATTTTTTTCCTAATGTGTCGTTCGACTAGTAAACAATAAGAAACCCACCGGGTTGATCTAGTAGTTAACGCGTCTACGCAAATCAGCTGATTTCGAAGTCGAGAGTTCCAACGTTCAAATCCTAGTAAAGGTAATTAGTTACTTTTATACGGATTTGAATACTAGATCGTGAATACGGTGTTCTTTGGTAATTGGGTTTCAATTAACCACACATCTCAGAAACGGTCGACCTGAGACTGTACAAGACTATACACTTCACTTACACTCATACATATCATCCTCATTCATCCTGTGAAGTAAAAGCTGACGGTGATTCCCGGAGGCTAAACAGGAAGAAAGAAAAAGTAGGCAATAAGCAACCCCACCAAGGCCCAATGAAATGAGGATGAGGTGTAGATAAGACTTGTACAGATTCAGGCCGACCAGTCCTGAGAGGTATGGTTAATTGAACCATATTATAACATCTGATTATTCATTAACTCCCATTTGTAAAATATAGCCGTAATTACGATAAAAATAATTTAAAGTAATTAGTTAATATGTTATTTATAATGAAAAAATATATATTTTGTTAATATATTGATTTTATTATTAATAATTAATGTTACATTAGTATATATCAATCAATATGTGAAGGGTTGCTAATAATGCTCAGTCATGCGTAACGGAAGAAAAAATCATGTTACGGAGTGGAACATGCTGCCATCTTGTAGCGGTACTCCTTAACTACAAAAATTCCAAGTCTCGTTGAATTTCGTTCAGTCGTTCTTGGTCACAGGCGTCATCACAGAAACAAGTATGCCTGCCTGGTTACGTCAATAAGTTAAAAAACACGTGGAATGATTGAATCTTGGACAAAAAAGTGAATTCTAGTAACTTAACAAAAATATTGAACTATTGTGAATTAGCGAATACAGTCGGGAACTTTTAAGCTGAATGTTGACGAAGAAACTTGCCACCGATTGTTGAGACTTATGAGAGGAATCGAAAAAAAAATTGATTTGAAGCAAATAAACATCACGCAATAACTCATAGCCATCCAAATAAGCGATCGAAAGAACAAGTATGGGATTATCGAACATTTGGTTTACCGTAAAATCTGTTTCTAATGGTTGCAATGCTTACAAAAGAGAATAAATAGCACTGAAAGAATGTTGCGAACAACTTCTGAAACACATTACTCGGAAGAATGAAATTACTTTTTTCTAAATATTGTGACGGAAGACGAAAGTTGATTCGGAAGAAAAAATTTAATTTTTCCTAAAAAGAAAAAGATAAGCTGGGAATACCGCCTATTCGATTCATTGCAGTCTAAAATATCCAGAATATATTCTGCGAAAAATAATATCTCTTGACAAAGTAGCAGGATGTCAACGAGTGTAAATGACTGAACGTATTTAGAAGCAGAGCGACCTAGATTTCTGCACGGTCTCTTGAGAAGAATCATGTGTTATAAAGTTCAAAAATCTACTGTGCCGATAATCCTGCAATAACTCTCGACCAACACGTATCGACTCTTATGAAGTTGAAATTCGAATCTCTTCCACAATCCACACTCACCGGATTTGACGCCCAATAATTTTCACTTTTTTCCAAATTTTAAGGGCATTCATCCTATTTCGGAGGATGATGTGAAGGAATTCAGTGAAGTCGTAGATCAATGAAAGGCCGTGGTAATTTTTAACTGGATGAGAAAACTAGTTCACGTTGAAAGTATCTTTTTGATTATCATTTTCCATTTGTAATTAATTATTAGCGGTTAAACATTATTTTTCTGCCGCCTTTGTATGGTAAATACTTCAATAATAAATAGAAAATATAAAAAATTATAATAATAATTAATAAATAGAAAAAATACTAAAACTTTAGCGCAATAAAAAAACATTATATAAAAAATTACAATTTTTGGTAACTGTTTAAAGGTTATCTTAACTTGTAAAAAAAATATACACAGATAAAATTAATTATTGCAAAAACCTAGACGTACACACACACACACACACACACACACACACACAAATACAAACAGAGGAGATACTAATGACTGTAATAAAATAAACAAGTTTTGAAAATAATGATAAGAAATATTAAAATAATCTTTAAGAAAAATTCACTTCCGAAGTAACATGGCTGGCTGATAATCTCTAAAATTAACGTACCCTTTGTATTTTGAACAAACAAACATTTTTTTTATTATAAAAAAATTTCAATAGTAAAACTTATCGTCATTCACTTTATCATTAGAAAGTTTTAAACAGTTTTTCATAACGCTTAACATTAATTTCCAACTTTTTTATAGTATAATTTATAAACATAACAGTTCTACACTTGTAAATTATAATAATTTATTATTAGAGACGAATCTTTAAACTAACAATATAGGATTGTAGTAATAATAACAAAAATAACTTCTTAAAGCAGTTTATGAATACAGTACCTAAAAACACACGCTACGTTTTTTAATAAAGAATGGTTAACGTACGAGTAAGTTAGAGTAGTACTACAAACAGAACCCACCGGGTTGGTCTAGTGGTTAACGCGTCTTCCCAAATCAGCTGATTTGGAAGTCAAGAGTTACAGCGTTCAAGTCCTAGTAAAGCCAGTTATTTTTACACGGATTTTGAATACTAGATCGTGGATACCGGTGTTCTTTGATGGTTGGGTTTTCAATTAACCACACATCTCAGGAATGGTCGAACTGAGAATGTACAAGACCAAGACTACACTTCATTTACACTCATACATATCATCCTCATTCATCCTCTGAAGAATTATCTAAACGGTAGTTACCGGAGGTTAAACAGGAAAAAGAAAGAAAGTACTACAAACAGATACTGCACTTATAATTCCATACAGAAGCGAAAATACAGTGTATGTAGGAACACAATTAAGTTAATAATTCCAATACCGTTTGAACGCCTATTTAACATAAAATGTTTCATAATGACGTTTATAATAAATTCCAATAAATAAATACAGAGTAAATATAGTTTTACTACAAAATAAATTCCTTACGATTTATTAGTTAATTTAAAAAATTAAGTAAAAAAGTAAATAGAATTAAAAAAATGTACATTTTATTTAAAATAAGACTCTCTGCCATAGAATATTACAAAAAGTCAAATTACAAATAGAATAAATATCATATTTACATTTATCCCTGAAAACACGATTTATTAAACCCAACGACCTATACCGGTAATATGGAAAATTCAAATTCAATTTATCTAATAACAGTTTTTTCAATATAACAACATATACAAATATTGTGCAGTTCGGTAAAGTATATGATTTAGTACTGCAAACAACATGGTCACTATGGTGCTCGGAAGATCTAGTTAGAAATATGCACTACTAGTACTACATAGAAAGACAGTAGAATTTCACTTTTCGATGAAAAAGAACACTGGAATAAAATATTGGCCTTCACTCAAAGATACAGAAATAGGAGTACCAAAGGATATGTCTTTGGTCCTTTGCTCTTTTTATTTCGTACTGATTTTACGATAAACTTTATACCATTCATTGGCTTGATGGTTAGTTTCGAACTTTAAGTTTGGATGCAATTTACAAGTATATTGTTGGCTGACATGACAGTGGTAATGTGTGGATAATACTCTCATTAGTGACAAAGTAATATTACTGTTTTTCCTAATGTGATATTTTTAGATAATAATGATGATTTGTGGAATGATAAAATTGATTTCATACGCAACAAAATAAAAATATAACATACTTTTGCTTGCCTTTAAAGCGTCTAAATAAAATACTAACTTTATATTGTACTCTACTATCCTTGAGCATATTCTCATCTAAATTACAGTATGTTGAGGTTCTTTTAAAAAAGTAACTACGAGCTTTTAGGATAAAAAAGGGGGTTGCAGAACATTGTTCAGCGACGTTCGTAAATATTAATCATGTAGACTGATATTTAATAAATAAAATATTCCAATATTTATAAGCATTTTTAATTTTGCTTAAATAAAACTCACTTCCCAAAACAATACCAATATTTACGAATATCAAACCAGAGTAAAAAAAAGTCGGTCTTCTTGCGCAAGTCATTTAAGGTCTTTTTGACCTTAAATTGAGCAAAAGTCAAGAAAACGATTAACCAATCTTTATCAAATTTTCACATGCATAACTTCAGATACCCTACTGCAGCATACCTAAATTTCAATGAAATTGATCGAATAGTTTTTGAGATTTTCGAACAAAAAACTTTATAATAGGATTACACACACACACACACACATATATATATTGACAGTCTTTCTTTCTTCTTCTGTTTAACCTCCGGGAATTACCGTTCAGGTATTATTTCAGGGGATGAATGAGGATGATATGAACGAGTGTAAATGAACTGTAGTCCTATACAGTCTCAGTTCGATCATTCCTGAGATGTGTGGTTAATTGAAACCCAACCACAAAATAACACCGGTATCCACGATCTAATAATCAAATCCATATAAAATAACTGTCTTTACTAGGACTTGAACACTGGAACTCTCTACTTCCAAATCAGCTGATTTGGGAAGACGCGTTCACCACCAGACCAACCCGGCGGGTTTAGTTCGAGTCTGCAAACGATAAATGAAACAATTCTTTCACCAAAAAGATCTCTTCGAAAACTTTCTAACCGGGCAATCTTATAAGGCTCTCATAAAGCTACTAAAATTCTGAAATTACATCAGTACCGGATTAACGTAAATCATCAGCTTCAAGAACCAGATTAGGAGAGACGAATTATGTGGTTTAGAAGTTTCATTCGAAATGACATATCTCTTCTAGACAAGGTATTTTTCAGCGATCAAGCTTGATTTCATCTTAGCGGATATGTTAACAGTCAAAATTACAGAATAGTCTTCAGAAAACCCACATATACTCAATGAACAGTCATTACATTCGAATAAAATTGGGGTGTGGTGTGGTGTATCTCGTCGGAGAATTGTCGGGCCTGTCTTTCTTTCGGAGACCATCACAGCTGAACGGTAAAAAAAAATAATCATGCAATTTATAGCTTTGCTACATGCTGATGATCGTGATTGCTAGCTATAACAAGACGGAGCAACTGCACACAAGGCGAACTGAATTCGCAATTTCTTCGAAAACCGGATAATTTCTCATGGTGAATGGCCTCGTTTTCCGAACCTTTTTATTTGTGTGGCTTTTTTCAAGATAACTCAAACAACTCGGATACACTTGATGAACTTAAAAAAAAATATGCAGGACTATATATTAAATATCACTGCTGCTACAGTGAAAAAGGTCGCATACAATGTAAGGAAACGTGTTGATGCATGCGTTGAAAATTACGGTGGAGATTTCCAGTACATATTATAATTTCGTAAGTAATACTTTTGTAATTTTTTTTTATTATTTTTTAAATTAATAAAAAAGCTTTCTAAAAAAAAAATTGTTTTCATTTGGGTTGCGAGACTTTACGATCACCCATTATATATATTTATATATATATATATATATAATGAAACCCAAACTGAATGGTATTTTACCATTCAGTTCCTCATACGTGAAGAAAATTCAACCAATTAAAAAAAATTAATCAATTTTAACCATCATTTAAAATATCTTCCAACAAATTAATTTAAAAAAAAAATCTATTGCCCGGTCGATGAATTTTTATTCAGTATTAATGTTTTATATATATAGTATAAATATATATGAATTTCTGCATCCCCATCTACAAATAAATACGAAATATTATCACTTATTCTTCCCAAATGATTGTTTTCTTTTGAACAATTTTATATCTATTTATTCACAAATTTGCTTCACTCTTTCATATATTTAATATTTTTTATACGTAACTATGAATTTCAATCAATTTCATTTCAAAAAGGATTTTAAAAGATATCTGAATCTGTTAACATAACTTAATAAATTTTAATTAAAATTAACATTTTACTTAGTTATTAGTTACGAATTTTATGGGAAGTTAATAATAGTACCTTATTAATAATAAAGAAAAGTATAAATAATTAATATTTAAAAATATTAATTATTTATAAATAATAATGAATAAATAAATAAATGGGTGAATGAATAAATAAATTAAACTGTTGTATTATTTTAATAAACTGATAAATTACAATTTATTTAAGGAAAGCGATGTTTAACACTGTAAACATGATAGAATCAATGTCGCCTCATCTAGAAGTTATTATACCTTTGTCTTTTCCCCACTTAGTAATTTTTTTCTATCGAAGCTAGAAAACCAAGAGGGATAGAACGTACAATATTATATCTTCCACCCTACACTCAAATATAAGTGCATCCACTAATTCGAACAGTAATAATAATAATAATAATAATAGTACTTAAAAAGGAATGAGAGGTACCGAAGGTGGGGAAGTTATACAGCACAGAAAGGGGAGTTACAATTCTCACTACCAACCAAACCTGAGATAGAAAATCTGTCACCCATAAATGGGGGACACTTTCCTCCACTTCCCACCTTCTATTCTTCATCTCATACCACTCAAAATAGTAGGGATGTTACAGCTATACAGACAGAGTTGAATACGAAGGGGGCGGTGATGAAGAGAGCATAGAACACTCGTACCAACCCAGACAATATACTCTCATAATCCTTCTAAAGCAGACCATAATTACAACGATCCAAGCATTATCTGCTTACGACCCTACGGAGTTATAATATAACCGTATACATTATATCCGTTAGTCCGGACGACCAAACTCTATCATCTTAACCGCGTTTGGATTATTACTGTGTATTAAACAAACGACAATAGTTTATACTTTTTAATTATTAAAATGATTGATAAAATTGTTCAAACATAGGTCTTGATTCAAAATTTTTATTAAAAAAAAAATTAAGATTTTCTTTCTTTCAATTTAACAGAATCAGATCGAATCATTCATTATCAAAAAAAAATAATGTTAATGTAGTAAAAATACTTTATTAACAAAACCTTATAGTAGTAACTGCACTGATATGAAGATGTTTTCTTCCATTAAATACCACCACACCACACGCCGTTTCAACGTCAAAAATAAAAATAAAACAAACTAATATCAAAATGATGAACCGGAAAAGAAGTTCGTTTGTAATATTCGTAGTTACGCTGATGTATAAACAGATCGGTAGCAGTGGTGCTTGATGGAGATAGAGTCTACGATGCGTGTAGACTTCTTACATAAATAGATCTTTTTACATTTTTTTCCTCAAATTGAATTTTATAAAAAATATGAAAAGAATATTAACTTAAGTTCTTAAAGATGGAAGCAATCCTGACTGTTTGCAATGGATATATTACGTCTTATCTTAACATTAACAAAACTACACTACGGAATTACTAATTTTGAAACTATATTTGGATGTAATCACATGAGTAATCGTTTTATTTTAAACAAACGTTAAATTTGTTAAAATGACTTTTTTTAATATGTTTTCAGTGAAAAAAAATAAATAAATAAAAATTCTTTTTTTCTATTAATATTTGTAATCACATGAGTAATCGTTTTATTTTAAACAAACCGTTCAATTTGTTAAAATGAATTTTTTAATATGCTTCCGTGAAAAAAAAAAAACAATAAAAATTCTTTTTTTTCTATTAATATTTGTAGTCTTGTTTTTCAATAAATCTGTACTGGTTTTATCGACAAAATGTAAACAGCAACGTGCAAGTGAATAAATAAAATGTTATACTTATAAAAGAATTTAGTAAAATAACACTGTGTAAAAAAGGAAGTGTTCTTAATAGAATTCAAAAGGCTAATGAGATATCGGATATTGTGAAACCAAAGAAATTGAGTAGTTTTGGGATATTTACGGATAGAAACAAAAAGAAATAACGGATTCTACTCTTATAATTACCAGTAAAATTAATTTTAAAAGATGGCCTGGAAGAAGGATGTCATGGTTAAGAGAATTGTGTAAATAGTATGACCAAACGTCAGTTGATTGTTCCGAAAGCCATCAGACAAGGTTAAGATAACTAACGCTCGTTAAGAGTATGGCACCAAAATAAGAAAATTAGTTAAGTGCAACCAACGAAGGTCACTCAAAGTTGGTCCGAGGTTTGAATTATTATTAGGCGTTCCGCTTTTAATAGAGAAAATTTAAACGGCTCCTTGTATAAAACGTTTTATTAAATACATATTAACCGAGCTAACAATTGCCTTTGATAAGTTACTTAATTTCATGATAACAGCCAAAAATATAATATTACTTTTCACAGCTAAATTCTCCAAAATCGAAATGGCTTTAAGAAGTTCATAAAAACTGAATCCTCTGTAAACCTTATATCAAATTTGTCATAATCGTTATGCATCCAAATCCAGTCGTAATACGGTAATTGAAGACAGTTCTAAGATTTTCATGAATACGGTTTCATATCGAATTCATGAAAATCGGTACAGCTGTTTTCGGATTATATCCGTCAATTTCCATAGATAAGTGGTATCGTCTTCTATTTTTCATCCGAAAAGAAAATTCTGAGATCGTAATATCACGCCACAAAATTAATTACTTGTAATTAAAAAACCTAAGGGGTAGCTGAAATTAGGCGTAGGGCTGTAGTATATATATACCCACCGGGTTGGTCCAGTGGTGAACGCGTCTTCCCAAATCAGCTGATTTGGAAGTCGAGAGTTCCAGCGTTCAAGTCCTAGTAAAGCCAGCTATTTTTACACGGACTTGAATACTAATATCGTGGATACCGGTGTTCTTTGGTGGTTGGGTTTCAATTAACCACACATCTCAGGTATGGTCGAACTGAGAATGTACAAGATTATACACATCATTCACACTCATACATATCATCCTCATTCATCCTCTGAAGTATTATCTAAACGGTAGTTACCGGAGGCTAAACAGGAAAAAAGAGGGCTGTAGTTATAAGAAAAAGAATTAAATAACACAAGCAGGCTTGTGTTTTTTATTTTTTTATAATTGATTTTTTTAGGGCTGAATCCGAAAATAACCTACATTTTCTTTCATCACGTCAGAATTTCACAAATTTCAGAATTTGTGAAAAGTGGAAAAATTGCGAAGATGTATTACAACAAAATAGATAAAAAAGATATATTTTTTTAATAATAAATTAATATGTTCACTTTTTTGGCTTGTATTCTTACACCTAAACAGTTAACTGGCCTTATGAGGGAGGACGGGTCAATGACATCTTTATTTCTAACGAAAATTAGCATAATTTCTATTATAGTGTTTTTTAAATTAATATATTTTTATTTATTTAATTAATTTTTAAGAGGTACGTCATACCTTTGGAAACCACTCCCCCTCTTCACTCATCCGCCATTAATGACGAAGTTTCTTTGGACGGCTTGTACTCTGCCTCTTTTTTCCTGTTATAGGTTCATCTCGGTGTAATATCCAGCAGTAGTCTACCATCATCGTAATAATCCATTTTCGTTGATACCTCCTTTCCATTTCTTTCATGTCCTGATGAAATCTCTACCAATCTATTCGCTAACGGCACCCACATTTTAAGCAAAATAGTCCACATATGAATTTAGGAAATGACCTTTCAAGCTCGTGGAACAGTCTAAATTTTTGTATTTCTGAAGCATGTTCTCAACGATTGATTTGAAGGTCGTCCTTCTTATTGCCCAGAAACTTGGTTACTACGTTTTTAAAGGCTTCTTTTTCTGCAATTTCCGTTTGCTTCTCAAAATTACGTTCTGTTAGGTGTTTTCTAATGTCAGGACCAGTAGAGACCCCTTCTTTTAGTTTGGAGGTTGATAAGACTGGAGACTTATCAAAGATGTATTTAAAACATTTACCTAATTTTGGGAAGACTTTAACAAATTTCTTTATCAAGCTTAACTTGATTCGAAGAGGTTGAGAAACTTTATTCGGTTCTATGAGAACTTTTCGGACTACATTTTTGGTTCCAGGTTCTAATGAAGCTCTTTTTGGCCAGTATTACCTCATCCAATGATTTTCTCTGTCTCTGCTATCCCATTCACACAAAAAAACAAGAAAACTTTGTATATCCTTCTTGCTGTTCTAGGAGCATCAATATTATTTTGAGATTGCCGCATGACTGTCGTATTTAATTTAACTTTTTATCGTATTTAACGAATTCCAAATTATCGTAACCCTCTTTTAAATGAACACAATGTTCGACAGGTATCGACGGATAAGTATTTTCATTGTGAAGAAAGAAAACTTTGAGACTTTATTCTGGATAAATCTATGAACAGTCTCCAAACAGTACTTTCGTACGGATTGTTAAATCGAGTCAAAAGTCCACGTTCATCAGTACAGAAGACTAATTCTCCTTCCTAAAAATATGGAAGAAAATCCTTTTCTCTGTATCTGAACTAGGAAAACTAGTTCAGGTACTAGGAGGTTTTGAATTTTTAAAAAAATATTTGTTTGATTATCATTATAGCAGTTTCTGATACAAATATTTTAAATTGCTGACACCATTATCGATGACCTTATTGGCAACTGTATAATTCGCCAATCACCATCACAACAGAACTGTACATTGTTTGGTTGATGGATATCCCCTGTTTACTAGCTAAGAAAAAATAAAAAACTGATAAGTCCAAAAATGATAGCATAAATTACGAATAATTTTTAAAGAAATATATCAATTTTTTTAAATTAGTTAAAAATACACAAAATCATAGGAAAAGTACTTCAAATTTAATTGTAAATAATTAAACGAAGGCTAGACAAATTAAATGATGCAATAAATGAATAACATATTTTAATTAATAAGGAATAAAATAATGTACTGTTATCTATGTTAATTATAAACATTATAGGAAGCGGGAAATGGGGGAGAAGTAGCGGAGAACTGACAATAATACATCTATTTTAATTTTGCTGAACTGAAATACGAGTAGATCCAGTTTTAAGTATTACACTGCAAAATGCCCAGACGTTTGTAATTAAACAGAAATGAAGGTAAAGCTGTTTCAACTAAAATGCAATAAAGAGAAACAGAAATAACAAAAACAGAGGTAGAAAGAAGGTAAACGTAGAGAAAGACAAAGACAACGATATACGCATTTATTTATATAGACCACAAACGACACCACAAATGACAAACGGAATTTAATCGTATCTCCACTAAAACCCGGTGAATAACCAGTAAAAAGGTAAACCTTCATTGCTATTATATTGTAAACATATATTATGACAGAATAATTTAAATTTTAATATTAAATTGAAGATTTTATTTTCAAAAGAAAAATTTCAAAATAATTACATTTAGTGAACTGATGGAGCAAAGCTAAAAAACTTAAAACAACGTCATTTTAATATTTCTTTGCATAATTTCTCTTTTTCCGACGATAATTTCCAAAAAATGGTGAAGTAGATTTCAAAGAAACTTTAAACCTTGAAAAGACACTGGGTACTAAATGAGAAATGTAGAAACCTAAACTTTACATTTTTCTATTAATTTAGAAGTATTTTCAGTTAAAATACATACTTCAAAAATAATCTTTTAAAGCTTGTAGAAAAACTTTTGACAAAATTTTTTTACAAAGATTTTCTTAAATATTTAATTAGTAGAACAAACTAATGAATATCTATTTCTATTTAATAAGTTATAAATTCACTTAAGAAGATATGTAATCTTAAGAAATAATTAATAATTTTAAAAAAATAGCCGTAATTGACGTACAATAAGAGATTAAAGTAGAGTGTAAAGGGCTGCCATTTAAAAAGTAAAAGACAGTTAGGATTTTATTAAAATTTAAAAAAGATGCCTATTAGATTTAAAATCATGTCAATTAGGCTATATAATCACTTAAAATACCGTCATTTCTATGTACTAATTTAAATATCAGACAAAATAGTACTGGATAAAGTAAAGAATCAAGCACAACGTGACACACAGAACGTGGTAATTACCAAAAGGACATTTTGAAACATCACCGATAACATTCTGTACCTATGTACTAAATCTTGTGTGTATCAAACAAAACTGAAAGATAACTACCATGCCAATATCATGGAAGTAAGCATGGTACTGTAGATAATTCTCAACCACTCATTTTTCCAAACCGAGAGATTTTGTTCATTACCTGAGATTCCAATGTAACCAGAAAACGCGACAAAAACTACGTGTATCAAAGTTGCTTAGAATAGAGAAGTATGCGTGAATATTCGCTGTTATTGTGTGGTGTGTACGTTAGACATGTTTGAAGATAACTCGCTGAATCAAAGCACCCTACAGTATGGCGGAATATATATGATATGACGGCCTATGATCATGGGAAACAATTGGGTAGCAAATATCGTAAATTGATGCAATAGATCAAACCTTGGGAACTATAAAAACTTGGTTCGTCTGGTAAAGAAGTTTTCAAAATCCCTGATTTAACACCAGGTGAAACGTATCTATTTTTTAATTGTTATACAAGTTAGTCTATGTTCACTCCAAAAAGAAATGAAAGCTACTAAGATGGCAGGATACAATGATAATAGCGTACACCATTGAGAATATGAAACCAACCGTAAAAAAAAAATAAAAACCATAAAACTATACACTGAGGTCAAACATAGCTGGGGTTCGTTAACTGGGAACACCATGAAACAGTAAGATTATTATATGAACCTGTTAAATCAACCATTCTTCCAAATCAAGATTACGTATATTTTTTTCGTTTTTCGGTGATAATTCATTACAAATCAAAATTTCTGTTGTTTTCTTAGCAGGTTCCGGAGCAAAACCCGACTGTTTTTCATAACACTACAGCTCTTGATGGGCGCAGCTTTCTCATCAACCGTGCCTTAGCATTCCTTACCACTACTTCATACCCGCTACTGCCATGACACCAAAAGCATTTTTTCCTTGTTCATCCCTTCTTTATGATGTTCCTAATTACCTTAAACCATATATGACCTAATCAACTTATTATTTGAGTTTTTAAAATCAGAACAATATTTTTAACCATTTAAAGTATTTTGTTCATAATTTTTTTTTTGCCTTATCAATTACATCCGTCCCTAACTGTACAAAGGTACTTCCAAAAATCTGTCAATTGTTCCGATTAGGTTTTAATTACATTTTATCAATGACCAAGTTTGGCAACAAAACTTGACAACTTATATAAATTTCAATTTTTAATATAATTTATTTTTGAGGAATTCGATGAAATAGATGAAAAAACCACCGGTTTTAATTAATTGGACTTTTTCGCAACTTCAATTCGGTCTTTAATGAATTTTTTCTCACCACCGAAATTTTCTAAACTAACCGATTAAGATAACCAGAAGTCAATAATCATACACATTGTATTATTGTAATTTCATCAGCAAATGTGCATGTTTGTACTCGTACATAATTATGAAATATCTTCTTTTTTTAAAAAATAACGTTATGTAAAGTGAAATTAAATCCATTAGATGACAGTACATCGTTTTCCTTAATACTGATAAAATTATTAATCCAATGCGAAACTGTGTGTGTGAGTTTTCAAAAATAACTGTTTAAATATTTTTATTATTTATTAATTTAATTACGATTATTGCACCTCCACTTTCTTTTTCCTGTTTAGCCTCCGGTAATTACCTTTCAGATAATACTTCAGAGGATGATATGTATGAGTGAAAATGAAGTGTAGTCTTGTACAGTCTCAGTTCGACCATTCCTGAGATGTGTGGTTAATTGAAACTAAACCAACAAAGAACACCGGTATCCACGATCTAGTATTCATATCCGTGTAAAAATAACTGGCTTTACAAGGACGAATATTGAACCGACAATGAATAAATGTTCAACGATGTTGCCTAATCTCAGTTCCATTAATGGAACGCTAACGACCAAATTACACTAATAACTCTCATACGTTTTATTTGTTGTTTTTTTAAAAAAAATATTTCAGAAACCAAAAATACAATAAAGATTCATTATTTATTACATATGCACGATCATACACAAACTCACATACCTCTGCGAATGAGTCGTGCAGTTTGTTTTAGACACATAACTGAAGCACCATCGCATAGATACCTATAAATAGATCGACGTAATTTAAAAAGTAATTCGAATGAAATCAATTTAATCCACTAAAAAGAATAAAGTTCCTTGTTTCATTTACTGATAAACGATACAAAAGTTTGAATGGAAAAAAGCTTCACGGGCGGTTGAAGTTACAGGCGATAGGATGAAAAAAAAGGAAATAAAACTAGAAGGGAGAGTGGAAAAACAGTCAGTAAGGGAAAAGCGAGAGAAAAGAGTTTTTAGGCCTATCTAACCAGCAGCCTTAACAGTATTGGCCAACGTCCAGAAGAGACAAACTGCCTGCCTACCGCTTTTCATGCCAGTGTATACTGCCAGCCTGAGGCGTGTCCAACAGTACCCCTGACAACTTTGCACTGTACTTCATTAAAAACAGCTTTCCAATTTACCCCTCGGAGTACAAGTACAGTAACTAAAAATCGACACAAAAAAAAATCCTTTTTCCATCCATTTAGTAATTTCTAAACAATTTCCTTCGTTTCATACGAATATAAATTCAATTCGCATGTCATTTTCACATACGACATAATACAATTTCAATTATATCCGTTGTAAAATAAAATAAAATATGAAATATTATACCAATTAATATAAAAACACATGGAGCATTTCTATTGATATTGTAATCCAATTTAAACGTAACTAACTTCCCAATTGAAATTTTATGAAAGAAAATGATATCCAAAAAAATTACAATGAAATTGTAAATCGTATGGTATGAGTATGGCAGATATCATTTCTTCCGCTCAAAAAGCAAAAAATTCTGTAATATAAAACTGTTTTTAACAAAATGATATCGATACAAAAAAAAAGGTAAGACACTACATTTCTATTATCAAAATTTGTTATTAATTTAGAATTTTGATTAAAAAGGAATACAATTTAAATATTTGTAATATTGTAATTTTTTTGGATATCACTGCGTTTTGTTAGATTATTCTTTTATTTGTTATCTTATGGATTTATTATTAAAATTTATTGCCTTTGAACAAATAAATTAAATTTCAGAGACAATTTTTTTTTGTTGATAGTCATATCATTCACTTTATACCATACTTTTGCTTTTTTTAATAAAACCAGTACAATGACCTTTACGAATCGAAAATCCGTGATGTAATATTGCACTTATTACGATGTAAGTATAACCCTCGATTTTTATGGTTAATTTATTTCTGCTTTATTTATTCCTTTTTTAATAAAATTAGTATTAACTTTTGTAAACTAATATTTTTATTTTTTTAAAGAAATAATGGGAATTAAAAAAATTATTTCATCTTCAAAATTGTTCATTTACATAACAGCATTTACAATTAAAACAAGCTGTAGTATATTTTCTTTTAAATTATTTTATTTAAAGTACATTATCAAGTATTTGTACGCTACCTAGAACTATCAAGTTCTGCTATCTAGCGGCGCGATTTGTAAAGGTACATTAAAAAAATTAATAAAATGGTACATTCGAGTCCCGCGATTCATAAAATTGAAAAAAAAGTTTAACAAAATTCGAGGTATTTTTAAAAAATATTCTTTATTAGTAATATAACTGAATTGAAATATAATATTTTCACGTTTATTTTTCCCCCATTTTCATTTCAATGTTAGGTTAGGTCTGTTTACAACTGTAAACGTAGTTCGTTGACTTCATCGCCTCTTACCGACGAAGTTCTAACGAAATCCGTAATGTTCAGGTTTATATAAAAAAAAAGTAATTTAATTCTTTTTCATACAAAAATTAGTGCACTAAAAAACTGGAAATCAGCCTATAACTGCGAGATGATAAACGAAAAAAATATGTTTTATATAATTCTCCTTCATCCTATGTAGGAAGGGAAAACTAAAAAAAATTGTAAAATTATCGTTAATTCATACGAAATATAGTGAAATCCGGTTATTAAAATCGCGGATAATATTATCAATCAGTTACTGTTATCATAATCAGCTAGTCTATATAAAATCCCATCTACATAAAAATAATCGGCATGTTATGATCAAACTTCGGCTATTGTTATCAGTTATAATATTGTACATGGATATAAAATATGTAAATTATTCGAAATTTCTACAAAAATGATCCTGTAGTTAAGAATTTCTAAACGAAAGAAAAAACAACGTAATTCATAAACAGTAACCCACTTTGGTTAGAGGTTGGTCTAGTGGTGAACGCGTCTTCCCAAATCAGCTGATTTGGAAGTCGAGAGTTCCAGCGTTCAAATCCTAGTTAAGGCTACTTTTATACGCATTTGAATTCTAGATAGTGAATACCGATGTTCTTTGGTAGTTGGGTTTCAATTAACCATACATCTCAGGAATGGTCGAACTGAGAATGTACAAGACTACACTTCATTTACACTTACATATCATCCTCTGAAGTAATACCTGATCGGTAATTGCCGGAGACTAAACAGAAGAAAGAAAGAATTCTTAGACAATAGGTAGGTTCGTAAATGGGGTTTTAGCTGAAGCATAGCCGTTATACGGGCAGTTCAAACGGACAGTAAGTAAAACTATCGGCACGTATGTTGGCACAAAAAACTACTAGCATTCAGCAAACATTTGACAAGGTACTAGGTCGACTGAAAACATTGCCAGTTTAATATAGATGATATTTACAACCAAAAGTACATACGATGCTATTTAATTTAAACTAGTTTAATAACCCAATTAATATTATTATTTTAAAGTACTTTAAATAATTATTATTTCTACTCATTTTATTGCTGTAGCTCGCAAATTCCGAAGTCTGTAGATACAGACTTCGTCGGTAGATTCTAAAGAGCTCGTGTCCGATTCTGCACTCACATATATCACAAAATTGTCGATGTACACGTGATATAAATGTTCATCTTCGATGTATTTTTTTCAATGTCGACAACATGCTCACAGACATTCCTCCAATCAGTTTCAGAAAATTTATTAAATTCCTCTTCAGCTGACTTAAGAACGTCAGACATGTTAAAAAGTTGTATTTTCTTAGCTACTTGCCTTTTCGCTTGACTCAAGACCATTTCAATAACATTTAAGTCAGGGTGATAAGGTGGCAACCGTACAAATGTGTTATCATAACTTTTGAAATTGTCATTATTAGAAATTTCTTTTGATTTTCTTTGTGTAATTTTATATCATATAATTTAGTCTTTATCATAGCAGGAGAACAATTAATACGTTGTTCGGCTAACCATTTTACCATATCGCTTTTCAGTGAATTAGAATTTGGTTGCTTTTGTAACACAACGTTATGATACGATGCGGTATCTAGTACAATGATCGCGACAGAGTGGCAACTTGGGATTAAACTTTTCCTGTAACCATTTCGTGTACTTTTCGGAATGCATCGATTTGTTATTATTAATATCCTTTCTTATTTGATTCATATGTAAGTATAGGATTGTTAATGAATCCTTTATTACAGTCGGCATGAACATTTATTAATAGCGAGCCCTTGTATACTGGTGTTTTCAGACCCTCATGAAAGTTTGTTGTGTCTACCCACGATTTTGGTGCCGCATGACTACTATGAATGTAGGTTTGATCTGCGTCTTCCTTCTTCGGGAGAAAGGAAAATTTGTCGTAGAAGTTTCATTCTTTGCATTTTAATGTCGTGCCGTTCTATCAGTACTTCCCGGTTGTCTACGTGTTGACACACGACGTAGTGTCAATATGTTTAGTTCGTAATTATCATTTTGCCATTGAAGACGAAAAACGTGCATAGCGTATAATTTCTGTTACGATTTATCTAATTTATTTTGTGATCTATTGACGTGAACTACGACTATATCCTATAACTATTGAGTTATAAGACTACATAAAGTTGATAACTCTAAATAACATGCATGGAAGAGAAAAGAAAAAACCTGTGGATTTATCTCTTCAAGAAAAGAGTAAAATTTTAGAGCGCTCTGATAAGTTACCTAAAGTGAGTCAACGGAAGCTGTGTACTTAAAAATTTCGCAACCGCTCATACGAAAAATCTTAAAAAAAAGAAAGTATAGAAACTTCTCAAGTTTCCAATCAAATCGAAAAAGAAATCGGCCTGGGAAAGACATTCAAGTTAAGTCGGCATTAAAAATTTGTTTCAGCAATGTTCATGAAAAGAATGCTCTGATTAATGGACCTATTATGCGTAAAAAAAGCAGAATAATTAGTAAAAACTACGGGGAAAACACTATTACATTGCAACTGAGAGATGGTTCAACAGATGGAAGGACTAGAGAATATCGTCTATAAACATAATAAATTTTTAACAAGATATATTGTGTAAAAATAAAGGTTTGTAATATTGTGTCATAGGTAATTTTTTTTCATCCTTTACTTAATGTTATCAATCGGTTATTATTATGAAAAAATACAGGTACCACAGTGATCACAATATGCGGACTCCACCGTAATATTAAAATGTTAAATGATTTAGTAAAAAAAAATTTATTGATAAAGAAAGGTTAACGTAGTGTGTTCTTGTATTTTAACTACATAGTCGGTAAGTATTACCGGATATTACAATGAATCTGTATTTTCATTCAAGGTTTAACGGACTTAGCACAGTACTACTTGCGTTCAAGGTAACTAGTACGACCAGGATTCAAATCGACATCGGTAAAGAAACATAAGAGATAATACAATAGAGAGACAACGGAGATATAAATAAAAAAATAAATCCGTATCGCGGTTTCTCGTTTTGTAGAAACCAACATTCCCTTCTTTAACTGCTGATTAAATATCAATAAGGTAGTTACAACTTTACTGAAAACTACTTAAAAAATATCATAAAAGCAATTGCAATAAATATAATTAGAAATCAACACTTGAGTACTGTCATCATTAATTTTTCAAATAAAAATAATAAAAAAACACGAGAAACGGAAAACAATGAAAGATTTTCTTATGTAAAAACAGTTAATTCTTTTGATTTTAAAGTAAAGTTTCTTTTTTATAACGTAATTCAAAAAATAAAAATAAAACTCAACTTCAAGAAATAATAGTACTAAAATGTTACAAATAATTATATTTTCATTTATTAAGTAAAAGTATTCAACAAACAACTATTCTTGAAATCGGTGTCACCCGACACAAGTTAAACTAAAAAAAAAAAACTTATGGTTTGCAATTAAAATCCTACTTTAAACAATGCAAAAGTTGTAACAGAAGTTTTACTACTGTAAAATTTGATCTTCAAAAATATAATACAATAACAAAATGTGACAAGCAAAAATATTATATAAGAATACTTTATAGATGCTTAGGTACATATGTTATCACCAAGTATATGTCTAAGCGAACTCAAGATGAAGTATGATCGTAAGATGATTTCTCATATTCTCTTAAGAACCTATTTTACATGTGGGAACCCGTTTAGCCGTCTAGCGGTCGTTTGAGGTACTATCTTTAAGTAATTTTACGTTTAATTTATGTTGGCTAGCACCGACTTCAAGAATAGTTTTTGGTACTATTATTTGTTGAAGTCGATTTTTATTTTAATTTATTATAAATTATTTTATAAAACCACTCCTTTTGTATTGAGCGAGCGGTCAGCGGCTAAAGGTGTAGAGCCATTCGGTTTTTTCTTATTATTTTTCCTCAGATTATCATCGGATTTGGTTAAAGATTATAGGGAACCATTCCGAAAGTATACTCTTTCGCTTAAAAAAAATGTATCAAAATCGATTAACTAACGTCGCAGATATTACGTAACATACATTAAAAAAATATTGTCGAATTGATAACCTCCCTTTTTGAAGTCTTTTAAAAACAGAAGGTAAATATTTTTAATTTGTTCAATTCAAAAAAAAAAAAAGAGTTTTTACGATTAAATATTAATTTTTATTTTTTAAAACGCCTTTTTAAATTTCAGGTTAAATTCTTTTTTTAATTTTTTATCTGATATAAAAACTTGTTTGGGAGATGGTCTAAAACAGAAGGAATTTAGTATTTTGAAGCAAATGTATTTTGAAATGTCTGAAAGATCTTTTAAACCCCTCAATTTGGCCCTTTTTAAAAAAACAAATCTTTTTTCTCCATTAATATAGTTCAAGGTTAAATGGAATGTATAAATATAAATATATATATATATATATATATATATATATATATATATATATATATATATATATATATATATATTAAAGAATATTTTTAATTTATACAGAGCACTGTACAGTCGTAAATAGTGTACATAATGTATTTTGCAGGTACAACCAAATTGGCCAAATAATTACGTTTATAATATTTTAAACTGTACATTAAATTATGGATGCTTTTAAAATGTGGTTAAATAAAATGAGGTAGTACAGTAATTAATATTAATGGATAATATATATATAAATATTGTTATGACAGAATACAACCAGCCAATCTTAAAATTTTCTGCGGAAAAAGGTGAACTGTACCGTAACCCCCTTACTCTTAAATGGAGTAATCGATTAAGCGAATAGAGGGAAACATATATATATATATATATATATATATATATATATATATGTAAATAAAAAGAAAGGAGAGGGAGAGAAGAGTTAAGAGGAGCGAGAAAGAAGGACATGAAGGAATAAAAGGAAGTAGTGGGATGGTACGAAGTCGTTTAGTACAGAGAGCGTCGCTCAACGTAACTGAGTACCAAAAGCAGCGGCGGGAGAGTCATCACGTCGACGACACGGCTAGCAATTATGAAGATGAGAAGATATGGTTTCCACACTCGCACGAACATTTTACTCATATCTAGATGCTTCTATAGCCCACTAACGTCTCGTTCTTCAATAAGACCAGTAATAATAATTAGAAGAGATTTACAACCCTCCGTATCGTCATTATTATTATTATAACTATTATTATTATTATTATTATTATTACTATCACCATCATCATAGAAATACAATAAATAGAAGTAATATAACAGGTATATATTTAAATATAAATAAACCTAGCTAGGCCAAATGGAAAAAAATAGTTATGCCCTTCCACATTTCAAACCTGACTTACACATTATTACGTAAATATAATATCAATATACACTTTTTTACATTTTTTATGCTTTAAAGTAATTTTTTTTAAATTATTGAAAAAATAAATGAATTTATTCGGTGTAAAAAAATATATTCAGAATTACAAAGAAAAACAATTCACAAATAAAAATAACAACAGAAACACTTTGTTTTAGGCTAAAATCTAACCGAAATATTCATCCTGATTTCTGTTCCAGTGATAAAATAAGACTATACTGCAATATTCACCACGTAAAAAATAATGAAAAATTAGTAGCTTTATTGCTTGATCTGAAAAGTTATAAAAAAGAGTCTCAGCATGATATCTAACAATTATCCTAGAAAACTGTTGTAAAGCACAAAAAATTGAAAATGTACTTTTTTAAAATATTGCATAAAATGCACGCTTTTTTAAATTTCAAATAAACAAACAAAACATTTTTTAATATATGATTTTCGGGGTATTCCCACCCCACGTACCTCGAATAAATTGGTGGGTACTTAGGATGGGAAACGTCCCCCAAAAGCGGTGAAACTTCTTAAAAAAGTCAACGGTATTAGAATACTGAAGACAACAGAAAAAGACTGTATTAAAGATCCTAGTGATAATTCTTTGAATTAACCAATAATGCTGCCGGCCTCCGTGGCGGGAGTGGTAGCGTCTCGACCTTTCATCCGGAGGTCCCGGGTTCGAATCCTGGTCAAACATGGCATTTTCACACACGCTACAAATCATTCATTTCATCCTCTGAAGCAAAACCAAACGATGGTCCCAGAGGTTAAAAAAAAGGTGGCTTTTGTTAACTGTTCCGAGATAAAATAGATTCTCATTCTGATATCTCCGAGAGAGGCAAAAAAAGAAATTAAAAACCGAATACGTATAGAAACTTGGATTTGTTACAGAGTGGAATGTAAAAGAATCTCAAGAGAGAAATGAAGATGAAAGAAAACGAATATATTAACACTGAGTTAAGTACGGTGTGAAGGATAAAATGAAATGATGAATGGAAAAATTAAAAAGGAAGAAGGAAAGAAAGAAAAAGCTTTTAAGAGTCCTAAATCGAAGGCTGGTAAGAATAATGGAAGAGAATACAGGAGAAAAACAATTTGGCTTCAGGAAAGGGAACATCGGAGGTGCCATCAGACTACTAAGGATAGTTAGAGAGAGATATTTACAAAGAGAAAGAGAAAGAGAAATGAATGTGTTCCATGAAATTAGAGAAGGCATCTGATGGGAGTAACCCATCGTGTTGGTCTAGAGGTGAACGCGTCTTCCCAAATCAGGTGATCTGGAAATCGAGAATTCCAACGTTCAAGTCCTATTAAAGTCAGTTACTTTTACACGGATTTGAATACTAGATCGTGGATACCGGTGTTCTTTGGTGGTTGGGTTTCAATTAACCACACATTTTAGGAATGGTCGAACTGAGACTGTACAAGACTACACTTAATTTACATTCATACATATCATCCTCATTCATCCAACTATTATCTGAAAGGTAATTAACGGAGGCTAAACAGGAAAAAGAAAGAAAGAAAAGGCATCTGATGGGAGAAAATGAGGTGATTCATAAAGAGAAAATGTAGAATGGAAAGACAATAAGTTAAAAAGACAAAGAAAAAAGGTTACGTAAGACAAACAGTAGCAATTATAGAAAGTAAGAATATGACTGATTGGGTGGGTAGAGGTGGTAGGCAATGATGCTGCCTCTCACAAAGGCTGTTCAAAATTTATATTGAAGATATATTAAAAAAAATATAATACAAGAAAAAGAAAAGGAATAACAAAAGGAAAAGGAAGACAAAAAATAAGTGGAATAAGATTTGCAGACGATATGGTAATTCTAGCTGATAGAACACACCCGTTTCAAAGAAGGAAGGAATGAAAAAGTTCGGAATGAAAATATTGTAGGAAAAACTAATGAAAGTAAATAATAAAGAGGATTTACCGGTAAAGTAAAATGGAGGAAGAATAGAAATAGAAAAAAATTACACATATATTTTGGTCATAGAGAACTGAAAAAGAATAAGTTGATAAATGTGGAAGTAACGAACAGGACACGAAGAAAGAGCATTCATGCGTAAAGTACACAGAAGGAAGAGCTTGTAAAGACATGTGGTTAAAGGAATCTTGACTACTTTGAAAGGATCAGTAGAAGGAGAAAGTAAGCGAGGAAAAACAAAGACGAAGTTAATAGATGAAATGAAGATTGGAAAATACATTGTGATGAAGTAGAATGCTTGGGACAGAAATATATGGAAACAGAGGTGCCGTAAGGGACCTGTCGCCAGGCACAACATCAAATGACGATGATGATCAATCCGAAAAACAATGCGTTTTCCACTTACAAAAAAAAAATCAGTCAATTTAAAGAAATTAAAGCAAATATACATACACTCCCAAATACAAATCTTCATAGAAACTACAATTTTTAATACTACTCGTAGATTTTACTTAACCAAAAGTCTTTAAGAGTATTTAAATTTGCAATGATTAGAATTAATTTATAAAACAGCGTTTATCGCAACATTTAATTTAGTTAAGACCCAGAAAGGGAATAAGATTTAAAAACTCGATGTTAAAAATACAACCCGATTTGACGTACAATTTTATTAATCGATTTGGATTATATAGACCGAGTTTAGTTTATAAATATTTGGAATTTTGCTTTGTTTTTATCACTAAATATTGTGTTTTATGACAAAACTTGTTTGATTATCTGATGACATCTGAAAAATGTAATTTTATAAAAACTATGGGTAAAAAGGTAGAAAATGTTTTATTTAAATTAATTCTAACAAAGATTCAATGCAAAAAGATGAGTTTGAAAACTGTCTGATACTGTACTTATGACGTAATCAAGACAACTCTGAAAACAAAAGCCTTTTATAAAATTAATAAATTTACGTTTAACTTTGTCGGTTATTCAAAAAACTTTTCTGCCCATTTCCATTCATCGACTTAAGCCGAGGGTGGTCGTATTTTAGAATACTAATGCCTCTTGTGACATCACCCCACCGAACACTGTCCTCAATCCTCTATGTTGGACCCTTAACTATAGACAACTTTGAATACCCATAATCTTTCCATTTCGATAAAATCTTCTTCCTCCGATTCCACTTTTCAAAAACTTTCAACTTACATTGGACTTTAGAAGCAATATCTTTAAAAAAAAATTACTATTTCGACTTACGAATATGCTATTATTTTACATATATATATATAAACTTGATTCAGTTAAAAAAAAATATAAATATATATGTTAACGAATATATATATATATTAAAATAATTCTGTAACGAAATTACTTCTAAATAGGAAAGAGCATGAATTTGCATGAAAATTAATAATTTTCAAACGCGAGATAATCAATTAATAGTTAACTCTTAAATACACAGTCTGGATCTAACACCCGGATTGTTTTTTAACCCAATTTATTTTCAATTTTTGCTGTGGGGAAAAAAGTTTTGAACCCCAACTGAACGTTTTTCATTAAATACAGTCATTTTGTTCGTTCAAACCATTCTATCACTTAAGGAAAGATATAGAAAACCTAAAAAATGTAACTAAAAATTCTGTTTTTTTAAATATAGCCTTCCAGTTTTTTTTTAATCGTAAAATTCGTCTTTCCTTTTACGAAACACCATGATTAAAAAAAACATGCTGCTAAGAAAATGTGATTTGCTGAAAATGATTCATTCCTGAATATTAGTGGATATGAATTAATTACTTGTAAAGTTTTTGAAATGTCTTAGTATTATATACCAAAATAAAGTTTTTTGTAATCTTTTGAAAAAAACATGTTTCATTTTTCATCCGCAGTGCACTGAAATTCCGAAATTGGGAAGAGCATTTTTAAATTCATACTTTTGAGTGATTTCAGTACAGAATTATCAACTTTTACCAACAGTCTATGGTAAATAGTTTTGGTAAAAGTCCGAAATAAATGTGTTTTCAAGATTTTTTCGGACTTTTACCAAGCGACTTGGCAAATGTTAGAATTTAACGGTATTCGGGGTTTTACCGTAACATTATGAATTTCCTGGTTTACAATGTACGATACGATATTATACCTAGATATCAGAAGTAGTAAAAATCAACAGATATTTAAAATTTAATTCATTTAAATATATGCATTAATATACATAAAATATCATTAATTCCAAAATAATTTTTTCTCGTAACTATTAAAAATAAAAAACTAACTGTACTTGGTACAAAAACTTTCACATATCTTTATAATAAGCAAATATCATACGTTTTAAACACCTAACAATACAGAACAAACCTAAACACTGATTCATACTCAGTGTGGAATTATGTTAAATAAAAAGCTAATATAGTCATATTTAAAAAAAAAAACGATGTGGACACCACATGACTTCCTTATACGCCTATTAAATTACACATACACATTTTTAAAAGTACATAAAATTTTATTTCAATAACTTCTGATTTATTTTTCATATATATATATTTTTTTTATTGTTATTATTTATTTATTGTTATAAATTGTAAGTTTACGGTGAAAATTGTTGTAATTGTTATATTATATATTGTTATTTATTGTAATCTTTTTTTACAATAGAGGTTAATAATTATTAATAAAGTAATATATTTAAATTTAAAAAAAAGTTAAAAAAAAAGGAAATGAAGTCTGATTCTCGCCGATATGCCTTCCCCTTGTAAGATCCAAATAATTCATTAATTAAAATTTTATTGGGCTATAACTCTGGAACCAATGAAAGTAAGTACAACTTATGACATATCGTTGAAAAGCTTTCAATGAGGGTTTATTGACTGCACTTTTGGTCCAGTCGATTGCAGTCAAAAGGAGGGGTGCACAACTAGATGTTACAACAGTCCTAAATCCAAAAATTTCAACATTCTACTGCTAATTGTTTTTGAGTTATGCAACATACATACGTACAGATGTCACGCCGAAACTAGCCAAAATAGGTTCAGGGATGGTCAAAATGGATATTTCCGTTGAAATCTGAAAATCGAAATTTTTCGTACAAGGAATTACACGTACAAGGAAGTAAAAAGCTAACTAACACTAATGCCAATGTATCGATGCATCGATATAAATAAATTCGATGTATAGTTAATTCGAATTAAAAAAATTTTTTCCTCAAGTTTTATTTACAATCTATTCTACATATAAAAGAACCGTAAGTAAATCGGATCACAAAAAAATGACATGACGAGAAGTTTCCAATGAAATTTCTCAAAGGAATATAAGGATGTAGTCGTATTCGTTACATGCATGAAAAGCAATAGAAAAAGAACTATGAATAACATAACTAAAAATAGTAAAAAGAAATAAAACGATGAAATAATAAAATCAAACATAATCAACTAAGTCCTAAACAAAATGAAATGAAGCAGAATAACACTTGAGGGAAGAAGTTTCCAATACAAATACCATGCATTATCTGCCAGGTCCGACACATGGAGTCCTTTCAGCCGTCTAATGTCCTCGTTGTTGTCCAGCAGGTTCACAGCCAGACGGTTTCCATGGTTCTTTAACTTTAATTTGTATTTCGAACTGAATCGCTGAACCTCCTCATGAACATATGTTAATCCTAGAGAACCATGGATCTCGCTGTTCGTAAAAAACTACGATGCCTCGTTAAGCTCCTGATTAATTTGTTCTGGAACCGCTGGATAACATCAACGTTGCTTCCAAATGTCGTTCCCTAGAGCTGTATACGTAGGTCCATACCGACCTCATTAATACTTTGTCATTGTTCATCAAACAACTAATTTCTACCTAGGAACCAGTACATCTTTTTAAATTTAATACTAAGTTCTTTTCTTTTTTCTGTCAAATGAATTTTTCATGTTTCACGACCGTCCGGATGTAAACCTAGATACCGTACGTGGTCGGCATTTGAGATAAAAACGTCATTTACGTGTTCCTGTGGACAGTCCTTTCTCTTGATTTCAAACGTCACATCACTTGATTTCGCCGGAATCAAGGAGTCAGCACTAAGTTCTTTAATTTGGTTCAGTGTTTCTTTGTTTGATAAGTTACACTTTGTGTGACTGATAAAACTATTTTTTGGTGTTTTCTTTGTTTTTTTTTTTGTGTTCTTTGGACTCATCTTTGTCTGTAGTTATTTATGTGTACTGTATAACATTTGTATACATATTGAGCTCTTTGAGGGATTTCAATTGAAACCTGTCTCCGCAAGTCGTGTTTTTTTTTTAATTTACTTATGGAACCGATTGTAAATTAAACTGCGATTAAAAAAAAAGCACCGATACATAGTAAGAGCCAAAAAGAAAACAATATTAAGCAACAATAACAATATTGTGAAGATAACAACATTGAAACGAAAAAAAATCGAGGTGGGTAGTAAAAATTTCATCACTCGTAAAAAAAAATATGTATGAAGATAAAAAGAAAATTTATGACATAAAGCTAAAATAAAAAATAACGTATATATTTTTATATCAAATAAATCAGCAGTAAAGAAGGTGATGAAAATAATATTCAGCAGTATCGTTCTACTACGTATATTTTCAATAATTTTTTAAAAAAAATAATTCAAAATATCTTCTTTAGAATGTTTTACTAACATTTTACGATTCCTTATGATAATGATGTAACTAAGCACAGGTTTATTATTTGTAAGAAATTTTATCATCACCTTTAATCGTTTTAATAATAAATTTTAGAATATTTTATAAAACTATTCTGGATTTATAGCTGAAATAATTTTCAACTTTTATCAAAAAAGGTTTAAAATTTTAATTTATAATGAAACGACAGGAAAGTTTAGACGACACTAGTTTTGTAATAATTCTTATTATCTACGGCCGTAAACTGTTTGATCATACGAACAAAAGGAACTGGCTTCGAAACTTTTGGAACAAGTTTCGATTAAATCTTGTTCGACCGTACCAAACCAAGATTTAATGACAAGCTTTTAATCTTAATGGGCTTAAAAGGTACGTGAATAATATCATCATGCAATAACAACTCATCCGTAAATCAAATTTAAATTTACAGTATACATAAAATTAGTAGTAAATATATACATTTAAATTATTTACAATATTTTCAAATTGATCTAAAAATTAATTTCATGAAATGGTGATCAACTGATTTAAAAAAAAAAAAGTAAACTTTACTTCGGGAATAGAATGATATAAATTCAAGACCATTCATGTATATTTACGCGTCAGGTACTGTTCCGTATAAATTTCCTTCTTATACGGTTGACTCGCGATAACCTACATTACAACCTACATCGCAATATATTTCACTGATACTTTTAAATTCTTTCTCTTAGAATTAAACTAAATGTTTTAAATTTGTACGAAAAAGAACAAATACGAAATTAAACACCTTATTACACTAAAAGCTATAAATTAAATTATATCTATTACATTAACAAGAAGAAACAATAGGTAGAAAAGAAAGAAAAAGAAATGTTTTATTTAAGCAAGAAAAACTTATTTAAACAAACGTATTTATTTTTGTTTTATTTTTTTTTAGGCTATTAAATCCATTAAAATTACTTTAAAAATAAAGGCAGCTCTGAATAACATTTTCAATTAAAAAACCAGTAAATAAAACCTTAAAAGAAACTTTTATGTAACATCAGTAAATTAACCAGAAAATATTATACGTTTGAAAACTGTAATAAGAAATCTGATAAACGTTTTTCACAAAAAAAAAAGAAAAGGTTTCGACTAACTTAACATATTCAATAATCAACAATTAAAAAAACTTTAATTTTAACTTTTATGATATAAAAATTTAGTATAATACAATTAAAAAATTTTGTTTTACTTGGCAGAATACAAAAATTTTGAATTTTCAACTTCACTCCAATGAGTCCAGTGACGTTGATACAATGGCTAATAAAATGGATGAACAATTTCCTTTTCCAGATCCAATGAAACAACAGAATATGTACAACGGCGACGAAACTGGTTAATTTTTTCATAAAATTCCGTCAAAATCTTTGGTTGAAATTTGACTATTTTCTTTTCATCTAATTTGTTATTTTACAAAATTTCATTGCAATTTTTTTTTCAACATTTTAATTTTAATATGCAATTCTACACGTAAACTAATTAAATTATATATATATATAAATATATTGATTGCCAATTATTTTACAATTCCATTTAAACGAATTTCCCCTTTAAAATAGAAACCTGACAGAGCGGAAAACTGTTTGATGTCTCCTCAATTGTTTCCACATTAGAAAGGTTTTACTGTAATTACAAATATGTTTAATAGATAAATTTAAACAGAAATCATTATTAAAATTAATGTAGTAAAAAAAAAAGAAGAGAATACCATATATATAGACATATGCAGTACCGAAAAATGTTTACTTATTTCACTCTGAACTAAAATGTTGATTAAATTGTAATATCAGAATATTTAAAAAAATACCCAAAATTAATTACAGTTTATATATATATATATATATATATATATATGTATAGATTGAAATGAGTTTTAATTTCATGCATACCCGCCCAAGGGGGACGTAGGAATCAACAATAATAGTCCTAGTAATCAAATCTAAGATTAGTTGATAGTAACAGGTTTTTGTCGAGATTAAACCTACCTTGGGCTCACCAGAGGTTTCGAGTTTGGCCAAACCTAGCACACTGTAATCACCCGCTTTCAGCAAATACACCAGATATGCCATAATTAAATTAAAACAAGTTTTACAACACAAATACAATATTTATGATAAAAGAAACATAATAAAATTCTGGTTGGATAAAACCAATAGCTTCATTTATAAGTGGAATTTAGTAAGAAATTTTCAAAATAAATATAACGGAAAATTGTGAAAATAGAAATAAAATAGCGGTATAAGAAAATTAATTTTAAAATAAATAAAGCATGCAAATTAAATAAAATTATTTAAATATATGTAGAAAAGTATAAATGTAAAGTAGAAAATTTGACAGACATAACTGATAACAAGTAATATTTATTGTAACAGATACCAGTGTAATGGAATAGTCTAATAGGTTTCTGTGTATCCAGCAATTTAAAACTAACTTACCAATATTACCCAAGTATCTTCTTAACATTTTTATTATGAAAGCTACATTTACGAATAAAATTAAAAATTATAATAAAGTTATTAAAAAACTTTCAAAACCGAATTCCATTCCGATAAAGTAACATCAGTACAGAGTAAATGTCACGTCAAAATAACTTATTATTGAAACGGAAAAAAAAAGTTGAAGAGGAATCGATCTTGTCAGAGTTCGTATGTGTATTTTGACAGATGAGAGTCATTTTGTGCTGTTGTACTACAATGGTTTTCGATAAATAACAAAGAGTACCCAGTTAGTTTTCTCTTTAAACCTCACATTTTTTCGCAAAAAAAAAAATGTTTTTACTTCTAAAAGGAAAAGCCTTTCTAAGTCATAAAATAACCAATATAAATCAGACAAAAAACCCCACAAAAAGAATTTGTCATAATCATTAAATGTTTTATCGTAGATTCAAAATACCATCTAAAAAGTTTCATAATAATGAATATATGTTGCACTGAATGATAATAGCATTTAGGTGAAATAAATAAAAACGAAATTAATAAAAGATTTTTTTTCTACTTTGTATAGTACTTCACGTAAGATGAGTTACGTCACTTATCTACCTGTGGCATATAAACCTAATGAAAAGGTAACGACAAGTTTAGGATTCTAGGCAATAAACTTCGAAAAAATTAAATACAAAGCACCTCAGAATTACCATATAATAGAAAATTGAAAAAGATTTAAAAATAAGTACCAAAAAAAAAAATTAACATTAAATGAACAAAGTGTCAAATAGTGCAGGCGGTATGTTTTAAAATAGGCATACCTTAGTATTTTTTTATTTTTTTTTATTTAATTTTTATGGGCATCGACTGCTAAGGTCATTAGCCCTCGTCACAATCTTTAAAAGAAACTACTATCACCATCTGGATCGTCGTATGTAAGGGTGTAAAGGGCCCTTACATTTTATTTAAAAGCACAAACTACACAAAACATTTAAGACATAAAGACAAGGACAATCACAAACACTTATGGGGTGTAAAGGGCCCCAATATTAAAATTTGAGATAGGTTCCCAAAAGACCATTAAATTAAAATTAAATTAAAACTTATCCTACCATATCTTTCTTTCTTTCTTCTACGAGTCTCATTTATAGTTTGTTTTAGCACCCTCGGGGCGACCAGAACCGCCGTTGAGCAGTATATCAGTCGCGCCAGGGTGCCGTGGCAGTTGAATCCTTCTTATAGACAGGCTATAGGCATGCACAGCGTACACCCACAGCCTCGCGCCCTCAATCCACCCTTGAGGGTCCCCCATGCCATCATCGGACACACCCCGACTCACTGCTCTTGAATGCAGGTGAGCCAAAATGGCCTACATACCTTAGTATTTTTCTATATGATCGCTAATTGTTGCTTTAATGCCTCCGGAATATAATCAGAAATGATTATTTCGTTATGCGCCAGTTGAAAAAGGCGTCTTAAATTTTTATTTAAAATGTAAAAAAACTGCAAAAATATCAATTTCTTGTCCTATTTCTCTAGATATTTCGAAAACTGACATTCCTTGATAACAATAACTCTGCTTTTAAGCTGTGCTTTTTAAAATTAATTTAAATTAAAATTCCTGAAGATATTTCTTTAAAAGCAAAAAAATTGCAAGTACATTTGAAAAATTCCCTAGGTTCTCCTAACTAACCGATTTAAATTTTTCAAAATTCATTCGAAAATTTGAGTGCTCTTTTATATGTAATTAAATTTTCAAGTATCTAGAGACTTTATTTCAGGCTCTACACAATTTGTAAAAATATCATTCTTTTTTAAATCTAAGTTGTAAAATCATTGTCCAAAAACTCTCACAATGGTTTTGTTGAAATTTGGCGTGTTGCTTTATCGTATTAAAAATTTTTTTTTTTGAGGCAAAATGTGAAGGTCCATGTATAGACTCCAATAAAATTCCCAAGAAATTTTGTTTTTTATTTTCATCTTTTAAATGTTATTGTTATTTTTGCATCAGTAATAACGTTATTTTTCAATTTTCATCCGATGATACTGTGTAATATTTAAAAAATCGAAAAAATTTACAAAACTTTTTTCTCTCGCGATTTTTGCTCTAAAGCTATCGAGTTATCTTAGAAATAGGAGAAAAATTGATATTTTTGCAATTTTTTTTATATTTTGTTTAATAAAAATTTAGCACACCTTTTCAAACTCGCGCATAACGATGTAATCATTTAGAAGCATTTAAGCAAAAATTAGCGATCAGTAAGAAAAATTCCAACCCGAAACAGACACCGCCTGGACTAAAAGCCATTTAAATTTTTTTTTTTTTTTGTCTTCAGTCATTTGACTGGTTTGATGCAGCTCTCCAAGATTCCCTATCTAGTGCTAGTCGTTTCATTTCAGTATACCCTCTACATCCTACATCCCTAACAATTTGTTTTACATATTCCAAACGTGGCCTGCCTGCACAATTTTTTCCTTCTACCTGTCCTTCCAATATTAAAGCGACTATTCCAGGATGCCTTAGTATGTGGCATATAAGTCTGTCTCTTCTTTTAACTATATTTTTCCGAATGCTTCTTTCTTCATCTATTTGCCGCAATACCTCCTCATTTGTCACTTTATCCACCCGTCTGATTTTTAACATTCTCCTATAGCACCACATTTCAAAAGCTTCTAACCTTTTCTTCTCAGATACTCCGATTGTCCAAGTTTCACTTCTATATAAAGCGACACTCCAAACATACACTTTCAAAAATATTTTCCTGACATTTAAATTAATTTTTGATGCAAACAACTTATATTTCTTACTGAAGGCTCGTTTAGCTTGTGCTATTCGGCATTTTATATCGCTCCTGCTTCGTCCATCTTTAGTAATTCTACTTCCCAAATAACAAAATTCTTCTACCTCCGTAATCTTTTCTCCTCCTATTTTCACATTCAGTGGTCCATCTTTGTTATTTCTACTACATTTCATTACTTTTGTTTTGTTCTTGTTTATTTTCATGCGATAGTTCTTGCGAAGGACTTCATCTATGCCGTTCATTGTTTCTTCTAAATCCTTTTTATTCTCGGCTAGAATTACTATATCATCAGCAAATCGTAGCATCTTTATCTTTTCACCTTGTACTGTTACTCCGAATCTAAATTGTTCTTTAACATCATTAACATCTCTGTTCTTTAACATCATAGTTCCATGTAAAGACTAAAACGTAACGGAGACAGGGAACACCCTTGTCGGACTCCCTTTCTTATTACGGCTTCTTTCTTATGTTCTTCAATTGCTACTGTTGCTGTTTGGTTCCTGTACATGTTAGCAATTGTTCTTCTATCTCTGTATTTGAACCCTAATTTTTTTAAAATGCTGAACATTTTATTCCAGTCTACGTTATCGAATGCCTTTTCTAGGTCTATAAACGCCAAGTATGTCGGTTTGTTTTTCTTTAATCTTCCTTCTACTATTAATCTGAGGCCTAAAATTGCTTCCCTTGTCCCTATACTTTTCCTGAAACCAAATTGGTCTTCTCCTAACACTTCCTCCACTCTCCTCTCAATTCTTCTGTATAGAATTCTAGTTAAGATTTTTGACGCATGACTAGTTAAACTAATTGTTCTGTATTCTTCACATTTATCTGCCCCTGCTTTCTTTGGTATCATTACTATAACACTTTTTTTGAAGTCTGACGGAAATTCCCCTTTTTCATAAATATTACACACCAGTTTGTATAATCTATCAATCGCTTCCTCACCTGCACTGCGCAGTAATTCTACAGGTATTCCGTCTATTCCAGGAGCCTTTCTGCCATTTACTTAAACTGCTACTTTACTTAAATACGGACAGATTATACAAAGTCCAATACAAAAGTTCCAGGACATGACTTAAAAAATCATCACAGTAAAAACGTTTAATTCTTTTTCAATTTACTTTTGACACACCACCGCAAGTGTGTTTTCCAATTCCCGGGGAAATGTTGGACGTTTGTAGTTGAAAGGGAAATTTTTAAGGAGTTCTTACTTTTTACGACTTCTAGGGAACCAAAATCGATTCCTTTCTGCAAACATTTGATTTTTGAAAGCAAATTAAAGATAAGACATCTGGTATTATGGATATTACATCAGCTGATTTTCGAAGTCGAGAGTTCTAAGGTTCGAATCCTTAAAAAGGCAGTTGCTTTCGTATGGATTTGAATGCTAGACTGTGGATACCGATTTATTTGGTGGTTGGATTTCAATTAACCACACGTTTCAAGAATGGTCGACCTGTGTCTACTCCAGGCAATATGTTTATCGGTACAGTTACACTGGACTACATCTGTAGCTACGTCAGGCCTGGAAACCAGGTAGAAGTAATTGCATTTGCCTACTCACAAGCGAGCGCGCGCAGACAGAGAGAGAGAGAGAGTGAGAGAGACCTGGTTAATACGCTGTGTGTTCTGAAACTTTTAACACCCAAAAACTGCTTGACCAGTCAAAACAGAACTTGCAAAAGCGGTGTCACGATAGAAAATCCGGTTCTTAATTTATTAATAAATGCAACCATTTTCGTCTCACAGCTTGATCGACCGCCTCCTCCTTCTTCATCTTTATCTATCTAATAACAGATTACGTTATATAAAATAATCTTTATCATGCTATTGCACAGTCAATTTGGTGGTATCTATCATCGATATTTTTTTTAGACTTATTTAACTAATTTTTAAAAATTGTTTAATCCAGTGATCGACTAGTTTTCAATCACTTAGAAGAGGTTACAATAGATTTTCTCTATTGCAAAAAGAACAAAACGTGATAAACGATCATCCACATTAACTGCAAATTTTAAGAAAAAATTTTGGAAATTCTTGTTTAATTAGAAACTAATAGTAAGTATGATTTAAGTACAATCAAACAAGTAATTAATTATTTTGACTGATGCTCCTGAACAACTACTGCCGTCAGTAAAGCTACATAAATACTTAACGATACAATGATTCAATTATGACTCAGGGTATCATTAAAGTCTTAGCCAAACATTACAATTTAAAACAAAAAGGAAATCAAGAAATAATTATAAACTGATAAAAAAAGGAACAAAATCTAATCATACAGGGATTAAATAGCAAATAATAATACAAAGTTTTTATCGGATTTTGATATAGATTGGGACTACACATCTCTACTTTTATTTAATATATTTTTTTAAATTATTAGTCAAAATTCCACAAAAGTATGCTAGTTTTCTAGATTATGAGAATCCCCTTTCTCGTACAATAAATAAAGATAGCATAGATAATATCTTTAGAGAGAAAGGGACATGAAATTCCGGACAGACTGACGCATAAGTTAAATTAAAAATAAGATATTTACTCAAAAAAAAAGTTTAAACTTTTTAATCACAAATGTTAAATACAAATTAAAAAAAAAATCCCCACAGAAAAATATAAATGACAAAAGAAGCTAATCTGAGAAAAGTTTATTCTGGCTTGAAAAAAAAACCATTAAAATCCAATCACTTGTATGGAAATCTGCAACGAAATACTAATTTAAAAAAATATTTATTCACCTCCTATTATGCTGATACTAACGTTATAAATGACTAAATAACAAATCAATAAGGGAACAATTGAATAGTGTAAGAATAACATAAGTTAGTTAAATATTTTTAAAAAAATTAATGTTTGTAATTTTTTTTATGAGCTAATTTCTTTTTTCAGTATCATATCACCCGTGGTCTGATTCTTTAAGGTGATTTACAAAGGTTATCTCTGTTTTTATGTAGTCTGTAGCGGTTGCGCAATGGTTTTGCATTGATAAATAAATATGCGTCTTTTCCGTTTAATATAATATTTATTGTTAAATTTATGTTAAGTCTATTCAATGTAATATTTGACCTACCAGCAGGGACCTAATGTACCAGTCCATATTAGTTTAATTTTATTTATTTAAATTTGTATTAAAAAAAAAAAGATTTAATCACATAAATTACGAATGAAGCATATATATATATATATATATATATATATATATATATATATATATATTATTTGAACAATTACACATTATTACTTTAATTTAACTTAAATAAGACAAATTATAATTAATGATTAATTATAATATTATCATTATATAATACGATTGTATTTAAAATTTTTATACTACATAAACTATAAATATATAACATCATTAGTAATACAATAATCTGAAAAACTAATACAAACTTTATTTCCACTTTTTTCTAACACCACTCATAAAACACCCTACCGTAATTGGCTTTTGACAGATCAATTAACGATCACGTTTAGATTAAACTTTCATTAAACAGTATATTATACGAAGTTCAGAGAAAGAGGATGATGCTATTTTATAATTCATAAAGCTCGAAAATGCATGTGTAATATACATGCACAGTTTTGATTTATACGAGACATAGATTAACACTACTCGATTTTATAGGACATTTTCAGCAGAATACATTTCCATCATGAATTACAAACAAGAACCTTTAATATATACCATATACACATATTGTATGAAAATATCTAACCGTGAAAATAAAATCAAAGATACTATATAACGAGAATAAATTTATTTCTCTAGATAATATTTTTTTATATTTTATTTTTAGATTTAAAAGTAATTAAGAATTAAAGTTTTATTAAAAATAAATAATTATGTAATTTAATAGTATGAGAAACAATTTTTTAGTTTTCTAAGGAGATAAGACCATTCAAAAAATTATTCGTATTCTAGAAATCTTGTTTTCATAAAGCCACTGAAACGAATTTAGCAGCAGGATCCAGAATACCGGTAAATAGAAATTCTATCTAGGTAATTGGGTGGTCGCCATTTTGTAAATTATGGATAAGCTATTTCAATTTTACTTTAATTATTTTAAAAAAAAAATTATTACACCACTTTCAATCCAGAAATTTATCATGTTATATCAGAATAATAGACGACAGTAGGAAATCTAATTCCATTTTTCGTCTCTATTGATCGCAACCACTGATTGACTGGAATCCGTAATCTAACGCTACGTCAAACATGTTGAATTATATTTTCCTAAAACCTTATTGATTTGCTGCCTCTTATAATAGCGTATCATTTTCTACATATTTTATCGGATTAAAGATAAGTTTTACAGTTGATTAGGATGTCAAGGTTTGCTTAGATAATCGGATCGTCACTACAGATTAATTAATTTTGTAATTTTTTTCTATATTAAATCGTTAAACGAGATGCGTTCCAGTTTACAAAAAACTTTACTTAAGACCTAAACCTAGATGGCCGTAAAAGTATGCAAAGAAATTATATATTAAATAAAATATAAAACTAAAGAAATAATAAACAATAAAAATTAAAGGCACTTTAATTTTAGTATTGACAAATTTATTAGCGCTGATTTAAAAAAAGACAGAATGTAAATTTAATTTCAACAAATATGCGAACCATTTAAACTTCCATCACGACAGTACACCCCTCTTTTAGAAGTTAGGTAGATAAAAGTTGTTAAGAAAGATACAGACATCATGAACCTTAAATCAATCAAAAAGACATCTCAACCTAACGTCCTATCAATCAAAAAGATATACATTTTTCCTTTAAACAAAATTATAAAAGGAGGGGAAGTTTAACGTCGTTATGATTGAAACCTTTCAAAAAGGACTTTTTTTTTAATCTAAACTTCAAACATGCTATATAGGATATTGTTATTCAACAGTGAAGCTTCTTAAAGTTTCCGTTTGTGAAAATTATGAAGTTTCTGCTTAACTATTGATAAAGTTTCCCAAATATTTAATTTTTGTTCATTAAATACATTTTATAACCACGTTTTTAATAAATCAATTTTATGATCAGTTTACAAACAAAACTGGACTAAATTCTATTTCTCCTGTTTTCTACATTTACAATGAGAAAATTTCTTCTATTCTAGTTTCAATATTTCTTTTAGTTTGCTCAAGTATTCTAAATTCCATTTACTATCTTTACAAATCATCAATTGATAAATGTTCGCTCTGTGAACGGGTTTTAGATTTATCTTTAGTGTTTCAACTGAAGAACAGAGGCCAGTGTCCAAAATACAACCAATTTAATTGTAATCCATCCTTTCATCAATCCTTCTTCTCTATTGTTCTGAGTAAAGATAAGTTTACTGTAATCATTAAATTTTTTTTTATATGCTGTCAACGGTCTTGCAAGTAAAACCACCGCCTAAGAAAATGGATTTCCTAAAAATTTATTGGTTACTTTATTTTATCATACGCTATTATTTTCTATAGGTTTTCCTTTTTTTTTAAAATTAACCACACGGTTGCCATTTTGTAATTTAAAAATCTATTTACTTCATTCTTCATTTAAGGAATAATTACAAATTAAACAAAATGGCAATTTCTTAAATAAATATATGGAACGAATTTTTTAATATTAAAGAAAAAATTACATTTATTTAAACTCCTTTTTTAGACGAGATTGAATAATGATAGTAGTATAGAAATGCCGGTTCTGGGACAAGGTCAAAGGTCAGAGGTCAAAGTTCAAGGTCAAAGGTCAAAGTTCAAGGTCACCTAACCTAAGTCGACGTTGCCAAACCTAACCTAAGGTGAGGTCAAGGTCACCTAACCTAAGTCGACGTTGTCAAACCTAACCTAAGGTGAGATTTGGCAACGTCGCAATAGATTTGGCAACGTCGCAATAAATATGGCAACGTCGCAATAGATATGGCAACGTCGCAATAAATTTGGCAACGTCGCAATAGATTTGACAACATCGCATAGATTTGGCAACGTCGCATAGATTTGGCAACCTCGCAATAAATTTGGCAACATCGCATAGATTTGGCAACGTCGCAATCTCTTATCTTTTGTAGTAAATGTGTTTTTGCAATTAAAATAATAATAATAATAATATTTTTAATCAATATGTATTATCTTTTTTTACAATTTTATTTTTGTGTGCGGTTTTCCTGTTTTTAAGTCTACCAGTTTTATATAAAAGCAGACAGATGTTTTCATAGATTTATAGTGTCTTCTCAGTGTACTAACTCGCTGTACGACGAACATTAAAAAATATTATAAAGGTGAGAAAATTTTCTTAATAATTAGAACTTTAAGTAATATCTTGTAATTGGCATTATTATTAAATACATAATAATGATGATAATTAGATTTTAAGATAATACTTGCAACAATATTACTATTTTTGTTCAATTTAATTTATAACAGATGTCACAAGATATATTTGATGCAGTCGACGAGGCTGCCAGTCTGACGCCTGCACCGTGCGTTGATACTAATAGTCAGTCATTATTACCAACAACGAGTCAAACAAATACGAATACTTACCGACCACACTCACCACAATACAGTGAGCCTGTTAACAGATCGGTTAGTAGCATCAATGATGCTAATGCAGGGGAATGGGAGAGGTTGTTGTATGTTGCGTCACAAGTATCTGAACGTGAGCCAACATTAGCTCCAACTGCGTTAGAAGAAGAGGAAACTGCACCGCTTCTACTGAATGAAATTTCACCCTCCCAGTCATCCTTACAAAGGACCACCATTATAACTGAATTTAGGGTTGAGAGCGACGTTGATAATTTGGTAACTACATTTTTTAATATAGTTTTTTTAACTACATTTTTTCACTAGTAAAGTAAAAAATGATTATGAAGTTTTATTTTTTTCTATTCTTTTTTTCAGAATGGTGATGAGTATAACACGTTTGTGTCTGTTGCACGTGGGTTAAATAAAAAAGTGAGCAATATTAGGAATGTATCGATGGAGTTGAACCGTTATCCTGTAGAGGTAAAAAAAATAACAAAAATATTTTTTGGAAATGTTAAAAGAAATGTTGCTACATCGTTTATCGGATATTATCCTTTTACGATGAAAAAATCGTCGTTTATAAATCGAGTGATAAGTAACGGTTACAAAAGCGATATTACACAAAGACCGGCATTAAAAGGGAAAGATTTGATAAGATGTTTATTTTGCAGGATTAATTGTGCGAAATTTGTAACATGTACTTGCGGTCATCCAATTTGCAAGTCGTGCAAGAACAAAATAAAACCGCCAACCAAATGTCCGTTATGCGATGGCTGCACAATTTTAGTTTTTAATAAATGTTTTATATAAAATACATGTGAATATACCATTGATCTTCTCTGTTTGTTTTCAGCATGATTGTGGAGTAAGTAATGGAATATATAATATGTTTCCTGTAATAAAAAGGGATGATCAGATTATTTTTTTCCTTAAGAATGAAATAGAAAACGACGACGACGACGACGACGACGACGACGACGACGACGACGACGATGATGATGAAAGTTTTGTAAATCTTACAGAAAAAGAGGTTAAGAAAAGAATATTATGTAAAATTTGTTTTGAAGATGAAATTGGAATAGTATTTATGCCATGCGGTCATAATACATGTAGAAAATGTGTAGTAAAATTATATGGAGATGAACCAAAGAAAGCCGAGGAAAATCGTTGTCCATTCTGTAGAAAGGTTGTTGTTTTAACAAACAGACTTCGTCGATAAAGGTAAACATATATACATATTACTTTATGCGATTTTATATTGTTTAAATAATAACCGCACATACTAACGTGGTTGTTTTGTTTCAGTTGCAATCGTCGTCGTTGTCGCAAACTGAAAAAGATAATTTAGTTAATGAATATTGTAAGAGATTAACATCGTTTAAAAAAAGGTTAGAGGATTTGGAAAACGAATTAGAAATCTATAAAATTAATAACCGCATCAAAAGAATTAAACTGAGAAATGTTTGTTCCGTTTGCGGTACTGAGTCGAAGGAACCAAACCATGTCGAAATCTGATTTGAAGAAATGTTGTATTTATCAAAACGCAGAACAATATTTATGTATAGAGTGCGGTTTTGTGTTCGAATCAAAAACTATATTTCTTCACAGTTGTTTATGGCACTACGAACTCAATCCTGATTGTAATACCGCCAAAGAAGCTTATGAGTGTTACAAATTCTTTAAAGTGAGCGATGTATTTGATATATTATTACGTAATACGTTCAGGCACTGGCCGATAAAATCGTTTAATATTGATGATATGTTAGAGTCGGGGTTCTATTTTACCGGTGTGTTAGATACTGTAGCATGTATAGAGTGCGGCGTTGAATTATTTGAGTGGGCGGATGATGATATTCCATTTGAAGAACATAAGCGTGCGTCTCCAAACTGTGTACTGGTCAACGCTTCATCAAACACCGAAGAGGTAAGTTGTATTCAAGCGCCGCGAACTAAGTCTCGTTTGATATATAAGCAAATTGCTAATACGTTCGATGTTATTTGTTCTAGGAGCAGCAAGCTGTAGCCGACAACAAGAAACAATGAGTTCGTCCTCCCCATTATCATCACCGTCCGAGAGCGAGAAATACTTTTCTGAAAAGGAAAAAAATGCTTCACCGAGCTGCGGCAGCGAGGAAAATGTTGAATCTGCTACTGACGAAGAAGAGAGTTACGAATCCGCTACCGACGAAGAAGAGACTCCCTACGAATCCGAGTCCGACATAACTAGCGATTCGTGGATTATCGGTTTTGTTCCAGGCGGACGAATAATGTCATTACACCATTTGATATGTATTCTAAAAAAGCACTTCCCGTTATCGATAATTGAAATAATAAAAAAGGGTGAATATTTCGGTAACAAAACTGATGTAGTAAAGCTAATTCTTTCAGATGTTATCGAATATGAAATTTTGCAAAAGAAATTGTCAGACTGGAATTTCTATCTTGTATATTATTTGTAAATATTTTGTATAAAAATATAGTTCAATAAATAATTGATACAATAAAGTTTTTTTTCTTTTCTCCTTATATGTTATTCTTTTTTAGTATATAAGTGATGGTTGCGATGCAATGAAAGTTAATTCATCGCTAAACTATGAGTGTTAAACAAGGTATTGCGAAAGAGCTTCATAAGCAAGCTCGTAGAAATTTCCCCACGAGACATGTAGAACTAAAAGGGATATTTGATTTGTACCAAGCAGATTTAGTGGAAATGATTGATTATTCTAGAGTTAACAGAGGATATAAGTATATTCTTACACTAATAAATTGTTTTTCCAAATATGCTTTTGCTTTTCCTTTAAAGAGTAAAAAAGCGGATGAGGTTGTAAAAGTACTTGAACCGATATTTCGAAAATATAAAATGAAACACTTTCAAACCGATGATGGGAGGGAATGGTTTAATTCAAAATTGAAATCATTATTACTAAAATTTAATATTAATCATTATTCGACTTATTCGGATAAAAAGGCGTCAATAGTTGAGCGATTCAATAGAACTCTCAAATCTAATATGTGGCGTAAATTTACCGAACAAGGAAACTACCGTTGGGTAAGTATATTAGATGAATTAGTCGTTAACTATAACAATAGGGTACACAGGACTACCGGTTTTAAACCGAAAGATGTTTCTTGTAAAAACGAACGCAAAGTGTTGATGAATATATTTCAAGCTGTACGAAAAAAAGACCGCCGTCGCCATGCGATTGCACGAAGTAAATTTAACGAAGGCGATCAGGTAAGGTTAAGTAAGTATAAAAAGACATTTGCAAAAGGATATCTTCCGAATTGGACGAATGAAGTTTTTACAGTCTGTAAGGTAAAAACAACGACGCAACCTATAACGTACATTCTTAAAGATAGGAGGGGAGAAGTAGTAAAAGGAAGTTTTTATGCAGAAGAACTTAGTAAAACGAAATATGGTAACCATTACTTGGTGGAAAAGATATTAAAAAAAAGAGGTAATAAACTATTTGTTCGTTGGTTGGGGTTTGATAAAAAAGAAGATTCGTGGATAGAAAAGAAGGACCTTATAAAATAAAAATACTTTGTTCCAAACAAGTTAGTACAGTAGAGATGACCACCGTTGAAGGGCAAGATCAGAAGTTAACGGTAATTAACTTCGATCGTTTAATAGGCGATATAATCGATTTCGATGCGAAAAAGAGACATAGCCCTCTTTTTCCGAACAATATCAGATGTTTGGTTGTAGGTCCTTCGAATTCAGGTAAAACAAATGCGGTTTTCAACCTTTTGTTTGATCCTAGCGGATTAAAGTTTAATAACATATATGTTTTTTCTAAATCATTGTATCAACCTAAATATTTATTTTTAAAAAGTTTGTTGTCCGATGTCGAAGGAATAGGTTATTATCCGTACAGCGACAACGATATCATTGTAGCACCGGAAGACACAGAGCCAAATTCGGTAATGATATTCGACGATGTAATATGCGAAAAACAAAATAATATAACAAAATATTTCACAATGGGCCGTCACAATAATATCGATGTAATTTATATGAGTCAGACGTATAGTAAAATCCCTAAGCAATTGGTTCGCGATAATGCTAATTTTCTTATGGTTTTTCGTCAAGACGAAAGAAACCTAAGACATATATATCACGATCACGTTACACCCGATATGTCTTTTGAAATGTTTAAGGAAATATGCAACGAGGCGTGGAACCGTACGCAAAACGGATTCATGGTAATAGATAAGGAAAGAGATATAGATAAAGGTCGTTACAGGTTTAATTTTGACACTTTCATTAAAAAGCCCGCTGAAAAAAGCATGAAAACACAGCTTGCATGCTAGCGTATAGGTCGGCATACAGGCTTTTAAGAGCCCGTACGCTATCGCGTACGCTACTTAAAGTAATTTCTTATATGTTTACGTTCAGTATAAGGTTGAATGGCTACCTTGTTGGAACATGAGCGGATTACCGCAAAAATTGCAGAAATCCGCAGAAGTATTAAAAGGAAACATGCCGATTTGACAAGAGGAAAGTTCGAATCTGACCTAAGATTACGGGAAGATTTTAAACCGCTTACCGAACCCCTGATTAAGCTTGCTGAACAAATCGCTGATTCTGAAGAGATTAAAACAAAGCAGTCGAAGAAAGAAATTTACCCGAAGGTGCGTCCACCACCGCGCGAGTCCGCCGAAGAGTTGAAAAATAAAGAGGAGCAGGATTATCGTGAATTTGAGAAAAAGTTGGATATGAGTGCTATGTTCGATCAGTTGACTGAAGAAGATAGAATGAAGTATGGCAAACGACACTACTATGACGACGGTTCGCCTAGCATGCGTTCTTTCGGCGAGGTTCGACAGGGAGAAAAACGGTTGTTTAGCGAGTTACATCAAAAAATGGATAGTACCGGCCTGCTTCCGCTGGAATTGCTCCCGCCGCCTGACACAGCCGACGACGAGATGAGCGGTTTAAGACGAAAGCAAAAAGCTAAGAGGTTTAAACCATACATGGCTCGACGCCGGATCGAAACGTCGGCAGAGTTCGAAGAAACCGAACCGTCGCCGTCGACAAAGAACGTACATGAAGAGACGTTCGAATCAGAACCGACTATCGAAGAGCTGCTGCGTACCCCTGACGGGAAGATGAGAGCGAGCATGACTGTCAGAACCAGTCTTCGGGAAGGATTAGCGCAAGAGTATATGCTCGACGCAATCAGGGACACGGAGAACAACTTGGACGGCGTGTATGGCGTCCACTTCGACGGGAACAGTCTGAAGATCGGTGATGCGATCGTAGACTTTGATCGAGAAAGTAATATTCTCATAAGAGAAGTGACATACCCTGCTAGTCGCGGCCTGTTCGAATTGCTCTTTAAAAAGCGACCTATGTCGTATACAGAAGAAGATTTGGAAGAGTATAAAAATATTCTGATCGCGACGAACGCGCATAGAAGACATCATTCTGCCCTGGAACGCGTGAAGACAAACCCGGGACGCAAGTACATGGATATAATAAGCAAACTGTTTCCGCCCGCTCCTTCTAAAAAACGAGGAGAAGGTCTGATACCTTCTGCGATGACGTTGAACGAAAACCGTAAAATAGAATACGTTTATTTTGATGATCCTAACGAAATCTGCGAGAGGTTAAAACTGTTGATTGCGTCAAAGAAAGCCGGTAATACAGCTCATGATAATGAAATTATATCGATAATCGAAGAACTAAAAGAAAGAGGGCTGATAAAAGAGAAATGCGTACTGTAGTCTAGCCATTTGTGATCATGCCAATCAACAGGTTGGGTCAGTCTGAACTCAGCTCGAGGATCCCGTTCGGGATCACCAATGAGGGAAATATCGACGCACGCGAAAAAAGAATCTGTAATTTGGCGTATGCAGAAAATTATGATGATGCCGTCAATATGAGCGACTGCTTGTTTATCATCCAGCAGTACGCTACAAATCGCGGTATCTTAATGTGTGAGGAGAAGAGCAATCTTAAAGTTGTTGATTTCAAAGGCGGTCGCGCCAAAAACGCTGCTAATCCGGAAGATGAAAACGATCTAATAACGTTAAGTTATGCGCGGTTTCTTATCCGGCAAAAATTCGACGAGGTCGTCAATATGATGAAGAAAAATGAAGATACCTCTTACGAGACCTGCAACATGGAGAAGAAAGATCATGGTCGTAAAAGCGATAATGCAGCAGCTCCTTCAAGCGAGCTGTTAGAGGAGGATACCTCAGCACGGAGGCGAGGTGCAACCCTAGCCACCGCTCACTCGATGTTTGGAGCGAGGTTTCCGGGCGGTATCTAGAATATGATAATGAAAAATTAAAAGAACGAGGACTGATAAAAGAGAAATGCATACTGTAGTCTAGCCATTTGTGATCATGCCAATCAACAGGTTGGGTCAGTCTGAACTCAGCTCGAGGATCCCGTTCGGGATCACCAATGAGGGAAATATCGACGCACGCGAAAAAAGAATCTGTAATTTGGCGTATGCAGAAAATTATGATGATGCCGTCAATATGAGCGACTGCTTGTTTATCATCCAGCAGTACGCTACAAATCGTGGAATCTTAATGTGCGAGGAGAAGAGCAATCTTAAAGTTGTTGATTTCAAAGGCGGTCGCGCCAAAAACGCTGCTAATCCGGAAGATGAAAACGATCTAATAACGTTAAGTTATGCACGGTTTCTTATCCAGCAAAAATTCGATGATGCCGTCAATATGATGAAGAAAAATGAAGAAGCCTCTTACGAGATCTGCAACATGGAGAAGAAAGATCAAGAAAAAATTTCTTTCGCTAGTAAAATCGCGAACTACCCTGAAGGAAACATAGGAATTAATAAGAAGACTGAAAACGAATCTGATATAAAAACGGAGGAATCATATGAATACCTTTAGTCGGCTATAAAATGAGGAGTGCGAACAAGCGAATAACCAGTAAGAAAAGAGGAGGCGGTTTGGCAAGTTCGATCGCGAAAAGTATTGCAGGAACAGTACTCAAACGAGCGGTAGGAACCGTACTCAATCGAGCGGCAGATTTGCTTCCTTTTGAAGCTCACATACCAGGTTATCAATACTGTGGTCCTGGTACCAAATTAGAGAAAAGATTGCGGAGAGGAGATCCAGGGATAAACCCTCTCGATAAAGCTTGTAAAGTGCATGATATAGCGTACAACGCTTACAGCGATTCTATACGGAGAGCTCAAGCCGATAAGGAATTAGCAGAAAGGGCCTGGCAGAGGGTGACAGCATCTGATTCCAGTATTGGTGAGAAAGCTGCTGCGTGGGCGGTAACAAACGCTATGAAATTAAAAAGCAAATTCGGCGGAAAACTAAAGAGACCATCGAGCAGAGGTGTGCGGAGAAAGACGATAAGAAAAAAAAAAAGAGGGAAGGGTGTTTATCTGGAGCCATATCGTCCAAAGACTGGATGCGGTGTAAAAAAACGACGTCGCCGTCGTCGTCGACGTCGTCGTCAACATCGTGGCAGACGAAGGCGTTAAAATTACTGCGTAATCTTCCGAATAAACCTTTGACTGACATAGCGCTTCTACAATTTGCACGCAAAGTGAATATTCCATATTTCAGAGGGGTTTTCATGCGCGATACACTACCGGATAGAATAAAGAAATACGAATCGGGGATAGTGAATTTAGACAGCGTCAACAATTCAGGTACACATTGGGTATGTTATACAAAACGCGGCGTAAACGCGGTTTACTTCGATAGTTACGGAAACTTACGCCCTCCTAAAGAGTTAACGCGTTATCTTAGATCCGGCGACGGTGGAAACGACATTGTAATCAACTATAATTTATATCGCAGACAGGGATTTGATTCAGTTATCTGCGGACATTTGTGTTTGAAGTTTTTGATATGTTCTGTCTGAGTGGAAAATCGTCCGTGTTGTCTACAGATTTCTTCCCCCCGATAGAACTCGGCGATACCGCGTGGGAAATCGGACTCGTTGATTTCTTGTCATACAACAACATCGCCAACGTAGAAAAAGGAAAAAACAACATGTTTTATTACGGCGACGGTAAAAAGATTACGCTACCTCGGGGTATGTACGAGATCGAAGATTTGCGTATGAAACTGAAACATGGGTTTGCCGGTTGCGAGGCCGATATCGCGAAGGCAGAATCAAATGCGATTAACGATGGTGATTCGCGTCAACACAGCATGGCAAACTATCTATCGTGTTTAATGAATTCGAAGGGCGATTGTAAATATGAAACGCAAAATCGAAGTAAAAAAATCCCTCCGAAATGTGTTTTCAACATCGCGGTCGATCCTACGACGATGCATTCACAACTGTTTTGCTCTGAAAAAATCGATTTTACAAAACCCTATTCGATCCGTAATCTATTAGGATTTGACGCGAACATCCTGCTCCCTAACACGTTGCACATTTCCCAGAGCCCGATCTGTATTTCGACTGTAAACGCGATACGTATAACCTGTAACATTATCCGAGGTTCGTATGTAGACGGAGAAGAAAGTCATATAATTCACGAATTCTTTCCTAGTGTCGGACGTGGATATAAGATAGTTGAAGTACCTCACAGCGTCATTTATCTACCTGTGAACACCAAGTCTATACGAAATATAACCATACGTGTGTGCGACCAGAAATCGGAGCTAATAAATTTCGGCGGCGAAGAGGTGACCGTGAGGTTGCATCTGAGACGAAGGAACGATGGGGTTGATTTTTCTCGATGATGCAGAATATAAATCTCCCCCCGCAACCACAAAAACAGACAGTCAGACTGAAAAGCTTAAACGATTAACACGAGAGAACGTGCGTTTTCTCGAATCTTTAGGTTTTACAGTCTTACAGGAACGCAATGAGCGGGCAGATAATTAATGTAGATTCAGTAAACGCGGTGTTCGATGATACAATTACGGGTAAAGAATATCATACCCACTATCCTTACGCGGCTACAACATTTAATAACAACGATGAGATACGAATCCCCGTTCAGCAACAAGACGTGTACACGCTTCCGTGCGACAGTTACTTACAAATCTACGGATCGTATTGCGACGCTAATGGAGCGGCAGACACAGCTCTAAAATTATGTAACAATTTCGGCGCATTTCTTTTCGATGAAATCCGGTACGAAATAGCTGGACAAGAAGTCGATAGAGTCAGAAATGTAGGCATAACATCTACAATGAAAAATGCTATTTCGCTCAGGAATTCGGAAAAAGACGATATTTTTACGGCGGGTTGGTCATCGACTGGCGTAGACGATATCCAATCCACCGATAACGGCGGTTATATCATCGGGGAAACTGGTAAATTTAGTGTTATGTTACCGCTAAGAATGCTCTTAGGGTTTTTCGAGGACTACAACCGAATATTGTTGAACGTAAAACAAGAATTAGTCTTGCTTCGGGCTTCCACCGATAATAACGCGGTAGTTGTTCCTGCTGGAAAAACATTCGTATTAAAGATCGTTAAGATCGTATGGAAAATACCGTACGTGAATGTATCAGATGAAAGGAGGTTATCGCTTCTCAGACTCGTCGATAGAGACGAACCCATTTCTATGGCTTTCCGCAGATGGAATCTGTACGAGTATCCGTCTCTGCCTAACGGAAAAGACACTATATGGACAGTGAAAACAACGACGCAAGCGGAAAAACCTCGTTATGTGATCGTGGGATTTCAAACTTCAAGAAAAGGAGATGCTACTAAAAGCGCTTCTCAGTTTGATTCCATTTCTGTTAACAATATTCGTTTATATTTAAATTCGATATATTATCCGTATGAAAATATTCAAGGAGATCCGCTAATATTTTATGAAATGTTTAAGAATTTTCATCGATCTTATTACAACAGGAAGTCTGAAGGCACGTTAATCGTTCCGTCTAAATACCCTTTTATACCGTTGATTTTTATAGATTGTTCAAAACAGAGCGACACCTTGAAAACTGGCGCAGTCGATATAAAAATCGAGATCCAAACATCTGTCAACATTCATGAAAACACGACCGCTTATTGTTTAATGTTAAGTGACTACGTCATACAGTATACCCCTTTAACAGGAACAGTAAGAAGTGTTTCTTAATTAGTATAGATTGTCATTTCTTAGACTCGACATGTCTTTTTTCGTGGTCGATTTTAGTTGTTTTCGACTATCTGATACCGTCGCCGTCGACGATGTATATGTCAAAGAAATGGCTATTGTTTCATTGGACGGTAATCAATTCGAACAATATTTATTTAAGCCGCCTTTCGACTACTACGATATAATGTTTCAAGCTACAAGATCAAAAATACAAAAACTACAAAAAGAAATAGGACATAGTTGGAATTCAGGGTTCGTTTCATATTCAAGGCTGCCATTTATTCTAAAAAATTTAGCGCCTACGTTCACAATATATGCAAAAGGTGAAGACAAAACGATTTTGCTAAAACATATACTAAACAATGATAAACGCTACAAAGTGATGGATCTTGACGGGTATGATTGTCCTCCGATCAACATGTTCACTTGTAAAACAAACAAAATCTGTCCTTTCGGTGAAAATCATGAATGCGCTATGAACAGAGTTATATGGCTACACATGTGGTGGTGCGAGCAAAGCAAATTCTATAAAACTATAGAAGCGGTAGGAAACGCTATGGAAAAAGTTAAGAAGTGCTGTTTAAACAGCCCCGGACCGGAAGTCTTACGCTATCTTCCTAAATCGTTCATCATCGACTATTACGGACATTACGTACCTGCAAAGGTGTACGAAGATCTACCTGTCTACCTGCAGCAAGATCCTGAAATCGAGATCAGTCAACAGTTTCCTGAAGCCGGCAAAGATTGGAGTCAAGTTTAATTATTTTTATTTTTGTAAAAATTATTGTATGTAAAATTAACGCCAATCTGTTTGTACTTACTATTTGCATATATATATGTAATTGTACATTGTAACGTCGTTCCAGCTGTATTTTAGTTTTAGTTTTTTGGTAAAAATAAATAAATTTATATAAAAAAGAAAAGGCTTGTTTTTTTTCTAGATATGATTTAACCTCTCCTTCCTCTTAAACTATTTGAAATATTTTTTTATTTATAGGGTCGCAATCGAACCGGTATGATCATTCTTCAAACGAAAATTGCAAAAGCATGTTCGTTCTAATTATCGGTTTCTTTGCTGTAGTGGTTAGTACTATCGCTGCAGCGAACTTCGATCCAAATCAGTTTCTGCTAAACTATGGTTACCTAAAAGGAGGAGATAACGAGAGTCTAGCCGATGAAGAAGCGATAGAAGACGCTGTGAAGCTGTTTCAAGATTCTTTCAATCTCCCTGTAAATGGCAACTTGAACAACGAGACTGAAGCCTTTATGCGCGCCCCCAGATGCGGCGTAGCAGACATTTTTCCGTACGCGGTATCTAGAATCACTTGGAGAAAACGGGAAATAAAATGGCACTACCAGCGGACATCGACTGAAAAGATGCAAATAGCGAGAATGGCCTTCGAGGAATGGGCAAAACACACCCAACTGACTTTCACTCACAGTTACTACGAATATGATATTCTCATTTCAGACAAATATGGCAGCCACACGTATGCTAAAAACGATAAAGTCAGGTGCCCGAATATACTTGACGGTCCTGGTGGTATCTTAGGACATGCGTTTTTTCCCAATACAGCAAACACGCTCGTAGAGATCCATATAGATGAAGAGGAGAATTGGAGTTATGATCTTGACGGTAATGCTGACAAAGGCAAGACCAGTCTATTTCATACGTTGTTGCACGAGATCGGACATGCCTTAGGAATTCGTCATTCTTACAATAAGGATGCGATCATGTATCCGTATCTAAATGGTCGAGCAGCAAACTTGAGCGAAGACGACATACTAGCCGTGCAGTCGCTTTACGGCAGCAGCATAGCTACGACGAATACTACTCGAAAACCGCCATCTACACCTTCCGCAACCCCCGCAATCACCGACGTATGTGCGATAAACGAAGATAGTAACTATAAAACTCACTACTTGTTAGTCAACGGTAAACTTTACGTAGTCTTCAAGAAACAGCTGTGGATAATAGACATCACTGATGGTGGTAAACATGAAACCAAAAGCTACTACAGGCCTCTATCTATCATCGATCGGTTAAGGTTTCTTTCCGGTACATTCAAAGGAGTGGACGCGATTTATCAGCGGCCGAATGGTGAAATAGTACTATTTTCAGATCAAATGTTGTACATGTTTAACCTTCACACGCAACAACTGATCGGAGGTTATCCTAAGAATGTTTGTTCGCACTTCAATATTGTTCAACCCTGTAAAATCAACGGGGTTGTAAACACATATACTGGAAAAACGTATCTGATCTACAACGAGGACTACGTGTCAGTGATTGACGAATGCACCTTTACTGCGGCCAGAACAGATCTTGTTTCTAATCTATTTCCTGGAATACCGGCAGATATAGATGGAGTAGTTCGTTTCAACAACGGGATGCTTTATTTTTTTAAGAATGGAAACTACTATGAGTTTAACGAGTTCAACAAACAAGTTATTAGATTTGGAAAGAAAGATCATGAATTATTTGGCTTACTGTGTTATAGCAATATCATTTTAAAACAGTTCATCGAGTTTATCACCAAGTATCATGTTTATCCTAAAAACAAAATTTAACCGATGATTTTTTTGTGTTTTATTATTCTAAGCATGTTATGAGATTGTAATACTTGAAATAAAAATAACATTCATAACTACCAGTGTCTATTATTTATTTACTTTCATCATTTTTTATCCAATTTTTTTTTAGGAAAATAATTAAGAAAGGAAAATAAAGATAAGACGATAAATTTTATTTATTTCAATATATATATATATATATATAACATTTAGCTTTTATTTAAATAAATACATTTTCTTCAATATATCAAAGCAAATATAATTTTAAAATACAATGAAATATATATATAAACAAAAATATTATAGTTAAGTATTTTCATTTAAAAAAAATCAGTATATAATATAAACAGTTATTTATTTTCTATATACACATATAATATTCAGTTTTTATTTTTTTTTCTAAATCGATATAACATAACGAATATAGTTAACTTTATTTTTACAGAATGAGATATATTCAAACAAAATGTTTATAACAAAGCAAATATATTTTTAAAATACAATGAAAACATAGCGAAAATAGTTTTAACTTTATTTTTACACAATGAGATATATTAATTAAAAAAATAATATATATTCAAACAAAGCAAATATATATTTATAAACAAAATATTATAGTTTTACTTTTATTTCAAAAAAAATAAAATAACAAAATAATTAGTTATTTAAAATTAACACAAACAGTATATAATATATTTATGACAACTTTTCGGTTTTTAGCAACTTTGATATTATTTTCCATAATTACAAAACATAATTTTTATACAATATAATAATTATAAGTAGACTTACTTTCTATACAAAGCCCAGTTTACACGGGTAGGACCATTTTTTTATATAAGCTGCATACTTGGAAGAGTTTATCGCTCCTTTTAGTCGCCTTTTACGACAGGCAGGAGTTACCGTAGGCGTATTCTACATATTGCCTCCCTGCCTACAGGGGGAAAAACGTTTTATTCGTTATAAAAATAACTCTGTTTTTCAATCATAAGCTGAATAAAGTATCTGGCTATATGATTCGCTTGATAAATAATTAAACCACTCGTCGAAATGAATGCTAACGAAATAAACTTTAACCGCACTTACATATCTTGGATTAAGTAAAAGTGATAGAATATTACTGAATTTGTCAGTTGATGACAACTTAAACACAACACGTTTTTCGTTGTTAAATAATCCCGGAAGGTCGTCACAAAGGTAATAGTCTGCTAAATCTTTAATAGTAAGAGTAGAAATGTTAAAAAATATTTTAGTCAGACAATTTAAACATATAGTCGGATTTGGATCCATTTTAAAATCGTATTCAGCATAATAATTTACATTAAAGTTCAATTTACTTTTATCTAATAATGATAATAGATGTTTTAACTCATCATCAAGATATAATTTCCCGTTTATAATATTTTTGACCACTGCCAAACTTGAATATGCTACTAGTGAAAAGCAACTCCTGTGTCTTGGTAAAATATAATTCGATTTAAAATAAAACATTATAAACTGAAAAGAAACAAAACAGATGTTATTGAATGATTACATATTAAACTTTTTTTAGCATGTCATTTTCAAATAGATTGCTCAATTCCAATGGCGTATTTTTATGCCCGTAAGCTATTGTATTAATTTCATCAATTGCGATTCTTTTATCGTCATAATTACATAACGCTATTTTATTTACCGTAACCGTATGAATAATATGTTCTTTAGATCGAAACATTTTCATCTTTCGATAAAAAGTTGACGCGGGCTCTTTCAAACAGGCTTTATAATCATCTAAGGTAATTTTGTTTTTAACAACATTTTTCTTAACGCCTTTCGCTTTCTTTTCTACCTTTCCGGCCGCCGTTCTAAATGTATAAAGTTTCGCTCTTAAACCTATGAATTCAACAATCGGCACGCTTTTACATTCGTCCTTGAATTTACCAAGAACCTTTTTATTAGCAAGCGAATGGCAGGGGTGATTTATCGGATAATCAGACGTGTCAAAATACTGAATAAAATCTTCGTTTTGCATATCACGATAAAAATCAAAAGTTTCAATTTGATAAAAAAAACTGTCAGTATCCATATATAACAATTTAACTTGCGAACCATATTTTGATTTTATAACATCGTAATGAAATTGATACATTAGTGTTTTGCTTAAATCTAAGACGGCTAAACCTACGTAAATCGGTTTATCGAAATATATTTTCACTTTAGTGCACTGTACAGCGCATAGATTTTCAGCGTAAATTATTCTGTCTAAGAATGTAGGTTTACATATAAGTTTGGAAAGACGACGCGGACATGAAACTAATTCTAAGTTTAATCGTTTTCTTACGTTTTCCATACATTTACCAAATACTGCATTGTTCATTAATTTAAAGAAATCTTTTTCAAAATTATTCGATGCTGCCTGTCTATTAGACGTATTTAGATCGATATACGGTTTCAACCATCTTGCTTGTTCAAACTGGAGAATTCTGTGCACATTAATTACTTTTAATCCATGACAAACGGCTTGTTTCAAGACTTCATAATGACAAATATAATTTTTCTTCGTCTCTAAAGTAGCTAGTAATTTGCATTGTTTAGAAAAAGGCGGCGGTTTATTCTCTGGGAGGAATGGTAACTCGTTGTGATCTAAGTGCAAGCTCTCAGGGTATTCAACGTCAACCTCGAAAATGAATCCTATTCGAGATTCTGCAGGAATACTACATACATCTTTTAGGATAATATTTTTTAAATCATCGCGGACCCACATAAAATTTTTAAAAGGTAAGTACCTACTCATAGCCCAGCCGTATAAGTTATTGGCATCGATATAGGTAAGATACTTCCGAGGGGAGTGAGAATCGAAACCATCTTTTACATAAGGATTATTTGCAGACGCGTATTTCGTAACGCACATCGACATTCCACCTCGAATTCCTTTCTCTATGAAAAGAATCGTATCATAATCTGTCAACAGTTCAAGATTTACTTTCGTTTTATACAACATAGCTTCAAACGAAAAACCTGGCGCGGTAAGATAATGTGCACAATCCAGTCCATATTCCGTAAGACACAAGGTTCTAAAATTTTCAAATACGTCGGCTAACAACAAAACATCGCATTTAAGATAAAGATCGCTATAATCTCCAAGGGTAAAAACGTCGTTAACGTGCTGAGATTTAAAATAATCCCATACAGTTTTCGCATGAGCATAATCTTTTTCATCTACATTCGAGTCGGTTAAACTACTGTAAAACTTTTCTTTAGACGGCAGATTTGTTTCGTCTAACACAGACCAAGAGCTGGTATATTCATAAGGATACACACCTTTACGCGTTACTAACGGGAGTTCATTTTCGGAAAAGTATTTCCTGATATGATTCAACTTACAACCGGGCAGATTTGAAACCAGAGCCTCAAGACTATCCGGCATAAATCTAAACGAATCCACAAATTGAATGGACAGTTTTTTTGATATTCTTTTTGAAAACGAGATAAATTTTTCTACAGAGTTTGGTATAGCATAAATATTTTTCGTATCGTAACCCAGCTGTCTAATAATAAAGTGAGAATCATAATTAGACGAATTATGAATGAATACAGGGATTTTCATTCGATTTTGTCTTAACATATTACATTTGCGACATAATGCAGTACGATAACTGCCGGTAAGGTGGCAGTGGTCGCGCTGTGGTGGTAAGTCACGTGTAAATTCTTTTTCACACATTTGACAAGATCTAGCAGACTGAAAAGCGTTCATATCTTCATCTGTCATAATAAGAGGAATATTATTATCAATTGCACGGGCTATTTTTTTAACTATGTCTGTAAGACATTTCATAAACCTCTCAGCTGCATTCTGACCTCTATAAAGGATAAGCGGATTCGGGACTAGATCTTTAATTGAAGATGGTACGGTTTCATCGAATACAAAATACAGACAATAACTCATTGGAATATGTAATTCGGATTCTGCTGTGAACGAACAATTCGGCGACGGTAAACAGGTATGAACCGGCTTTAAAATAGATTCAAAGTCTGCATAAACTACAATAGGAGCGGGAAATTTATGGTGATAGTTTTTAAATTTTAAAATAGGTGCTATTCCATTTTCTGCCGCAGGAACTTCAGCTTTAACGAATTTTGTTTTTTTACATAATTCTAAGTGTGTTGTCATCTTGCGTTCGCTTTCAGAATCATGTTTATAATGCGTAAAACATCGCTTACAAATTACTATTTTATGACTATGTTTACTTATTTGGCTGGAAACTAAACGGGAAAAATCTGATATATAACAATAATGACTAGTATCATTTTGCTTTAGCAAAAGCAAATCGAAATGGTCTTCCAACTCCATGTCACATACTTTGAGAGGAAAGACTTGTTTCTGATCGTCTAACGAGTAAACGTTCACAGAAAGATTATTTTTCTTTTCAAAAAAACGTATTTCGCGTAATAATGTAGGAAAACTTAACATGCTGAAGTCGTACCGATTCGACAGTCTTCTATATCTTTCGTCTACCCTTTCCCGATGCGTACCATCCACGTATTTACAAAGAATTGCCCATTTAAAGCAGTAATCATCATTATTTTTAATATTTATAACCGCCTTTCGCTTATATATTTCTTTCGGTAATGGGAGATACGAAGTACTACGCAAAGGTTGGTATTTATTAATTCTTATCAGAATACCATCGATAAAAACCAACGTCCACCCGCTCCCTTTTCCCTCAAAAACTTCTTCTTCATCGATAATTCGCCAAATAGCATTATCAATAAGTTCTGCTACGTTATATAAATTGAGCAACTCTACGTTTTTTGTCTTAAAACAAATATCTTTGGTTTCATTCAATAACTCTTTACCGTACGTACATTCTAGTAGTACGTTAAATTTGATTGGGCCTAGCGCTGTTACTATTTCAGATAATAATTGAATCATATCACTTTTTAAATTCTCTAAGAAATTCCAAATGTCTTTTGCATTACTATCGGTATTTTTATAATAATACGTTTGAAGATTGCAAGCAAACGCATTTTCTATCAATTGAAATCGATCCGTTCTTCCTATTTGCATTAATCGGATACGCTTGCATCTATTTGAATTTGCCATGCCTAAAAACCGAAAAGAATTTTTTTAATTACAAACTAATTACAAACTACAACTGTAACTCTACACCGCTACCAACTATACACATACGCTCAGATAACCAGAAGAGGATCACTCAGTAAACTGCTTCACGCTTGATATCTTCCTCACGATTCTTTTAGCACCGTCGTCATTTTTTACTTTTTCAACAGCCTGCAACATCAGGTCATCAAATGTAATAAGAACCGGACTTCCTTCGTTAACAACAAAAACAGCACGGTTAAGTGCCTTAGCATACCGCTCTTTCCAATCTTTACCTTCGATATCGGCGGTTTTAAATAATTCGATTTTAACTAAATAATCTCCCGCGGTAAGAGGCGTCGTTAGATCAATTTGCGTTTCATCTAATAAAACACGAATATATTGTTCATACGACTGAGGAGGAGATATTTTTTGAACCTCTTCTCCCAGTAAGACCTCTTTCAAGGTCCGTTTTGTTCCTTTCTGTGGCTTCATAATACTCCACAGTAGATCTACATCGCCTTCATCGAATTGTTTCTTGTCCACTGCTGGGATATGTTTTATGCTATCTAAGAAGAAAGATATCGGTAACGTTCGGCAGTTTTCATTAATTTCCCCCATCTGATTATCATCCAAAGAAGTAGATACATGCAATTTAGATTTTATCGTTGTCAAAGCCAGCGTTAATACATTTACTAATGAAGATAGATTCATCGATAAATTTCTTTTATCGACTCTACCAAACGCCTCTTCCCAATCGTTTATACAGATCAACCCCATAGTATAGAATTTAATAATAATATCTATCAGGTTAAACTTATTTGTCTCGTTCACTGATGGAACCGCTTTTTGATATTTAACTTTACGACGAGGGGCTAACGTAGCAAGCCGTCTACCGCCTCCCGCGGTTGATGGAGCTTGACCACCATCACCGATCGCCTGGCGGGCAACTCCTGAGGTCGATGGAAGCTGTCCATCAACGATCGCGGGTCGTGTTACCGACGGCGGCGGCGGATTAGCGGTAGCTACTGGTTGACGACCGACCCTCGAATTTGACGGTATTTGTCCGTCATCATCCATTGTACTTCGAGCTATATCTTCAAACATCATTATGTCTTCGTCAGCTAGCAAATCGAATATTTCTTGTTGCTGCTGAGACATCTGCAACATACAGGGTTTTATTATTTCAATGAAACATTTTTTGAATTCACTTTTAGAAATAGGAATAATGAATCCTATCTCTGAAAAGATTTGTCTTATTTTTAATGGAATATAGAAGGATTTTATCGCTGTCGCAATACATGTCGCAACAACGGTAGTAACAGAATATCTGTTAATATTTGCTACAGCAAAACATTCATTTATCAGTTCATGGGTTTTATTCACTACCGCCTCCAGTTCGCACATTATGCTTTGCATCTGAGACGCGATAGCATAGACAAAATGATGCGGCGTAATACCTACTATTCGCCAGTGCAACGCAGTTAATGCTAGCACCTCAAATCTGCAAATCTCTTCATGACAATATGCATTCATCGTATATTCAACTAATTTATGGATCCGTATAGGATGAACTTCGAAAAATTTAGACACAATCAACAAACAACTACATGCTAACAATTTCAAATGATCATCTCTAGTATTTTGCTTAAATCTCACACGGTCGAAATTAGCCAAAGCGCAATAAAATACCGAATACTGTTGTCTTTCGCGAATACACACTTGTAACAACCACCGTGCTATTACTTTTCGCTTTTCATCAAATATCATCATATCGGGTAAGATTTTATATCCTAATTGAAATGATGTCAATAACGACGTTAAAAAACATCTAATGCTATTTAAATCGTCGTTATCCACTATCGGTAGGGTTTGTTCCATCTGAAAAAAAACGTTATTATATAATATTACTATTACTTATACAAAATACAATTACGAATACTATTTTTAGTAATAAATAATCCCACTCCATCCGTTGAGATGAAGTGGGTGATATATCTGCGAAAACGGAATAGGATTAACTGCAATAACTCTAACAACATGAAACATTTCATCTATATCCATTTCCCATTCTTCTATATCGGATTCGTCTGAATCTATAACCAATTCTATTTCATATTCTGGGAAATATTCTTCTAAAGCATCAACTAAACTATCCATTTTTGTACTATCATCTAGAGTTATTTGCCACGTAGTTTGGCACTGAGATGGAATACCGGCGCATTCAACACAAACTTCATCATCATCATCATCATCATCATCAACATCATCATCATCAATATCATCATCATCATCATCAAATGTAAACATATTTGATACTGTAAAATCATATTTTTTTTTCGGTATACACATTTTCGATTTTAATCTAAAAAAGAAATAACGATAGTATATTACTATTTCATAATATACAACAGTAAAATAAAAACTATTAACTATTACTAATTATTCTATGGAATAGTAGTCGGTTGCGCGCTTACCTTTGTAATATACCGATGAAACAAAATAGCACGTCGTAAGGTGTAAACAGGTTGTCACACTACCGTAGACTATTGATTTTAATTTAATCTGAAAAATAAAAAAACCAATATATTAATTTTAATCTGTAAAAGTAACAAATGTTGTGTTGAATTGCATTTAGAATTATTACACTAGTGAAAATTTGTTTATAATTATTTTTAATAAAGAAATAACGTTACTATTTTCATAAAAAACAAAAAAATATTAACTAATGTCTTACCATATATATATATGAATAAAACAACAAATAATAACTAATACTATTTTTCATAATGATGCAAAGGTTTATATTTATAAAAATAATATAATGTAAAAATTTACTTATAACTTTAAAGAAATAACGTTACTATTTCATAAAAACAAAAACATTTTAACCAATTATTCTATGTAACAGTAGTCGATTGATCACTTACCTTTGTAAGAAGTCGATGGAAGATTAGCACGCTGTAAAGAGATATACTAGTTGTCACACTGCCGTAAAGACTTTAAATTTAATCTGAAAAATAAAAAAAACGAATATATTAATTAATCTGTAAAGGTACCAAATTTTGCATATGAAATTATTATATATTTGATATAACATTACCTGTTTAATGCTTCACATTCTCCGAATCGATAAATAGATTCCTCGGATCGAATTAAACCGATTGATAATGATTTTAAGAAGATGATGTGATAACATAGAGGTCAGTGCGTAGGCATTTTCATGCCTTTTGCAGCAGCTTTGTTATCAATCATCATTCCCAATCGCTTTCTTCATCCTCCTCTCCAGCGGGGATGAGATTATTACCACCTCGCAACCCATCGAAATTTACAGCTAGGAATGGAGAGTTGAGCATCGCCTCTATGATCCGATCATAGTTCCCCGCATCTAGATAGGGAACGATAGATTCCTCAGCTTCATTATCATAAGCAGCAAGCCGTACCACGCGCTCTACTGTTATCGGTTCACCACATCCGTTATTTTCACACGGACGGAGCACAAACGGTGACCGTATGTCTTCGTCGATCACAAAGACTGTGTGGAAACACTCATCCTCTATTCGAAGATTTCTGGTCGAGCGTCTTGGGCTTGCGCGCTCGATGAGAGACTGCAAGGTGGTATTCTCGTTGTTGCACAGGTTCTTCACAATGTACGAACCATTCGACATCATGAAGAAAGCGCGCACGAGATTTGTACGGTCAGGACATTTGCATAAAATTACACAGTGTTCGCCAACCGCAGCAGTAGCGATTGGTTGATGGAAGTTTAGGATGTGAGGTGAAGGTGGGCGTAAAAGCGGTAATGCGGCAGCTCCTTCAAGCGAGCTGCTAGAGGAGGCTACCTCAGCACGGAGGCGAGGTGCAACCCTAGCCACCGCTCGCTCGATGTTTGGAGCGAGGTTTCCGGCTGCACCCTGTGCTTTCTCCTCCACTCTATCAATGGGTGTGGAGGACTGTAATTTGTTTAGATTAACTCTCACATCGGCAGATGCGGAAATTGTAATCTCAATGGAATTATCCACGAGATTACTTTTAGCTAAGCGGACTGTGGGAAGTTTATCATCATCATCATCAAAATTTATCACCAACAATCGGTCTCCTTTTTTTATCGAAATTACGGCCATCTGAAAAACACACAGCCCATTTTAGATTTTATGATGTGTACTACATCAATACCTCATCTAAACAAAAAGCTAAGCAGATGGTTTTCGATCTTGCATATTTAATATGACTTAAGATTAAAATTAAAGGATATTATGAATTATTTCAATACTTTTAAAATCAATCTAATCATTTATAAAATTAATTATTAATTCTTTTCATTTAAAAAATCATAAGATATTATTTTTTTAAAATTCAAATTATCTAAATCTAATTATCATCATTTAATAAAAAAGTATTTTTTGTTATGAAAATAATTATTTTATTTAAATATAAAAAATTAAATGATATTATTAAACATCTTCTAATTAAAATCTAATTATCAGCATTTAATAAGAAAGTATTTTTTTTATGAAAATAATTATTTTATTTAAATATAAACATCTAATTATTATGAATTAAAATCTAATTATCATCATTTACTAAGAAAGTATTTTATTTAAATATAAAAAATTAAAGGATATTATTAAAAATCTTCTAATTATTATGAATTAAAATCTATATTATTTAATTCATAACTATTAAATCTTTACATATTATTTTTAACTTAAAATCGTAAAATCAAATTAATATGATATATTATTTTAGTCTTAAAAATCTATTCATTTATAAGAAATATTTATTAGTTCTTTACATTTTACAAAATCATAAAACTATTATTTTCAACTTAAAAATTTAATTATTGATAATATTTAAAAATTCAAATTATTAGGAAAAAGATTTTTTTATGCAAATAATTATTTTAAATCTAATTACCATCATTTAATAAAAAAGTATTTTTTGTTATGTAAAATATTATTTAAATCTAATTATCGCAATTATTTAAAAATTATAATTATTATGAAAGTTTTCTCACCTTGATAATATTTTTTTAACGTCGTCGTCGTCGTAGTACAGCGAGTTAGTACACTGATAAGACACTATAACTCTATGAAGAAATCTGTCTGCTTTTATATAAAACTGACGTACTTAAAAACAGATAAACAGGAAACCGCACACAAAAATAAAATTATTGTTATTTTATATTTCGCAAAAGATAAGAAATATGATTAAAATACATTGTTTTTAAATTACTGATATTATTATTATAATTTAATAATAATATTTTTTTCTATTGGTAAACAGGAAATCCGTGCGAATTACATAAATTATTATTGTTATCAGACGAACTAAAAACCACACAATTATTATTTTAAAGATAATTAAACTGTTTTTTTTTCTCTCTTGGTAAACAGGAAATCCGCGCTCGACGCGAAAATACATTTACTACAAAAGATAAGAGATATTGTTTTAAAAGTATTATTATAATTTAATAGTAATATGTAAACAGGAAAACCGCGCGAAAAGGGGAATTACAGAAATTATTATTATTATTATCAACTGACGCAGTGGACTTGATAACATATATTATGAAACAATTATTAAAGATAAAGAGATATTGTTTTAAAATTGGTAAACAGGAAAACCGCGCGAAAAGGGGAATTACAGAAATTATTATTGTTATCAACTGTCGCGGCGGACTTGATAACAATTATTACTAAAGATAAGAGATATTGTTTTTAAAAATATGGTAAACAGGAAAACCGCGCGAAAAGGGGAATTACAGAAATTATTATTGTTATCATCTGTCGCGGTGGTCTTAATTACACTATTACTATTATTATGTTGAGGTGTTGCCAAATCTATTTTGCGTGCGACGTTGCCAGCACTATTACTATTACTATTACTATTACTATTACTATTATGTTGAGGTGTTGCCAAATCTATGCGACGTTGTCAAATCTATGCGACGTTGCCAAATCTATTGCGACGTTGTCAAATCTATTGCGACGTTGTCAAATCTATGCGACGTTGCCAAATCTTTGCGACGTTGTCAAATTTATGCGGCGTTGCCAAATCTATGCGACGTTGCCAAATCTATGCGACGTTGTCAAATCTATGCGACGTTGCCAAATCTATTGCGACGTTGCCAAATCTATGCGACGTTGCCAAATCTATGCGGCGTTGCCAAATCTATGCGACGTTGCCAAATCTTTGCGGTGTTGTCAAATCTATGCGACGTTGCCAAATCTATTGCGACGTTGCCAAATTTATTGCGACGTTGCCATATCTATTGCGACGTTGCCAAATCTATTGCGACGTTGCCAAATCTATTGCGACGTTGCCAAATCTCACCTTAGGTTAGGTTTGGCAACGTCGACTTAGGTTTGGTGACCTTGACCTTTGGCAACGTCGACTTAGGTTTGGTGACCTTGACCTTTGACCTCTGACCTTTGACCTTGTCCCAGAACCGGCATTTCTATACTACTAATGATGAATAATATTGCAACAAAAAACGAAATAAAACTGTTTGATACTTGCACAAACACACGAAAAAAAGGAAAAAAACCGTAGCAAATACTATTAAAAGCGTAATATTTAAAGACTATCACAGCAAAATGCAGAATAAAGAAAACCCGTCCTTAGATAAACACCTTTCTTTGTTTTCTTTTACAATTCTTATGTTAGCAAGGTCTTATATAAAAATAAAACAAAAAAAAACGAAGTCAAATTGAAAATCTTTTTAACTCAAAGAAACAAAATTACAACAAAAGGAAAAAAATAACATAACAAACACTTTTCCATAAATGATTTGCATCGATGAATCGCATACATCTACTACATACACGCGCGCGCGCTCGCGCATACACACAAATATTACATAAACATAAATTTATAAAAATGTACGATTTTTCTAATTTTAAAGACTTTTTTTTTGTAAATAGAAAGAAGTAACGTTTAAAGCAAACAATAAAAAGAACAAAACAAAAAAAAAGAAAGAAACTGAAAAGGCCAGAATAAAACCCGATTAAGATCTTCAAGGGAGCTGCTGTTTTTCTTTTAGTGGACGAGATGAAACGAGTAAATCTTCGGTTTCTATAGTATAGCAAAAAAGTAAAAGAATAAGAAACAAGGAAACACGTGAACTAACAAAAGGAAACGCGATTCTATTGAAAAGTAAACTCATTATAACTTTTCTATAACAAGAGTCTTACTTTCTTATGTAGCAGTGATTATTAAAAGAAAAAAAGAGAAAGAAAAAAAATATATATTTAGATATATATATATATATATATATATATATATACAAACACACACACACATTATATTAATATGAGATATTTCCCATAACGATAAGACGTCCGAAATTATTACACTTTCTACAGCTAACTATTCAGTTTTTTGGTTTTTTTTTAAGTGATAAAAATAAAATTGTTTCACACCACTAAAACAACAAAAAGCAAACGAAAACAAATTTATGAATCATTTTTAACGAAATTTTATCGTAACTGCGAAATCAATATATGAACCGGATTTAAACAACTTTATACTTTGTGAACAATCTGTACAAGATAAACAACAAAACAAAAACGTATTCGTATATATACAGAATGATTCAAAGAAACGGGAAATTTTGAAAGTTGTATTGGTAGCCGTGGGCGATTGGTACCACTTGATAAGTGGCGCCAGTCTCTCTAATCTAACCTGCCATTTAGTTGTCATGGATCCTTGGAGTGGTGCGCAACGTGCATTTGCTATCAAGGCGTTTTACAAAAACAATGACAGTGTGGAGGGAGCGCGTAGAGAATTTCGCCGTCATTTTAATCTGGGACGGCACGACCGTGTTCCATCAGCACATGCAATTAAAACATGGATATCTAATTTTGAGGAAACCGGTTCGGCAATGAAAAAGAAACCTCCAGGCCGTGAGCGAACCGTCTGTACACCACAGAATGTTCAAGCTTTACAAGATGCTGTCACACGAAGTCCACATCGGTCAATCCGTCGTCTCTCAGCATCTTCAAAATTGCATAGTTCTAGTATTCGAAGAATGTTATTGAAGGACTTGCAATACCATCCATACAAGTTGCAGATCGTCCAGGAACTGTAACCGAACGATGTAGTTGTAAGCACAATTCTGTAATGTAATGCTTCAGAAGATGAATGATAACGAAGAGTTTGTTCACGAACTGTGGATGTCACACGAAGCGCATTTCCACCCCAGTGGATTTGTTAACAAGCAAAATTTCAGGTACTGGGTACAAGAAAATCCTACGCAGCTACACCAGCGTCCCTTGCACAGTCAGAAAGTGACCGTGTGGTGTGCTATATCATCTTACGGTGTTATAGGCCCTTTTTTTTTTGAGGATAACAACGGTCTTGCGATTACAGTGAAGTCGGTTCGTTACGTAGCCGTGCTTGAAACCTCTGTTGTGGAACAACAAAAGAGATTTCCACCGATTCTTAACACAGCCTGGTTTCAAAAAGGCGGAGCAACGTCACATACTGCACGAATATCGATGGCAGCTGTACGCCGATTGTTTGGACAACGTGTCATTTCACGAAAATGGTGACATTAGATGGCCTCCCAGATCGCCTGATCTCTCAGCTTGCGATTACTTTTTGTGGGGTCACCTTAAAAGCAAAGTGTTCCACAGTAGACCTGCTACAACGGAAGAACTGAAGGCAAAGATCCAAGAAGCAATTGCGGAAATCCCAGTGGAGATGTTACGTCAAACCGTGAACAATTTAACGAAGAGACTTCGTGAGTGTTTACGTAGAAGAGGAGGTCACCTGGAAGATGTCATCTTTAAAAAATAAACTAAAATGTATGTATTCTAAAATGGCAACATTTGTACAATTACATGAAATAAAATTCATTTTCTAAAAAAAATTTTTCAGTAACGTTATTTAATTTTTTAAAATTTCCCGTTTCTTTGAATCACCCTGTATTTCAGACAACATATTTATTGCATTCTCATGAAAAATTATCCCAGTAAGGTCTGAATAATTTTAATATCTCTCCCCCTAACCCTTTAATATTTCTATCATAAAGAAAAGCGGAGCTGAATATATAAATACATACAAGTAACTAGACAAGGTACATTACAGAGATACAAATATATACAGGTACATTAAAAAAAAAATTAATAAACGGAAATTGCTAATGTAACCATTTTTGCAACCAGAGTAAAGAGCTGACATTGTAATACATTCCTGGCACTGGTTATTTATTCTTACATAGTGGAAAAATTATGATTCACGAAAAATTCACCTAAGATTTCTTATTTGGGATGGGAGCAATTCATGACGAAAGTTATGGTAAAATTAACAAACGAAAAAGATTTGAAAAAAACCGAGATGTTTTAATTTTTTCTGCTCCATCGCCTCCAAAATTACCTTCCAAAAAGATCGTTTGATTTTTCTTCGTCTACTATGTTAAATGAAACAAACTAAAAAAAATCCAGTGAAAAATAGACAATCAACGTTATTCTAATTTTAATAATTATAACTAATATGAAAAGTTTAAATAAACCAAAACATTTTTAAAGAATTTAAGAAATCGATATTTTTAAACGTTGACCGGCTTCCCCAACACCAATATTGCCTCGAAGTATTTTTTTCTTTTTTTTATGGTGTTACTTGCACTACTATTATACTTACGAAGACATAAAAAAATTTTGTTAAAATTATGCAATAAATAAAAATATAACTTTTTTCAATTTTTGTGAAAGGGGGAATAATTTTGAGGCAATTTATTTTTTAAATTGTTAAACTTGCACGCATGTGCCGAGCTTAATATAAATCGGAGTTATGTTTGCAAAACTTTGACAAAATTGTCCCCAAAATCTATCTATCCAATCTCTTGGATATATTGACCCCAAAATATTACTAATAAATTGCCCCATTTACAAGAGTTCTGTACAAAAATTCATCAAAATCGGTTTATCCAGTCAAATTATTAATATTCTAACAAGCCAACACACGTACCCCCAATACATACGTACCAACATTATCCCCAATTTCTGTTTTCTTGGGGGGGGGGGGTCCCTGGGTTATAAAACGTCGAGAAATCCAATAAACCCATACCCCATTTTTTGACTGATTACCATATTTTCCTTTTAGCAGAATGGGTCTCTAGAGCTATGATGCCAAGAAAGTAAATGTCTGTGTAAAATGGCCGTATAATAAGAAGAATTACTTTAAAAATACTGTACTGATTGTTCAAACCATCTAAAAGAAAAAACTGATAGAAATATTTTTCATTTTCTAAATGAGGATTAACTCTATTTTGCTAACGGTTGGTGTGCTTTTATCTAACTTTATTTTATTAGAAAAATATTAAGCACATATATTATTGTGAACTTATTATAAATTCCAAAGATTTTGCAAAACGTTTTGATTAGAAAAACGAGACGTAACGGACCGCTCGATGTCAACTGTATGTTACGAGATAAAAGTCTATTACAGCTAGATAAGTCAATAGATATATATTTTTTCTTTCTTTACTTAATTTTCTTATTGCTTATGGATCGAATATTGAAACTGTATTAATTTTTTTTATACAAGCATATACAGCCTTTCAATAGCGGATTTTCCAACATAGTTGCACTTAATTATGGATTAAGTAATCAAAACGGGTAAATAATTTTAAAAGCAAAGATTAATAACGGTTAGTAATTAAGTAAAGGTTAAATTGTAACGATCTTTTTGAAGCGAAAATCGGGATAAAAATTAAAATGGCCTTTCATGCAACAGCTGATTATGATGATCAAAGAGGAAAACTAAGAACAGAGAACACTCCACCAAGTATTTCCTCCCCCTTTAATTCTCTCACACTATGTAGTGTGATCCTCTCTTTGTACAGGAAAGCTGGAAGCTTATAGATAACATAAACAAGCAGCACGATCCCACTTACCGGTACAACAAGCCCTAACCTCGTATGCATATATATATATATATATATATATATATATATATATATATATACACACGATAATAAAATTCAAACACATCCTAAACTGTCTTAACGTTACATACACATACAAAATCCATTCAAAAGATCTTTTCTACAAAAAAAAGTTTATACTACTTCATAATTTATGAGCATTAAAAGAAAGTTACTTTAAAGCTTTTTAAACGAAAATTAAAATTTTAATTAATTCTTGTTAAAAAAAAAATTGAACTGAAATTATAAACAAAATTTACATTACCGTAAATATAATCGCACGTGAATAAAACCAAACATTAAATTCAGAAATACTACACCATCATTTACAACATAAATAAATATACATTAACGATTACAAAAACCAGTTAGAATTTTATTAGCTGAATATATTAAAAAGGTTAAAAATTATACAAAGATAACTTATTAAAAGAATTTTAGTTCGAAAATACTCACATACATTTAAAAAAATAAACAAAACACAACTGTTTTGCATACAGACAAGATCAAACAAAAACATTGAAGGGGTCCGTGAAGGGATTCCAATCAAAATAAACAAACATAATGATTTGTAAATCATACTGAAATAACATATTTAAAGCGAAAAAATAAACAGGAATACCGTGTAAAATACGGAGCCTTCGTAACTTGTTTTAACTTTTGAAAAACAATACATGTTTACGAATAACTTTTTTGAATTACTTCATGAAATAAACACGGATTCTTTCGTAAAATTATGTTTTACTATAATAAAAACCGATAAATCTAAAACCTTACTTCAAGATTAATTAAAATATATATCCTTGCTATATATATATAGCAAGGATATATATATATCTGTCGTAATTATTTCATTTTTGATCATTAACTAATTTTTCTTTGATGACAAAATGTTCATGTAAATTACATTTTTAGTACCAATATATGTGCATTAATGAAGAAATGGCGCCAATAAATCATTAATATCTATATTTTACAATGGAACAGAGTAAGAGTAACGAAGTTTCATAAAGAAAAATATGATGTTTTTGACAACCAGTGCTTTTACCAACATATAGAACCAATAAATATAAATTGAAACGTCTTCGAAATCAAATAATACATAAAAAAAAAAAGCTAACAACGAAGATGTTATACTTTCCTGAAATGGGGTTTTATTCCTATATAGTGGAAAAATAATGATATATGAATAAAAAAAGTTTAAAAAATTCTAAAACAATCGATATTTTTCATTTTGATCGACTCCCCAACCCGAATTTATTTTTTTGGGCCACTTGCATTACTACTATGCTCAGGAAGAGATAAAAAATTCAATTAAAAATATGCGATAAATAAAGAGGTAGCCTTTTTTGATTTTTGGGAAGGGGAGAATTATGAAACATGTGAAGCCACGTACGCATGTACTGAGCCTAATATAGAGTGAGGTTATTTATTCAAAATTTTGATAAAATTGACCGAAAATATACTATCTACCCCACCACTGGAGATACTGATTCCAAAAAAGTTTACCAACAAACTACCTCATATATACAATTCTCGGTGCCAGATTTCATCACAATCGGTTTATCCAGTAAAAGACTTAAAACACGCCAACACGCGTACATATGAACATTATCTCCACTTTTTTTTTTTTGGGTGGGGGTACCTAGGTCATGAAACTTCGAGAATTGCAAAGCAAAATCTTTCCTGATTTTTGACTAATTACCTTATTTTCCTTCTTTCAGCATAGCTCTACAGAATTCGTTCTCACAGTGAGCAATAACGGCTCCTTGTGGGCGTGGATGCCTTCACAGGGGGCGGTAAAAGGCCCTCAGAAAATTAGGAGCGTTCAGGCGATCTAGGAACGCGATGGCTGATTGAAGAAAAGGAAAAAAATTTATTTTCCTAATATTTCAAACTAAAATTAAATACCTACTACCCTAGTACAAAAAATTAAAGGGACACCTACCAATATTTTATGATAAAAAATGATTGTATTAACACTTCTATTACTTAGAAACCAAGAAACTTAGAGACGAATAAAAAAAAAAATTAAAGCCTGAATACTCTACTTTTGACAGTACACTTCAGATTTCAAAAATCATCAAATTAAAAAAAAAATCAGTGAGAAGAAAATTTTTTAAAATTGAAAGCTTTTTTCTTCATGTTTGATCGAGTGCATGGGGCAAACGAATTTTTACATAACGAATTAAATTGCATTAAAATCGTTTAAAAGCTTACCTTTAATTTATTTTTTTGTATGTCTACGATTTTTCTGAATCGAAATATTCCACTTTAAAGAGAAAAGGCCACTTTATCTTCCGATCTAATCAACGTATTGATACAAATAAATATGGAATTTAAAGGGGTTTGATCTACCTGATATAACTTTAATGACAAATTGTGAGGTGTTTAACATAGCGTTGCAGTTTGCGGCTTTTGTTCAGTTTGTTCCGAGGTATTGAAATCTTTAAAGACTGAAACTGCAACATGTATTACCCTCTCGCAGCTTAATCCAAGATATACCACGTTTAAAAACGATTGAAATTGCTGTTTTTAAGAGCGCATCTTAAAAACAGCAATTGAAATTATTATTTTTGTAATAAAAATAAAAATTTTCAAATAAAAAAAAGTTTACAAATTTTGGGGGCGCAAGAAAATATTTGATTCTCAATGTGTACAGTGGGCGAAAATGTTTGAGAATCAATGCTCTAGAGTTATGATATTACGAAAATAAAATAAAAGTAAGAAAATTACCCGACTGTTAAGATTTATAATTTAATTCGGATGATAACTCGCTGAAAATAATTTGAGCAAGTAAAACTAGCTGTTTAAAAACATTCAATGCTTATTAGAAAGGATGTTTTTACAGTCCGTAAAAATCAATTCAGTTAATCCGTACCATTACATAAAATACAAAAAAATAAATCGATACGTAAAAAATAATTTTGGTACGGCTGAACACCAGAAGCATATTATACAAAACGATTAACATACAAAGCAGAAAGCTTGTTATAAGTACAGTAATGATATAATTAAATCATCAAGAAATTTGCTCCAGACTGGAAAATACAAGAAAGAAATAATATTCATTAATCGAATTTATACTATTTTTCATATCACCAACTTAATGAATATGTTCAATAAAGTGGGAAAAATATATTATCCTAAAACCTCTTTTAAACGAGAAATTAACCATTAACATTAACAACAAAATTAACCTAAGACCAGCGTAATTTGAATATTACGACAATGAAAACAATCGCGAAACAGAATTGCGAAAAAGAGGAAAGAATCAATGCATATCTTAAACCTACTACCAACCTGGCAAAAAATAATCTCTAATTATCTCTGATTCTCTGATTATCAAGAATTAGGAAAACTTCTATGAAAAATGGTTATATACTAAGCTATCAACCAATAAGAAAAATTCTCTTAAATTACTGAATGACTGAAGTGTGAAAAAAGAAAATGTAACAGCAAGTAGCTGATGAAGAATGAAACGATGGATAATTTTAATAAGAGGAAAAAAGATAATTTTTCATAGGAATTTATTTAATTGTAGACTATAAGTCATGATATTTAGGCTTAGATTTATGACCTACCTAGGAATAACTTCAGACCTTAAAACTGATCACATAAAAATGAACTGCAAAAGCAGATCCAAAATAATTGAATCAATGGATTTGGCCATTATTAATTATCCTTTTACTTCTACTTCCATGTTGTGGTGACAATCACGAGACGACAGATACAACAATTCGTTCAAATATTGAAATAAATACTTGGTCAAGCCAATTTCTCTTCAGAATCTTTTTTTTTTTTATTGTACAAAACTGTTTTCATGTGTTCGTTATTGTTTAAACATTTTTGTAATTTTACTACCTAAATAAAAAATTTTTGCAAATTCTGAAATACTACAATCTTACTTAAATATTTAACTTCCTTTATTAATTTTGTCAATTTATGCCATTAATTAATTTTTATAACTGGAAATAACAATTCATCAGATTATCTTAACACTTTTTTTTTGTCCTTGGACTATAACTATGGCAGCTTATTTTTCTACAGTTATTCATTTTTTCTTCGGTGTATAAGTAATACAGCAATAGTGATATATAATAGCCTTGTGTCACTCGTAATAATCCAGTTTCCTTTCCTGCTTTTTAATCTTAACACCATATTCTTATAATTCTCCTTTCTCTACAATTTAAACTTTTCTTTTTTACTTCCTTATACAAAGTAAAGGAAGTATTGTGATTGCGAAAAATTTCTGTTTTCAGATTTTAACGGAAATATCAATTTTGACTAGTTTCGGCGTGACCTCTATATATATGTATCTCGCATAACTCAAAAACGATTAGATTAGCCGTAGGAAGTTGAAATTTTAGATTTAGGACTGTTGTAACATCTAGTTGTGCACCTTCTCTTTTGATTGCAATTGACTGGACCAAAAGTGTCCAAAAAAAGCTCATAATCCAAAACAGTTGCATTTTAGACTTTTTCTTAACTGTAGTAATAAGGCCTGAGAGCTTTTCAACGATATATCATAAGTGGTACTTATTATATTCATTGGTTCCAGACTTATAGCCAAATAAAATTTTAATCAATTAAATATTTGGATCTTACAAGAGGAAGGCACATCGGTTCGAATCAGACTTCATCTCCTTTTTTTTTATTTATTTAAATACATTGATTTATTAATAATTATTAACCTCCAATTGAAAAAGGTTTTACAATAAATAATAATTCAATAATAACAAAAAAAATATCAGAAGTTAGTAATGAAATAAAATTTTATGTACTTTTCATTTAAAAAAAATATGTATATGTAATTTAATAGGCGTACAAGGAAGACATGTGGTGTCCACATCGATTTTTTAAATCTTAAATATCCAATTCAATCCCTAATTATCAGAAGTTTAAAGATATGAATCATAAAAACCTCATAAAAACCTTACTACTTAACAAAAGACGGATTTTTTTTTTATTATATGAAAGTTTTAATAATAACCATTATACTGATAGATTACATGAAAACAAAAAAAAAAAATAATAATAATTTAACTGCAATAAAATACAGGAAGTGAAAGGTATTATGAATGTAATTAAATTTTATGCAGGAGTATTGTAGGCAACTCTTGTAGCCACATCGAGTAATTCGTGGACACTAGAAACGTAGTAAACAATAAAGTCGCAGTGCACCATGCGGGCACAATAATACCACTATCTCCATACAAGTAATAAAGCTCTTTGAAACACAAGAGATTAACGCATATAAATTACAATGTATTAGATCATTAAATTCATTATAAAGCATTCATTAATTACAAAATAAGATAGGATATTTATACCTAATGTAAAACAAAAATAATTCTGTTTATTAAAAGTATTCTTAAATATATATATATATATATATATATATATATATATATATATATATACGATTATAGTTTATTTAAACTTATATTTACTTTGTTTTTAAAGTGATGCTTCAACTAATTATTTTATTAAATGGAAAATTAAATAACAATTGTTAAATTTGAAGCCCAGGAATAGACTTATTTGTATCAAATAAAGTTCCTTAATTGCATCTTTTATTATGTAGATTATGCGACATAAAAGTTGCTTATAAACGAAAATACGTACGTTATTTTTGTCGTCTTTATCCAGCAATAAGAACACTTCTATAAATCTAATAATGGAAGAATTAGCAGGATAAAGATCTAAATTGAAATTACTCCAAAAAATTAAGTTTTCCTTAACATAATAGGGCTGATTCCTAACAATTTATATTGGAATAAGCCAGGTTTTGCAAGTAATATATAGTCTATTATTATTATTATTATTACTTATAAGATTTTTTAGATATCTTAAACAAAAATCTATGAAATATATTTGTCTTCTATTATGCTCATTTTTTATTAATAAAAACATCTTTAAATACTACTAACGGGTCAGAACAATTTAAAGTATACTGACTACAAATACCTGAAAAGAAACTAAATTACAAAAGATATAATATTAATAACTGAAGTACACAGATTTTTGACGAAGAAAACTTCACAACTTCATCCCAACGGAGGCTAGTGCCTCAATCTAAAGCTTAAAACCTTCCCTGGAAAACAAAAAATATATTCTGAAAATTTGAAATCAATCGGTTGGTTGGTTCTTACGTGATACTGTTGCAAACGGATAGACAGAACCCGCCACAAACTTTCGCATTTATATAATACAATAATATACAAACTTAATAAATATTTTCCTAATTTTATAAAATAAAATTAATACTGCGTGTTATGTAACAATCTTAATCTATTACGTACCAAATAATTAACTTTACACAAATTTTCCAGATCTCTGGACCATGTAACGATACAGATCGAAGAAATGTTGACAATCAACAATATAATTTCAACCAATGCTCAGGTAAAAATGACACGACCGTTAGCTGTTATTATAAAACCTAGACAACCCTGCAGAATTGTATTAGGTCAAGATCTGTAGGTCAGGAAGACTAATCATTTATTCAATAGAAGTATACACCTGATTGATGCAATACCCCTGACAAAAAATGTACACGCCAAAAGTTTATGTATTGTACATTTAACAAGCACTACTAATAAATAATCAGCGAGAAGTCCGATTCAAGGACAATCTTCCGCATAAGGAATCAGAAAAGAAAAACTTCCAATTAAAAATTCATACGAAATAATCATGTTCAGGAAAATTAATATTTTAACTTCTGATTTATTTTAAATCAAATTTTCAACGGCCTTAACGAAGCTAAGCAACACAGGTCTTCCTTAATAGATGTATCATTTACATTATGTTCTGTACCCATCCATCCAGCCTCTAACAGGATCACTTCAAAAAAGACATCTGAGTGAAAAAAATCTATCGATCCTTTCCGTCTAATTCCAGAAGAAAAAAAATGAGAGATTTTGGAAAAATTTTGCTATACTCAAATTTCTAAAGAAACCATATACCAAAATAAATAAATAAAAACAGAAAAGAATGGAAGAAAAGGAAACAGATTTATACGTAATAATAATAATAAATAATAGTAAATAATAATAATAAAAATAAATAATAATATTTCCAATTAAATTAATTACAAATCGTACTTATTATATTTTTCAAACAAAATAAATGTAAATTTCTTAATAATACCATTTAGACAACATTCTAAATAGTTAGGTATCTCTAGAGGCAAGCCTATTTCAGAGATTACCAGCAATACAATTACTACAATAAGAACAAAAATAAAACAATTTAATATTAACTTAAAAGAAGCGATAAATAGTATTCACCATAAACCTAATAATATAAAAGATTGTTAATTAGTTATGCCTGCTTGTTAATAAAAAAAGTTTTTACAACTTTCACGTTACTACTAAAGATTTCTCATTACTAATAATGATCTACAATATCAACGCGAAAGATTCTTACTTTCCGAGGCAAATAAAATAGATTTTTTCCAAAAAATCAACCCCCCACCGCTTAAAATTCCAATATATGTTTTCTGTTCTTTTGCTTTATCACCCTTCTTCGGTTTAGTTTTCAATTTTTTTTTTAAGTCTATACTTCATATTTACAGCTATCAAGAAATGTGAACAATTTTTAAAATTATAGACCCAGCTTAAACTGCATAAATGTTTTTTTACAACATTTTCTTTTTCTTATTTTAATCTGTATTGAAGGGATGTGTTAAATTTAGAGAAAACTTTACTCAAGCAAAACTGTTAAGCTTTTTCATTAACTTCTTTATATTTATTCCCCCACCTCTAAAAAATTAATTTTTTTTATACTACTATATTAAAGTATTTTGTACTACGAAAAAGCTTTGGCACCTATATTATATACCCGATCCAAAATGAGAAGTAATTTTTTTTTTTATAACTTTCATGAAACCTTTAAATGGAGTAGCCGCGAAAACCATGCAATAATTTGCCATCTTTTTTAATATAATAATAAACAATTCTCTAACTGGAACGACTTTTCTTTACTTTATGAACAAAATGGTGTTTATTTTAATTTTTTCTATGGTAACCATTTTCTGTAACGAAAGGAATTTTAAAATAAAATGTTAGACAAAAAATTGTTTTTAATGAGTTTACTCAGCTTAGTTTATAAATTCTTTAACCGGTCGTAAAAAGATTTCATTCTAGTTCTAACATTTTACAATTAAGAAAGAATATGCTAAATTTAAAAAAAAAACGTGATATACCAAGAGAAAATATTAAAAATAAACTAACATATATTCAACTAAAATGATTTAAGAGTGTGTGACGATGGATAGAAGGAAAGCTGAGAATAGAAGAAACAGCTGATAGGAAAGCATAACAGGATGAAGAATAATTATATTGATAAGACCTGTCTAAGGGCAGAATACAGATGATGACGACAAGATTTAAAATAATTAACGAATAAGACAGAATTTAAAGAATCTGATGATCTGGCAATTGTGTATGCCAGCAACAGCTATGGTGAGGTACAAATTGCAACGAGCGATCAATGCTCTAAATGAAGTTGCTAAAGAGTAACGGATTCCAATTCTCACCAGAAAAAACGTGCTGTGTACACTTTTGTAGGAAGAGAATTCCTCATCAAAGTCCTGCGTTGACAATTGATGATAATCCAATACAATATAAAGATAGCGTTAAGATATTTAGGACTAGTATTGGATAAATCCCTTACATGGGGATTACATATACAGGACTTGAGTGATAGATGCAAAAGAGCCCTAAACATTATAAAATGTTTATCGAACTTAAATTGGGGCTCAGACAAAGAGACATTATTGAGATTGTATAAAGCATTGGTTCAATCTTAACTAGACTACGGATGTATCGTATATTCATCCGCTAGAAAGTCGCATTTAAAAAAGTTAGACGTAGTTAATAATAGCGGAATAAGATATGCAACAGGCGCTTTCCGCACAAGTCCGGCGGCTAGTCTGATGTCTGAAGCCGGAATAATGCACTACATTATAGAAGGGAGATCCTCTTGTTAAGATACGCAGCAAATATATGGGCTTATCCTGCTCATATAAATAATAAATTGTTTACGAATCATCCCATGGCTGCATTATACGAACGTCGTGTTACCTATTCCAGACCAGCCGGAATTAGGTACCACGAATTAAGAAATAAATATGAAATTGCCATTCCAGATATATTGACAATTTCTACTAGAGAAATACCGCTCTTGCCAGCGGTAAATACAAGTTTGGATCTCTTTCAAGGAGAAATAAAAAAGAAACCAGCAGTGATCATCCAGCAGGAATTTTTGGCAACCGTCAGTAGCTACGAAGAACATATTAGAATTTATACTGACGGTTCTAAAACCGAACATGGTGTTGGATGCTCAATATATGTAAATGAAGAAGCCCAGTTTTGGAAACTGCCAGATGTGGCCAGTGTCTACACGGTAGAACTCACTGCAATTCAGCAAGCTCTTCGCTACACTGAACACTATTGCGAAGGGAGAGTGCTAATATGTTCCGATTCATTAAGTGCACTCGTCGCAATTCGGAACAAAAACATTAAGGATGTCCTAATTGCAAACATCCTGTCCATTTTATACGTTCTAAAACAACGAGGACAGCGATGCGTATTTGTATGGACTCCGGGGCATGCTGGTATTACAGGTAATGAAATCGCAGACGAAGGTGCCAGAAAGGCAACAGTCTGCGATGATTTGGATGCATTTCCAAAATGCAGATGTTAAAAACCGTCTAACAAACATAGTAAGAAACAAGTGGAACGCTGAATGGAGGAGTTTAAATACAAAATTAAACTCAGTAAAAACTTCTCCTTATAAATGAAAAAGCGACTTTAAGTTGACTCGCCGTGAACAAGTAGCGGTGACCAGACTTAGAATCGCTCACACGCGATTAACAAATTTATATTTGTTAACCGGCGATGTGCGGTGTTTGTAATAAAATACTGACAATCAAGCATCTAATAGAAGAGTGTACTATATATGAGTACCTCGGAAAGAGGTTCCGTCTTACAAATAATATTAGTGCTGATCTGGATAATGGAAATGAAGAAAATATAGTTGCATTTCTACACGCCAGTGGACTTCTTAAAAGTCTATAAAATGAAAGTTTAAAGCTGTGGTAAAAGATACTCTAAGCGGTAGTTTATATATTATATATATATATATATAAAGAAAGAAAGAAATGGTATTGATAAGTTTAATTTTAATTTTAATTTCATGGTCTTTTGAGAACCTTATCTCAAATTTTAATATCGTGGCCCTTTACACCCCGTAAGTGTTTGTGATTGTCCTTGTCTTTTATGTCTTAAATGTTTTGTGTAGTTTGTGCTTTTAAATAAAATGTAAGGGCCCTTTTACCCTTACATATGACGATCCAGATTGTGATAGTAATTTCTTTTAAAGATTGTGACGAGGGCTAATGACCTTAGCAGTCGAGGCCCGTAAAATTCCAGATGAATCTGTGGAAAGCCAGGTTAAAAGTTTTTTCAAACGAAGATTTTTTAAAAGGACATAATGTAGAAGATAAAGTTACCCACTACATGCAAATACCGAAATACTTATATCCAGCAGACTATATGTAAATTAGATGGCGGGTATATTCAGGTAAACACATACATGCGGACTCGCGTGCGCATAAAAGTAGAGAGAGAGAGAGAGAGAAAAATAGAGAGCGAAATTCAATAGAAATATAGGTCTAGCAGGAAAGTCCATGGAGTATCGTACTATTATAGCATAGAAACTATTTGCAGTTTATTGAAAAGAGATTAGAGATACATTTCTCAATTTATTTTACCCGTCCTTGTTTTCAATTTATCTCTTAAAACAACCCCTTCATTTTTACTTTCCAGTCTTTCTGTATGTTCTAATTTAATTTTGGATAATCAAAATAAAATTTCTCTTTTTTAAAAAGCAATTTACCTGACTATATTTTAAAAGCAGTACATTTATTTCATGGAATTAAATAAAAATTGCGTGGGTTTTATTTTACTAAAAATAAAGACGTTTTTATTTTTTCAATTAAATAAGTAAAATAATAAGTAAACTCTCATAGTTGAACTTTCATATCGATATTGAATTAAGCGTTCTTATGAGTAAAGAACGAAAAAATATTCTTTGTTTTCGTATCTATAAGACAACATTACATTTTGATTCTGAATCTATATTTCTTAATCTCATCGCCCGAACACAACATATTTGTTATAATAAAGATATATCACATTATATATATATCAATTAAAATAATAAAATTACCATCCGCATAACAGATACAATCCACAAGGATGTGGTGCACTGTCAGTCGGAATCGCAGGGACCACAAACTGGTGCGTCTGTGTAAGACATCAAATAACCACGAGTGGCTCACTAGGCTCTAGTGCGCCCTATTCGCAAACGACAGATAACAACCTCCTCTCGATAGTTATTTCTACATGAGGAGTTCCACGCTGACACAGTGTTCTTGATTGGATGAAGTTTATTGTTAATATTAGCATCCCACTCATCCTGAACCACCTTCTTCAGGAAATAGACAAGATTGTTCGAAGCGACGCGATTGGTGAAAGGAAGTTGGAGACAAGCCTCCTTTGCCGCACTATCAGCGCACTCGTTGCCTGAAATCGCAATATGGCTAGGGATCCGACAGAAGCTCAGTGTTGTATTACGGTGGTTCATTTGCAAAATAACACGTTGAATGTGTTACAAACAACAGGGTGTTTGGAATACATATCACTAACTGCCTGTAAGGCACTCATAGAATCCATTGAATTCAGTTCTTTGAATCCGTCTGGAAATTAAAAAACTTAACTGAATTTATGAATATCAGAATATATAAATTTTATTCGATAAGTGGACTAACGAGATTTAAATGCTAAAAACGTTAAATGAGCGACTGAAAATTGAACGACAAAAACTATTTATAAACATTAATTTTTCGATTTACTGCTAAACTTTTTCGTCCAAGGTTAGTACTTCTACTTCATCAGAACGTTTTAAATGGAAATTAAATTAAAAATAAAATTTTGAAAATAAAGAAAAATATTAATGAAAATAAAAGATGAAACAGAGATTTCTGAGAAAATATAAAACCTAAACAAAAATAAAAATGTAAACGTAAAAATTAATATTCACAAATTATACTTTGCTGTAAGGATGTAATTTGCTTGACTATTTAATAATATATATATATTATTTAAATAAATAAACAATGGAAATAAAGTAAAACATTTTTATTAGAATCCATGGGAAAATACATTACATTATTACCGTAATTTGATTTAAAAATAAAAACCTTAAGTACATATCAAACAGTAATTTTACTAGGGAATCTTTTGACTTGTAGAGAGTGAATCTTCTTTTAATATTTCTAACAGTTCTTTTTGTAAGTTTGACTGATTATTTTTATGTTTTCAGTTTCATTTTAAAATCAATACTACCATATAAGTAAGTTTTCATTTTCAACATTTAATATTTTTTAATAAATTTTCTATCATAATTTTTCATATTTTCTTTTTTTAATTTTCCGCATATCGGTTTTGAAGATATTTCTTTAATATCTCGTTATATTTTTTTAATGATATGTATAAAGTCAGCCGATATTTTTAAGTAATGCCAATTAGAAACCTCAAAGCTTCTGAGTAATTTTATCAACCAAAGGATTAATAAAATAAAATAAATAAATAAATTGAACGGTGTTAACCGTATATAAAAAATAAATTACAAATTAATGGTTTCACTAGTGTTATTTGTCTTAATAATTTTTGAATTTTATTTATTTAAAATAATTTCCCAAAAAAAAATATCAAACAATCGGGTTGAAAATATAATGTCATTCATATTTTTTTTTGGGCGTCTATTCCGAAATTCCGAACTTGAAATCAAAATTTTCATACCTCTTGCTACTCCTGATTTCACATTATCACAGAAAGAATGAAATCATCTTTAAAAAAAAAAAAAAGTTAAAAATCTTCATACGCTATAAAATCCAATACAAAGTATAAAGTCGAACGAAATTAATCTTCTCATCAATTAACACTTGGAGGTAGAGATCTTTTTACACGATTGCCCAAAAAGGAGTGTAATGTATTTAGGGTGTATGTATATATGTTTGTTTGTTCTACCGTAGCAGCTCAACGGCTGAACCGATTTATAAGTTTGACCCCGCGTTGGAATCCTTACGTTACCAGGAGTGTCGTAAGCTATATGAATATAAACTGGATGTGATTCAAAAGCAAAGGGAAATAATCTAGAAACTGATTTTGAATCTTGAAATAAGGTAAGAATTCATACAAATATATTTCCGAAAACATTTTGTTATCGAGTTACAGATAGCGAAAAATTTCGCGCGGATTTCAGTTAGCCCTGTTAAATTTCAGTATATTAGGGGTAAACATGGTGGTTTCTTATGTGTTTTGAGCTGAAAAATCAAATAAACCTGGTCCCAGAAGTATATTTCCCGTAGTTTTCATATCTAATATAAAACAAACGTTCGATGACGAAAAAAACCTGTAGTAAATAAAGTAAATAAATCTGAAGTAAAATAACTTTGTTAAATGACAAATGAATGCGTAAATTTTATTATAAAAATGTATAGAAAATTTTATTCTGAAAAAATTGATTTAATAGTCTATGAAAAACAAAAAAAAAAAAAAAAAAATCAACTTTTATTAATAATAAACTTAAGAAAAAATCCTCATAAATTTCTAAAAATTAAAAACAGCTTGTTTTTAGTATAATAAATTTAAACTTTTGAAAAATTAAAATACTTTTTAATTTATTTTTAAAAAAATACTTAATGTGGTTTATATTCTAATAATTTATTACACGACTATCCAAAAAGGAGTGTAATGTATTTAGAGTGTATATATGTTTGTTTAACCGTAGTAGCTCAAGGCTGAACCGATTTAGATGTATGACTCCGTGTTGGAATCCGTACATTACTGGGAGTGTCATAGGCTATTTAAATAAATTTAAAAAATTTGTAAACTAAATTATACTATATACAAAATTGTAACCCGCACCGCTTTTTAATTATCCTATATTAGTAATAATATTACAGAGTAATGTTTTGTCTTTTTTTTGACAGTCAATGCTTTTAATATTTATCTCTTGTTATTCAACATACAAGTTCAATTATGTACAATATTTAAGTAAATAAATAAACAGGACCTATAAAATAAAACTGACTACAAAACCATTCATTACATTTTCTGAAATTCTCCTAGTACTTAATCAGTTGACAACAACAAAACAACATGTTTTAAAATATTATCTATCTTTAAGCACCACTGATTTGAAAATTAGCGGGTTGAAAATATTATTTAATGGTAGTTTAGCTCAGCAATCCAGTTGTACTAAAGAAAGAAAATTAAGGGCTTTACAGACGTTCAAAGATTACATAGTTTTACATTACTTCTCAACCAACTCTGTTGTATCTTGTTTGTTTAGTTTTTTCTTAACTGACATCACTACGCTATATTGTAAACAATATTTGATGAATTTCTTTATAAATAACAAATAAATGAATAATACCTCTAACTCTTATATGAAAGGTTCTGATTTCGAACCTTGGGTATATTCATATATTTGGGTATATTGTATATTCAACATATGCTACAAAATATTCACTATTAATAACTGTAAAGTTATTATGTAATTAATGTAAAAAGTTAATTAATTTTTTTCATTATTTAACATTTTTTAAATGTTCATCCCATTAAAAAGCAATTTAAAAAAGGGAATTAAATTTTCTGAAATTAATAATATGTAATTTTTTTTTAAATAAATTCCCTTCCTATTATTTTTTTCTTATAAAACTTGTAATCGATAATTTATTAACGATACTGGATTTTATTTAATTATACATATTTTCCGCTATGTTTAACTGTAAACAACTTAACTTCAACTTAGGTAAGTTGTTTTTTAGCGTGGGCTGTCATTTGCTTTGACAAATGAAGCTAAATAATTTTTTAAATGGATCCAATTTGAAAGTATATTTATTCTTTGTTGGTTATGAATGAAAAAAGTCGTAGATCTCGGATTATTATAAATAAATTTGAATTGTATACCAGGTAAGAGTATTAACATTATAAACCTAAGCCAAACAACAATTAACACGATCAAACATGATAAAAAAGTATTGTAACTAAAAATACATCAGTAAAACTAGACATTTTCCGTGTCAAAATAATAACAAGAGGCTCCTTCTCCGATATTAAAATATTAGTAAAGTAGGGTTAAAACTGTGATAAAATCTAGGCTAACAGGAGTAAAACTAAAATAATAAAAGAAACGCAACAATTAGGAAAATATATGTAACATGAATAACAAAATAATATAAAATTTATGACGGGTTAAATCGTATTAAGAATATTAATTCTTTTTAGACGTAACAATACCGGTATCTAGTACGTTCGTGTCATTTCCTTGGACTTGCCGTATGTCCCTCGGCAATTTAAATTTGCGACGTAAGGCCTCATAACTTAGTCCACAAGGATGTGGTGTACAATCAAGCGGCAATCGCATCGGACGCACAGCAGTATGCCCTCCGCTGATATCAGGTATTCGTGAGCAGCTCCGGTATGTCCAAAGCGCAAACGACACAGGACCACTTCCTCTCGGCGAACCTTTCTTCATGAAGAGTGCCATGGTAACACCGTATCTTTGAAGTGTCGGAGTTTATTGTCCGTAGTAGCGGTTCAATCACTTTGCCACCTTCTTCGAAATGTATGTTTAATGGGATTAATGAAATCGTTTGCTATAACTCGAGTTGTGAAGGACGGTTGGCTACAATGCATCTTAGCGGATTTCTTTTAATTAGGACTTTTTTTACAGGAATATTTTTTTAAAGCTATGGATTTCAAGCGCGAAAGCGTGTACCTATGTTTAGTCGAATATTTTGGAGGAAGTGAAAATCATTGACAAAGATTAAAGAAAAAAATAAATAATTACTTTCATATGCGTTTCCACTGATGATGTCCTGAGTGCCGAAAGCGTTCGAGATAAATTTCATATTAATACTATTATATTATTTTACACCTGTTAACGATCATGTAAAATAAAATATTACCAAGACAAATGTTAAAACTTTTTTCCTGCAACATACTTTAATTTTTGTGAAAAATTACATAATAGAATATGCATGAGTATAAATTTATCGCTTAAATTGTATTAGAATTAATGTTTTTAATAACAAATTTAAAAAAAATTATTGTTTAAGATACTTAATCGAGAAAAAAAACATTAAACAAAATTAATTTAATTAATTTTGAAATTCGTTGTAACTGGCTATAGAAATACATATCTTATAATGTATTTTCTCAAGAAATCAATTGTTAAAGTAACGGAAAAACAAATATATTTTATTCATATAGTTTCCGTTTAAATTTATTTAACAGAGAATACTTTTTGAATTCATTTTTAATTGGTTTTAGTAATAACATAATTACAAAAAAATCATGAAGGAGAGGAATAGTAGTCTTGTTTTCATCCGGAAGATTCTGAGTTCGAATCCCAGCATTTTTGATATTTTTAACACGCTAAAAAAATTCTCTTGACTTTAGTCTCTAGATGGAGAAGTAAATTAATAAAACAAAACATAGGTTATTTCAGTAATTCCGGCAATAAGTAAAAAAATTGTCATTCCATTTATGAACTAATCCTTTTCTAAAAACCTTATGTAATATCTCTGAACATTTTCTAATCTTTATTAATGATAAAATATTTATGATAAATCACCTTTCCGTTCAAAAGTTACTAATTTTTAAATTATAAATAACTAAACAATTAAAAAATCGTCATTAATAAATTGGAGAATGTTACATTGAACTAACAATTGTCATTCAATACCCTAAAAAATAAATCAACAAACAGAAAATTCTGGAACGTATGTTTATTAATAGATATTATAATATAATAATTTAAATAAATAGTCAATTTCAGTAGTAAAAAAAAAGATACGCCGAATAATATACGAAATAATATTATTAAATTTTCCAACGAACTAAACCGATAAATAAATGCAAGAATTAATAATTTCCTGAGATGCTAAACTAAGATTGTTTTCCAAATTCAGTTTAAAATTGACTGTTTCAATTTAAATGATCAACAGACTAAACAACTGCGAAAAAAATTATTTTTATCTATAAATAATTTTTTTTTTTGTTATAACCTATCTACAAAATTACTTCATTGTAATACGAAACAGAATGAGTTATTAATTACTACACTGCAATTTTACCAAACTCATATAATTACCAGCAAATGAATGAAACTTAATAACACTCCTTTTGTTATATTACCTATCGTCTGTAATTAGATTCAACAAGATACATAAAAGAGTATCACACATTTCTGTCCTTTCTCTTTATCACGCAATCTCCCTCCCTTAGTCGCCTAAATACCCTCATACTCCACAATAATATGCAGGGCCTTCTCATTGTGCATCTCTATTTTCCATTGCCGCAGGGATAAAGTTAATTAAATAACGTAATGAAATCTTCGTCCCATAACATAAAAATAACTTCATTAAAGAATATAACTTAATTTTGCAATACATTAATTTTAGGGAGAAAATAATTGCAGTATTATTAAGCTACAATATAGAACTGTTAAGGTTTAATTAAAAATGAAATAATTTTATTCCTCATTTTCATTTTTAATTAAGAGATATATGCATATAAATCCCGTGAATTTAGACTTTATATTAATTTACACATATATATATATATATATATATATATATATATACACACACACACAATATTATTTGTCACATATAAATAAATTTCAGGCCAAAAGAATAGTTTAAATAAAATTTGTATTGTTAACTAAAAAGAAGAAAAAAAGTGAAGCGTATGAAATTGAAGATTAAATCAATGATTAAATATTTTTCTTTCTCTTAAAAAAAAACAACAAAATTATAAAATTTTTGTTGTCAAGTAATAACTATTATTTACTTTAAAACTTTTAATTGTGAACATTAACGCATATATAATTACAAAATAAAACTCCATAGATATCTAAGAAAAATAAAGAAAGATTGAATGTTAAAAAAAGCTTGCAAAGTATTGCATAACTTTCCCGGTACTAAAATAACATTTAAGCATCAAAATTCCCAAATTACAAATAAAAAATTTTTGATTTTACATGCTTGTTTACACTGCGTAGAAAGTTGAGGAAAAATTAATTTATAAAAAATTGATACAACAAAAAAAAAGAAAATTTAAAAGAGTTTTTAAAAATACTGAAAAAATAAAGAATAATTTTTATGAAAGTAATGAAAAAAATTGCTTCTCATTTTGGGTCCGAAATATAATATAGGTACCAAAGATACTTTAATTAATACGTTTTAAGTGTCCAAAATACAATTTTTTTTTATAACAAAAATTGAAAAAAGCTGACAACACAGTTATAGGACTTCCCCATCACGCGTTCCGGTAAGGTCCTACAACTGTGAATTGTTTCTGATGCACGGGTTACACACATAACTTAATTTATAATTTTATTTATAAATAATATTTTTTTCATTTATTTAATTTAATGATTTTAATTAAGTCTTTTTTACACATTAAATATTATTCAATTCTACCACTCACCTGTGACGTTACAACATAGCAATAGTTTAGAGCATTTTTCGGATGGGGGTGCGATTTTGCAAAAATTGTTATTTTTTAATTGTTAACAAATGTTCCAAAGAAGAATATGACCTTAGTTACGCGAAATCTCGTGATACTGAGGGTGACCTTGTTCTACAGCTTCACTCCTTGCTTGACCTTTCAACTGGAAATTTTAATGGCATCAATGTCCCATATACAGACGTAATCTTAACAAGTTTGGTTAAAATCGGTCCAGTAGTTCTGGAGATATAAGATGATTTAGAGGACAACACCGAACACAGACACATACGAACATTAACATCCGGAAAATTTCCATCCGGTATTTTGGTTTTTTGGGTCCTTAGGTGTCAAAATGTCATAATCCGATGAAAACTTTATATGCCCGAATTGGTCCGATTACAATAATTTTTCTTCTAGAGTTGTCGCTCTGCTACAACGTTATCCAGACTGTAAAAGTTAGATCCATTTATACACATACTTATTTGTTGAAATTTATACCAAATAAACCAAATACTGTTAAAAATGTGTTTCATGCCAAACAGAAGTGACGAAGGTAAGCGTTATCAAGTCTAAAGGAGTGTTGATTTAATGAATATTGTATAATAGTAAAATACCTGCCATATGTTCAACGTCTTTAATTTTAAAAAACCAAGCGTAAATTGTCTTGCTTACAAATAACAAATGATTATAATAAGCCTGAAGGATATTTAAATGTAAAAGATAAAATTAAAAATATGTCATTCTACAAAAAAAGAGGATTAAATAAAATTACGGAAAATAAAATAAAATATTAATAAATAATAATAAAAATAATTAAAAAAAAAATTAGATAAAAGATTAAATTATTATTACGGAATAATAAATATTTCATTTAAATAAGCTGTCGCATATTTCCGCTATTTAAATAATATACATATTTTCTGTTTAAATTTCATTCGATTTGGTTTTTATAACTTGGAAAATTATGCTATAAACAAGAGGTCTAAAATTTCATCTATAAGAAAGAAATTATAAATTGAAGGGAGGTGGATGGAGGTAAACAGTAATATAACTGTAATCTTGGCTTTAATAATTTAAAAATAGAAACTACATAGCTTGTATTAATCAAGAATAACGCATTAAATTACGCGATAAATTTCTTTTATAAATTATAATTAAATGTATAATACGTTAAAAAAAAATCTATTATAAAAAAAAGTACTGCAATTAGCTGCATTTAAAAGAGGTTGAGTGGAATGTAAATATGAAAGGAGAACTAGTAAGTGACCTTAAAACGCCGATTGCTTTCAACTAGATTATTAATACTGTTTATTTTTTAAACCAATTTCCTTTAAAACGTTACAAACAGGTATTATATTCTAATAAAATTTATTAAATTACATTTATTAGGTTACAATAAAAAAATTCTAAAATTAAAAAACTTTAATATCTGACAAAAGAAAATTAATTTAAAAAAAGGAACTAATTTTTTTTTAAATATTATAAAATGACAAAAAAATTAATAAGATAACCGTAATTTGAAAACCTATCGCAGGCTACATTTATTATTATTATTAAGAGTTCTAAAAATATCTTGCTACGGACATCCGTATATATAACTTAATTATCTCTATACAAAAATGCAAAGATTTCTACAACTAGTATATAATAAACATAATTCACAACAGATAGAATTAATTATCACCTATAATTTATTAGTTAATGAAATAACTACAAAAAAGCCTTCTTATAACTGGAAGTTTTTGGATATTATACAGGGGCGATTTTTTAGTAATTGTTATGTTGGCACCACTGTCAATGAGAAGGCGGGAGTGTTGTACATCGACAGATCTATTCATGCTATTTCAGTAGCCAGTATGTCGAGGTCGGGTGAACAACGAGCGTTTGTGATTGAAGCCTATTTTCAAAATGACTCGGTTATTGTAACACAGAGTTTATTTCGCACACATTTCAATTTAAATCGACACGCGTCTGTTCCTAGTAGGAATACGATATTGTTGAGGGTGAAGAATTTTAGGAACACATCGTCCTGCTTTAAAAATGAAACCAAAAAGACGAAAACGGACTGTGAGAACTCCAGAAAACATTAACGCTGTAAGGTGGTTAGCTGTTACGCGGTCTCCACGACGTTCAGTAGCGAGACGTGCTGATGCGCTAGGCATTTCTGATCGAAGTGTACGACGAATTCTTCATGCCGACCTGAAATTCCATCCGTATAAGATGATAGTGCAGCAACTTAATGCAAATTATTGGGCGTCTCGCAAAGCAGCTTGCAAGGTCATCCTCGAAAATGTCCACCAGGATGCCATTATTCATTTAAGTGACGAGGCACATTTTCATCTGTCAGGATTTGTGAATAAACAAAATTACCGTTATTGGGCTTCGAAAAATCCACGGCAAATTCTTGAAAAACCACTTCACAGTCAATATGTAACAGTGTGGTGTGCGGTTTCAAAATTCGGCATAATTGGCCCATATTTTTTTGAGGAGTTAAATCGCAGAGTAACAGTAACATCTCATCGATACATAAATATGTTGAATGAATTTCTGCAACCGAAACTGAATGACTTTCAAGAACATGAAATTTGGTTTCAACAGGATGGTGTCACCGCCCATACGGCGAGAATCGCAATGGATGTTCTGCGAGAAACCTTTCCTGGACGTTTGATTTCCCGATTTGGCGACATTCCTTGGCCAGCGCGTTCACCTGATCTGGCTGTTTGTGATTTTTTTGTGTGGGGGATATCTCAAATATAAAGTCTTCAGTAGTCGACTACAGTCAATTGCAGAACTCAAGGAGGCCATTCAACGATAAACTGAAGCAGTTCCCCAAGTAATGATTGAGCGAGCAATGTCAAACTTTAGAATGAGGTTAAGTGAGTGTGTGAGGAGTAATAGAAAACATTTGGACGATATAATATTCAAATAAAAAAAATCTATGTAAGTAATTCACTATAAATTGCAAAAATTGATGTTTAATTTGATAAATTAAAGTTTTAATAGTACGAAACACAGTTTATTATTATCCCACAAAAATCTTCAGGTTTTTATTTGCCGGACCCCTGTATAAGCGCATTAGAATAACAAATTACACATATATAAAAAGAAATATTTTTTTGGTATTATTATTATTAATATTATTAATTATAATATATTAAATAATATTAAGTATATATTTTTTAGTTATTATTAATGTATATACATTTTCTGCTAAGATCGTCGTAATTTTCATACCGAGTACATTTTAGCATCGTCATAACTATTTAGTTAAAATTAATAAGTAAGTATATAATAAAAAAAATTATATATTTTGTATTTTATACATTGAAACAAATTTTTTTTAGGGCGGGTATGGCTGAGCTTTCAACTGTTACAAATAATTACATATATTTTTACTTCCCTGTACGAAGTAAAGGAAGCATTGTGATCGCGAAAAATTTCGGTTTTCAGATTTCAACGGAAATATCCATTTTGACCATCCATGAATCCATTTTGACTAGTTCGGCGTGACGTCTGTCTGTGCGTACGTACTAGTATGTAACTCGCGTAATTCGTGAGTTAATTGGATATAGGACTGTTGTCTAGTTGTACACCTCCCCTTTTGATTGTAGTTGACTGAACCAAAAAAAAGCCCAAAATCAAAGAAAAAAAAATGGATTTTTGACTTTTTCTTAACTGCACTAATAAGCCCCATTGAGAGCTTTTCAACGATATATCAAAATGGTACTTACTTTCATTGGTTTCAGAGTTATAGCCAAATGAAATTTTAATTAATGAAATGTTTCGATCTATAAGGGGAAGGCACATTAGTTGGAATCAGACTTCATCTCCTTTTTTTAACTTTTTTTTTTAATTTAAATATATCGATTTATTAATAATTATAAACCCGTGATTGTAAAAAAATTTAATCAAAAAATTATTCGATAATAACAATAAAAATAAAATATGAACAAAAATCAAAAGTTAATACTGAAATATAATTTTATGAACTTTTAAAAATGTTATATGTAATTTAATAGGCATTATTACATGTAATAGATTTGGTGAAACACCTGACTATTTAATATTAATTGAAAATTATAATTTACAATCATATTATTTTTAGATTTTCTACTTTAATTTTGAATAATTATTATGGAATTTTTGATTAATTTTATTTACATTAAAGTTGACTACAGAGTGACTGAAAAATAGACCCTCACAAGAACAACATATACAGTAGGCACACATGCCCGATATTTAAAAAATTGCAAAAAAATCTTATCTTTTAGTTACTCCTCTGATATTGTCGGAGAATAAAAGTTAATGTATACTAATTGTAATAATGTTAATTGTGTATAAAGTTCATGTTTGATTTATTAATTAATATATTTCAAAAAAAAAATAACCTCTGATGGTAAAAAATGTTTTACGATAAATTAGAATTCAATATGTTATTAATGAAATAAAATTTTATGTACTTTTCATTAGTTTTTTTTTAAAATGTGAAATGTAATTTAATAGTCGTACATGGAAGGCATGTGGTATCCACATCAGATTTTTATAACGCATGGTAAAGATTGAAAACTTCTATATTTATTTTTGGATATAGTCACGTGCACAGAACCCAATAAAAAGTTGGATAAGTACAATATGTATTCTTTTTCCTTTTCATTAACGTTACTTTACCTTCAATAAAATATTTACGCAATGAAATCAATACTCATATTAAATATTTTTAACCGACTTCAACAAAAGAGTTTATGTATTCGAGCCGTATATTTTTTTTATTTTTGTTCGCGTATAACGTTTTTCCTATAAATCCGATTCAAATAAATCTTGTTGTACTCGACGCAGCTGCTTTTCGTGGTGGTACCATGATGTTAAAAAGTTTTTAAAATATAAAAATTGGTATGAAAATTGACGAAAACAAAAAGCATTTTTACGCCGGCCAGCTTTCAATGTTTGTTCGCGCATAACTATTTTCCTATTAATCCGATAGAAATAAATCTTTTTGCAATCGACGCAGCTACTTTTTGCGGTGGTACATGATGGTAAAGCCCATCAGAATTTGGAACGGGGGGGGGGTGGCGACCGGAAGCATCACAAGGTCTTCCTCTACGGGGTTTGGACGGTACCATGTGGAAAAAACTTTTTGCAAACAAACCGACTTCAAAAAACGATATTATTTATTCGACTAGTATATTATTGTTATGTTTGTTCGCTCATAACTTTTCGCCACTACAATTTTCAATTTTTCGCACTCATTCGAAAAACCCGCTTACTACTCTTAATAAAGGCCAGTATACATACGTATAATGACCTACATTACGCGTAGTATATTGGCCTATTTTACATCCTACAGTGTACGTATCTACCTACATACATAAATAAGTCCTTTCAGAAATTAATACCGTTTTATGAAACGTCAAGATGGGCCAAAAAAAAAACAACCAAATTTTTAACCGATCGCAAAATTTTACGTCTATAATTGCGGCAGCAATAAAACTATTTACGGGAAAGTAAAAATTAAACCTTCTCCTCTCTAGGTTAATTTTTTTCTGTTTTTCACGGTGACAAAAATGAAAAAAAAATTTTCAGGAATAAAAGCGAAATAATATAGAATTTTAAACAAGTTTTAATTAAACATGATTTCAATGAAGGGAAATTAATAACAAAGTAACAGAACCTAATACAGATAAAATATCCATTCTCTGGATACTAATGGACATTACTAACCTGTGTGATACTTGATATCATTTGTATTGTAACTTTTATCTATATAATTAAAACTATGATCACTAAACAGAACTTTACTTATCTAAACTGTACTTTTAAGAGAACTTTATTTAACTTATGCAAATTTTACTTTAATCTGTAAAAGAAAATTACAAAAAAACATCTATTATTTTGAGGAAACCATTATAACCGCAATATAATGAGAAGTTGCCACTCCTTAATAATTTATTTTTTGTTTATTGTATACAATTTTAATTATTGAAAATAAACTACAGATTTGTTTTTAAAATAAAACGGTTTTTATTAGTAAGGTCAGGGGTCACTTCGCTCAACCTTCCCGTCTAGCCAGGGAGCAGCACCCCCTTGATCCCCACTGTTTTCGTTATCCACGCGGTTGTGAGAACAATTAATGTTTCAGACTTTACAAATACCTGAAAAAGAAACTGAATTACAAGTCAGAACAGTAGTAACTAAAGTACACAGCCTTTTGACGAGGAAAATTCACAACTTCACCCCTAAGGGGTGGGCCTCGATCTATGGCTTAAGACTTCCTTGGGACAACACGAATATATCCTAAAAATTTTAAAGCAATCGGTCGGTTGAATAGCTACCATGGTCTTTTATAAGAGCTGGCGTTAACATCCAGAACTATGTCTTTTGAGACAGAACCTAAAAGTTTTCTCATTATTGCGGATTTTTCCTTATTTTCTAGCTATAACAATAATAATACTACACACTAATGATTTTACGTTATTCTTCAAAATAACTATAATAAATTTGATCTTTATAATCCCAAACACCGGTAAAATTAGTTTACCGGATGACATGTAGGTTTTAAATTTTTTGGCGGAGGAACTCGGATGTTTCAATTTTGGAATTCCGATTCCAAATTATGTATCCAAGTTTCAGTAAAGTTGGATTCATAATTTATAATGTAATAATCGCATAATTTATTAAGCAATCTAAAAAAATCACTACCTTCCATTAAAAATGTAGGTTCCATACAAATTTGAATGTGTGTCTTTTTGTTTTGAGTCAACCGTATCGGAACCCAACTTGAATAAGTTTTGCTGTAAATCAAGTTAACATAGACATTAGAATGGACAATACTAACGTTTCAGATATTTCCCAAATTTTAATGAATAAATTTTTGAGAATAATATCATTAAAAAAAATATGAAAAGCGTCAGTCGTAACTTCCTCCGGTCTTCCAATATGATAAAAATCGTCGATTCTTGTTCTGCACGATTTAATGTGTTCCATCCACTTATCAAAGTTTCAATGTTAATGCACTTTTTACTATTTTGTTTTAACATCCGCGAGTGGAATCTGGCCGGTTTTACACCTTTAGAAAATAAGAATTTTATCAGAGAACGTTGTTTTTCCACAGTACAAATTTACAAACGCAGCCAAGATATTTAAATAAACAAAACGGGTTATAATAATGGAAATTCTGTTCAATCAGCTGATATTTCTATGTCAGGGATGTGTTTGACTAAATATGGATGTTTCAATATTCGAATAGTATGAAATAAAAAAAAAAATAATCCTCATAATTCAATCAAGATTTATATTTATAAAAACAATGAGTGGACTGTAAAATGATTGAAATACGTATTTATACATGTCATAATGAGACTTGAGAGAAAAATAATAAGTTACATAAAACAAATAAGATATAGAATTGTTAATAATGCCGCTAGACGGGCGAGTTGCTTACACAGCTGATATTACGTATATGCGCAAACAGGATGCACACTTGAAAAAAAAAATACATTATCAATTTATTCTATAAAATAGTTTTCCACTTTTCCAATTTGTAGCTTTTATTATTGAACGACCCTCGAAATATGTAAATAGCATTAGTAAATATGTAGTTAGCAATAGTAAATAGAAAATATGTGTGTGCTATAGATGTGATGTAATTAATGATTTTATTTAAATATTACTTTGTTATTAATATTATTAGTATCCTAATAATATTTTTATTCGAGATGGATTCTTTATTAAATATCTTTGCGCTCAGTTCCGCTCTTTTCTCACTCTCACCCTCCCTCAGGGAATTATTCTAACTGCGATAAATTTTCTGATTGGCCAGTCAATCGCAAAATGTAAATTGGCCAGTGTAAATGAATTTACATGCAAGCGCACTCAAAAATAAATGTGTGAGTACTTAAATAACTTAAAAATTAAAAAAAAAAATAATAGTCATACGTCCAATAAATGAGTTAGTAAAATTTGCCTTGTTTTATGACGTAGTTAATTTAGTTTTGTTTTCATATTTCCACATGTTTTATTATTTCGACTTGGTTATTAACTATTTTAAACAATCGAAACTATACGTAGTTTTTTAATTTGACGTTTTTGTACAGTTCTTGAGAGTCTTTTTTGTAATTTTATAAACGAAAAAAGGATTAAAAGTTTTATGTACCCTTCTTAAAACTTATAATTTTATTTATAATTAACAACTGTTATTTACGTGTAACTTTCATCTTTACTAAACCCAAAATTCTAAATTTTAAAAAATACTAATTAATTTAAAAATTTTTATTAACCGCCGATCTTGGAGCAATGATTTATTTTTAGGGGATAATAAAAACTAATCGACTGATTACGAAAATTAAATAGGTTCATAATTTTTGATTCCACAGTATTTCTAAAGCACTGTCAAACTCATATTGACATTATGTTCACATCATTTTCACTACTACTATTTCCATTAACATTCATATCAAAAACCTGTACTAATTATATATATTTAAATTTGTAATGGTGTTTTAAATATAAGCTAAAATCGGTTAAATAATTTACCCGGCAACACATTAATATAGCATCACTTTTCAAGTTCACTTAATCATGAAATCTGACGTGACATGATAGTAAAATTAATTTTTATTAAAGGGAAGGGTCATGATACTAATAATGTGAGTGGCTTTTAAATTAAATCATTATATAACAGTTACAAAACAGTCACTGACATTGTACTTCACTAATATGTAATTCAGTTGAGTAGGATGCGTCATAACGCTTTCTACACAAGGGATTCATAGTTTTCAAACGTCATATTCGTACATAGGCAACAGTAGGTCAACGCTCTAAAATGGTATTTCTAAATCAGTAGTATCTTTGTAATTTAACTTTACAATTTTATTGCTTGTTTTAACCGAGCTTCATTTAGGACTGTTTGTAAATTTTTATAATATCGCGAAAGAAAGAGAAGCAGAAATGTTAAATTACGACGTTGCAATGAGAAATTACGGTAAATTTTCTTTTGTAAGAAGTCACCGAACAGATTAAATGACGTCACTGCATTCTATTTTACCCTTATTTTATTTTAAAAAATTTTCTTAGTTATTTAATAGCTTGTTAAATACATTCAAAATCTCTATATTTAATTATGAATTATATTTAAAAATCCGTCCTTTGTTCCATAAATTAAGATCAGGAGCCTTTATGCAACCGTATTAACCATCAAATTCCTATCAGATTTTTAGTGAATTGTCTTCTTCCAAAATTTTATACACAATTTGTTTTTAAAGCATCTTCGTTTAAATTTTTGTATTTTTACTATATTAAAATAATTAGGATTCGAGGTTTAACCTTTAACTACCTCAGCCCCAGCTTCGGATTTCTGTAAGCCACCAGATAGATTTAGAAACAAAATTTCCCGTAATAAGAATAGCAAGGAAGCAATATCTTTGGGAAAATACTTATCATCGATCAAAATATCATTTAGCTAAAACCCATAAGTAAACACCAAAGAGGAAGGAATTACGTCAGAGATAAGGTAAAAAAGGTGTCGTGTCATTTTTGTTAAACGTTTATTCTTATTTATTTCAAATTAATTTTTTTAATGTCAATTAATGAACACTGATTACCCATCATATTCACTTTTAACTTGTTTTTAGTTTTATCTCGCTTTTTATTTTATAAGTGTTAATACATGAAAGTATTAAATAACTTAAATGATCAATACAGACAATGGAATTTTAATTCAGATATGTTTTTCTGATAAAAATCAAATATGAACTGTACAGAATAAAAATTTATGAAATGAAATATTTTGTTCTAAAGAATTATAGGAAAAAGAATTTGCAACGATTAAGAGCAAATTATTATTACAATAATTTAATAAATAATTTTTTCAGTAAAAAAAAAAAACTAATTAAAAGTCTTTCAAGAAATACTTTTATTTAAATTAGAAGTTTTCTAAAATATTTAAAAATTACGTTTTTTGATAAATCTAAAAAAATAATATTAATATGAATGAAGAATGTTGATTTATGAATAATTGTATTACAAATACTGTTCAGGAATTAAGGGATATTATTTTTATAACTAAAGCAGATGCTACAATAGCAACTAAAAACAGAATAATCTATCGACCATAACATCACAAATATATAATCAATTTTATTCTACATAGTTTAAAAAACTTATTATAAAATAACAAAAAATGATGTTACTTAAAAAATAAAATCCTTCAAATATTACTGAAAGCATAGAGCTGAAGGGAAAAATAAAGAAGGATAACAAAACGAAGGATACAGGCTATATGAAGGTTTTGATCCATAAATAATTCCCTTTGTATATTTATGGAATTTATGAATCTTAGGAGAACTGCGCGCCCACTGACAGCGCGGAAGGTTTTGCCTTATTGAATTTTCAGCTTTCATGAGGGTGGCGCGGTGGTGAGACGAGGCCCCATGAGCGTTGCTACTCGAATTCGGCTCCAGACGAGCGGCTTCAATGTAACCTACTTGGTCTGCCTCTATTCACGCACTAATACCCGTACCACTACAGAATGTAGTTTGGAAACAGTAAGTCAGTTTCTAGAGCTACTTACAAAGAGACCTATTTGCATAATTATAAACAAAATACTCTCGCTCTCTCTTTCTCTCTATCTGTGTGTGTGTGTGTTTGCGCGCGCAATAATTAATCAGTTAAGGCAACCAATTTTTTTTAAACGAACATATGCTTATTAAGCATATACGTATTATATTTTTATAAAATTACTATTAGATTTATATGAATATACACCGTTGCAAGCAAATTCGAGGAATTCTACACGGAGCTGGAAAGGTTAATTATTTATTTATTCGCCTACTTATCAATTTACACTAATTACAATTCATCGCCTGCTCCATCTAAAATATAAAAACTAAAACTTTTTTATGTTTATAAAAACAATACATAACTTCATAATTTAATAAATTAGAGAAACATAGATGCAGTATTTTTTCATTGATCATCCGGCCAATTTGTTCATCAGATTTAGATAGGAGTATTTTTATATGACTTTTTTATTTTAGATCAGTGCCAAGCGTTATTTAAAAATCATATATATTGATTATTTTAAGGTTAGATATATTTAATGGAACAAGCAATCAGGTTTTAGTAATTTAGAATAATGGATAAGATAATAAGGTCATTCAAACTTTCTATCTCGTGTATCACCCCTCAACTTAGGATGAGATGAAATGGCAATTCTGTAGCGTGTAAATATGCCATGCCTGATCGGGATTTGAATCTCCGGATGAAAGGCCGAGACAATACCACTCCCGCCATAGAGACCGGCTCCTTAACTTAGCGTAACACGGCATATGATACAGAGTGAGCAACAAAAAACCGAACCCATAATAAAACCGCATAATAATTTATGAAAGACTCTCACACAACTAGCGCGACTAGTGGATGTATATGTTACTGATTGTTGCTGCCGTTTGTTACGTGTAAGTGCAGTATACGTTTTTTTGCAGTGCAATATTGTGAGTGGAGTTGTTTGTATAAAATGCCTTATTCAATCCTGGAGAGGATAGCTATAGTTGAGACCTATATTCGTTCTGAATTGTTCCAGAACGATTCACGAATCACGTCAAGTATTCGTAGAAAAATTTCCGAATTCTTGTATCCCAGCGACGAGTAACATACACGATTTACTTAAAAAATGACGTACAACAGGTTCGGTTTCAAACGCAAAACGAAATAGGCAACCTTCCGTTAGTACTCCACAGGTCAATGCCGATATTTAAAGAATTACTACCAGTCCAAAATGTCACTAAGCAAGTTATCCCAACAATTTGGTGTTAAATACACAACTTGTAAAATTCTTCATGAATTAAAATTGAAACCGTACCACGTTACAACTGTCCAACAACTGATGGAGACAGACAAACCGAAACGATTGATTATTGTAACTGGGTTATCGAAAACATTGTTGGTAGTCATATACACTTGATGTCGTATGTCATGTCAGGCAAGGCATGGTTTCATTTATCCGGCCATGTTAATTCGCAGAAGACCAGGTATTGTATGGCGAGGAATTCTCACGAGATATTCGAGCGTCTACTTCACGATGAGAAAATTAATTTTTAGTGTGCTGTTTTCGGTAATCGTATAATATTTTATGATCGGACAGTGAATACACAAGTTTACCTCACAATTTTCGAAGAATTCTATACGCAATTAACCGATAATGAAAAAGAATACAGCTTCTTCCAGTAAGACGGAGCATCGCGTCACACATCAAACATTTCACTGAATCGCGTTCATGAAGATTTCACAAATGAATGAGCTGTCAGCAGAGGACTGTGGCCTCCACGTTCCCCACAGTTGTCTACTTGCGATTTTTTCCTTTGGGACTACTTAAAGGAGAGAGTTTCTAATACCCACAATATTGATGAACTAAGGTGAACATTCAACGAGAAATCAACGCAATTAACAACGTATTGCGTCAGACGACTTTCAATATGATCAGTTCAGCACAAAAGTGCATCGATGTTCAGGGTGGTCATTTTGAACATCTTTTGTAACAATAAGGTTATATCGTACCAAATGCAATATTTAAATTACATTTTATGTTTTTCTTATTTAATTTATCCACATCATTCATAAGATTTCATTCTAACATAACCTACCGATTCTGCAGCGGTTACGTTATGGGTTGGGTTTTATGTTGCTAATCCTGTATAAGGTGAACCAGGAAAACGGGAAATTTTGGAATAAATGTCACTAACGTTAAAAAAAAATTGCATGTTTTATTTTTTTAAATTAAAACTAAACTACATTCCAATTTAAAATTTCTGAAAACAATGTTGAGCTGTAGTGTCCATCCATTATGTGCATTCTTCAAATCGAAGACGAAGATTTGTATCGTACTTTGCAACAGTTCTATGAAAAAATCACGAATTTCCTCTTGAATTATGTTTTAACTTCTGCACAATTTTCACTTTATATGGATGGAATTATAACTTCTAGTGGAATATTCGTTGGACGGTTGACTGGATGAGATACAAAACTGATGTGTTTTTCGAGCAGAACACGTCCAAGAGCTTCTTGTGAAAGAAGCCAATAAGAGTTCCTAACGACGTCCTAAATTGTAACGATGCCGAAATTCTCTACAAGCAGCAGTCAAATTGGCACAATTTTTTTAATACGCCTTCACGGCAAACGTACACTGTGAACCGGTTCACTGATCCATTGTTACTAAACTGCAAAGTTGTCCCTGCTTCAACAGCAGTCATGAATGCTGCTACCTTTACACGCCTACCACTACAAAATTAAATATATCCCGTTTTTTTTAGTACACCTTGACTAAAGTTACTGATACAAAAGAAAATAAAGTTAAAATAAAATATTTTAAATATTATTTAAATGAAGAATTAATTGGGTATTTTTTTAAGTATGGATGAAATGGAAAAGTACGAAATTAAAACACCCAGTCATCATTCCCTTCCTAATTTAAGAAAAGTAAATAAAAATAAATAAAAAAATATTTAAACTATTGCGAGAATTAATATACACTATTAGTAATTATTAAAAAGTTAAAAAAAAATTTCGTTTATAATAACAGTACTGCTTCGCCAACTTTACTCAATCAAAACCATGAGTTTTGTGTTTAGAAAAAATAAAAAGTAAAACCTAACAGATTAATAAAAAATTGATCAAACAATAAATTTAATGATCCTGAGACAAAAAGTTTGGAAAACTGATTTAGATATCGTATAAATCAGCTTAATCGTACAAAAAGTCAACATAGAATATTCACGAGAAGATAATGTAAATATTTGTTTTATTTCAATAGAAACAATTTCCGAAACAAACTGCCGTTAATCGATAAGAATCCTTCTTCATGTTTTATTCATTAATTTAACAGTTTATTCTTATATAATCATCCGAATTGTGAAAAATAAAATTAATTTTATGCGTGAAGAAATATCGATAACCAAACAGCAGGTAAATGAATCAAGTGATATCAGCTATTTGCTCAACCGAGTTAATGATACAACGCTCAACAGGAACAAATAGTTGTTTGATAGAATGAATGAGTAAATAGACCTTTATCTCATTACAAAAAAAAATATATATATATATATATTTTCAACTTAAGAAAAATATTATTTTATTGCTAATTTCATGCACAAAAGACTATATAAAAAAAATCAAGTAAAATACTTTCTCAGCCTAAAAACAGATTTAAATTTATTATTTTTAAGTGAAGCAGAAAATACCATAACTACCGACCCAAGTATTTAATGACATTAATAAATTATTTTATAATAATATGGAAAAAAGGAAACGTTAAAAACAAATAGAAAATTTGAAAACAATTAGTTTAATTTCCCTTAATCCTTTTTAAAGTAATACTGGAAATAAATTTTTAAGATTAGAATAAATCGTGAATTTACACCGCACAAAGTTCACGTTACGCATAGCATTTGGCACAATACATACGAAAAGGAACAAGCAAAAACACCTTAATTGTACTAAAGATTGTGTAAATAAATTAAACTTGTCTAGTTAAGTAGTTAAAATTTACTGTTACCAACACGTGACGGTAAATTTGTAAGGTATTAGTAGAAGAAACTTTTAGCTAAAAGCGTCTGTAACTGTTTTGAAAACTGTTAAATTCCTAATTGAAATGTTTAAACGTAAATATTTACCAGCACACACTAAATGTACACATACGTTCATCTTAAAAATCACACAAAAATTAAAAATTATTTTTTTTTTAATTTTTACTTCGTTAAAAGATTTTACATTTCATTTAATTAAATGCAATTTATTTTCGTTAATGTACAGTACCATTCTTATGGAAAGAAAATGTTATTTGGAAAATAAAATATATTTAAGCGTTAAGAAATCCAATTTAGATAGTAAGATAAAGAGAAAACAATTAAAATAAAAGGAAAGGAAATGAAAAACGATGAATCAACGGAAAAAGAACCTTTTTGGTATGAATTTATAATTGGGAATATGAGATAAATTATCTAACTGACTAATTCATTCTCCATATAATTCCATTTAACTTTAATCTTTCATGAACTTTTAAATAAGAAAGAATATTATTACTATTATTATTATTATTATTATTATTACCACCAAATCGAATTTATTTAACATGAATTATAATTTATTACAGTAGAAAAATGTTAAGGATTACAAAGAATAATTGAGTAAAAATAACATGTATATTACTTAGAATACAGAAATACACGTAATTCCCCGACTGGACGTAATTCCAGTTATTCGAAAAAATTGACCGACTGATTTCGGATAATTCATATTTCTATGATACAAGCAATAAAAATTTAATTCATTTTGAAATAACGTTTTTTGTTAGGAAAAATATGATTAAATAGATATGACTTACCTAAAAAAAAGGTGGCAATTAAACCTATTCTAAGTACTGTGTATAAAAAAATATTGTATTTTTTTATGTTTTTTTTAAATAGCCGAAATTTTCATGGTAATTCAAAAATCCGCGGCGGCAAACTGCGCTACTTATCACCATTAATAACTTCTTGTGATTGTTAAAACAACGAATTTACGTTTACACACACACTGCTAAATAAGTTAATAAATTACATAGGTACTCAAACGTTAGGAAAACAGTTATGAAGTTAGACTAAAAGAAGCATCTTTTAAAGTATTATGTTTGGGAGGTTAGGAAAGTAACTGGATGAGGCAAATTGTGAGAGAAGAATTTATAAAACAACGCAGGATCAGTAGAAAGAGTGAAAAAAATAAAAATTGTAGGCTATCGGAAAGAAATGAGAGTTCTCCTGTTACGTATATATATATTTATATATATATATATATATATATAAAATACCAATTTTGGATACGCGATACTGCATTAAAAAATTTATGACGGATTATATACAACTTTGCAATCAAATTTTCGTTTATGGAACATGAACAGTTCAGGTTACATGAATGGAATTTACCAATACGTCAAAAAGATAAACATTTTTTATGTAAAAATAATTCAGGAATTTGGGGCAGTTTTTGAACAGAATCGGTTACGGTTATAGAAGAGCTACAGGTCTATAAGGGAAAGAATTGTAATCGGTCCAAATGAGCATATGCAGTTTTCACTGGATTTTGACGTCTTGACACTTAGGAAATCCAAAAAACTGGATGGAGATTTTCCAGATGTTAATGTTAGTGTGTGTGTGTGTGTTCGGTGTTGACCTTTAAATCACCTTATATCTCCGAACTACTGGACCGATTTTGACCAAACTTGGCCAGACTGCTTCTATACATGGGGCATTGATACCATTCAAATTTCTACATAAAATGTCAAGGGAGTGAGGCTATTAGTATCTCGAGATTTAGACTAATAATTATTTTTCTTAGGCACATTTGGTCACAATTAAAAAATTACAATATCTGAAAACAATTTTTTTTACAAAATTGCCCGCCCACCCCAGAAATACTGTTGTATTCGTCTGCTATGTTGTGACGTCACAGGTGAGTAGTAGAATTAAATATATGAGTAATATTTAATGTGTAAAAATGTAACTCGGTCTGGCTGGGTCACAAACTCAATCTCCCGGTTGACTCGGTAGCTCGTGCGTTAACCCTCGCAGTTAACCAGTCTGCCGACCGTACAAGCGAAATTTGTAAGTTGTGAAATTACATTAGTTTAGTTCCGACCGTAACAGCTAGTACCGCCACGACCGCGCAAATTAAATAGGGTATGCGCGCGCGCTTTGGTTAGAATCATTTAATTAAATAAAAGAATAAATGTTATATTTAAATAAAATGATAAATATTTTTAATTAAGTTGTATGTGCATATGTATAGTGTAAGACGTGCATCAGAAAAATCCCACAGTTGGCAGCTTTTTTTTTTAATGGTCCAACTAAATTAAACGGATTTAATGATCTGCTCATTCGAATGTAATTTTTAAAATTTTCAGTATAATCTTCCCGTAATTCTCTTAGTAGATTAATATGAGTATAATTTTCTCGTTTGTTTAACAATTTCTTTTAATTTTCAAGTTTTTGCTGTTCGTTATTTGACTGTAAAAATTCTATAGCTGTTTTTTGAAGTTAATAAGCTCATGGTATCACTTAACTTTATTTTTTACTACACAATCAAACTTAAAGCACGAAGCTAAAAGCAGAGCTAATAAAAATACTGCACGCAAACACTTAACATTTTTGAATTGAAGAAATTCTTAACATGAAAATGTAAAATATTATATTTTTCTCCATAAACGAACGCCCAAATATTTTTATAGTTCCAAGTATAGTAGTTTGGAAAATCTATTTTAAACTACGTTTGTGGATGACGAAGAATCTAGTACGACACACCAACGATGCATCGGGAATGCATTTCAAATATCTGTATTACTGGCCATACTAACGGACTAAAAGGAGAAAATAGAGATTAGAGGAATTCGAACGGACATAATGCAACGGATCTGCCCCAGGGCAAATCATCATATAACGATGAGGTGAAAGAAAATTTGATTTGAACAGCCTATAGATGATCGGAAATTAATAAAATTATATATTAAAATTAATAAAATTATTTTTAGTGGAACGTAAAAATGTCAGTTAATAAAGAAATTACACTCTAATAATGACAAAAATAATGTGCGACTATAACCAGCAGTAGTGTATATATAACACCCTATTATTTAGGCCTTTATACCATACATTGGACACCACTTATTTTTTATATTTGCTAAATATATATCTGACAATCATTTCATATATAATTGCAATTTGCTCCATCATTTTATGAATTTGTAACTTAAAATCCCGTTTTTCATCGTTAAAAATTAAAATTTTTTCACCTTTCGGGTAACAACGTCCGCCGGTTGGGTAACAGGGCAATAATCTACATTTGAATTAATTATTAAAATTAGAAAACAAGAACAAATTTTTAAACAAAAATTTGTAAGTACGGATTTGTATGATTGTTAAAAAATAATCATTAAAAAAATCAAGGGAAAACTAAAAATGAAAAAATTAAATAACCAAGAAATGAGATAAGTAATTCCAGCCAATAATCAAGTGAATCTCTCCCTCGCACTCACAAACTATGAAAAATAAATGAAATGAGTATTATTATATAATCTTAATGTTTCTCATGCTGAACTGAATTAATAATATATAACGTATCTGATCACTAGAAAGGGGTGCGTAATCTATTGCTTTTTATTATTCCAGTTTTTCTTATGGCAATAACTCACGTTATTGCAGAGCCGTTCTAGCAAGGCGCTTTTTCCTCTACTTACAGCCGTACATCTACTCCTCTCGCCTCTCGGCAAGCGCCTTGCTAGAGGGAATAGTGAGTTACATTATTTGAGAATAATGATTTTTACTATTCATCCAGTCTCTGTGTGAAATGATGGTCGGATCAGTGTGATCCGAAAAGGTAAGAAAGGTAAACTAAGAAAAGGTAAACTACGTTACTCCTCGCTATTCAAAGTAAGCCTGGCATAAGATATTGTTATTCTTGGGAATAGCAGTGTAATTTTTGGGAGTGTCTTGATTCATTTCAGGTCACCCACAACATTAAGGTTATGGGATTTAACGTACATACATGCACTGTAATACTAGGAACTACGTACTGCACTATATATTACGAGGCATAATCGTAATGGTTGTAAGTAACCCGAAACTAGACAGTCGCTACAAAAAAAAAGAAAAAAGTATACCCATCCTAAGAATAATAACCATCCATAATTTCTCACCAGGTATAATAAAGAAAATGACGAGTGAAATTGTTTCCTATTATCTTATTTACTGAGAAGAATTTACTGTTCCATATTAACGTATATCAAGCGAATCCAGGAGATATTAAGCCTACAAGCGAAACCTTCATTCACTTCACCCGGTGGGTTGCCTGTGTAATGAACATCATTACTCTTAAGAAAGTAACTTTGGATAGCACTACTTGAATCAGAGATGCTTTAATCGATACAGCTGTAATTCTTGCTTATGACTGTACGTCACAGTTACAGGAAAGACTGCAACAAATAACAAATTTATTTGTCGTTTTTCGTATAAATAATACATTATAAGTACATATACACTGTCTATACCAAGCAGAGGGAATAACAGTAATACGAATTGAAATGTGGTTTCGAAGACATATGAAACTGGGTCGATCAATGGATTTTTTCATATTTAATATATTTTAATTGTTCAACTGTTAAGGAAACGAGGTAAAAAAAATACTGAAAATATAATACTAAAACATTAATTAAATCTTAATAACAATGAGAAAAACACTTCCAACAAATAAGGAATTGAATTTAACCGACTATTGATGTACCGAATCTAATATACTTCTTTTCCTTCAAATATGAATGTTCCTAAAAGGATTAATCTTTTTTTATTTAATGAATGTCTAATTCGCAACTTTATCCCCAAGGGGGCTAAGGCCTCGGTCTACGGCTTAAAACCTTCCCTGGGATAACACGACTGTACCCTGCAAATCTGAAAGCAGTTGGTCGGTTGATTTTCGCGTGATGCAGGAACAAACAACTTTCAGCTTTATACATAAGATACTAACAAATACCCCGTTTGAATTTTGAAAATCGCAAGATTGTTTGTGAAGATATAACAGCATTTCTGAATAACCGTGATCTGTTAAATCGTGAGTGTACCTGATGAATGTAAAGGTTAGCCTTCAACCTACTAACAAATACCTCGTTTGAAATTTAAAAATCGGCCGATTGTTTGTAAAGATATAAGAACACACCATTGCACCTCCCAAAATAGCACCCTAGGGGCACCCAGTTTGTCACCAGTTGATGATGATAATTGGTCTAGCCTCCTACGAGGTGCTCGCATACCTCATCACTGTAGCCTCACACGCTCTCCTCACGGGAAACCAGCCGCCCATTATTGTTACACAGAATTTTTTTTTAATTTAATGTAAATATAATTCTATTATTTTTATAATATTTATTCAATTGATTCGAATCGTTCAATTCAAATCTAGGTCAAATAATGATACAGGTTCACAGTTCATTAATTCAATTCATTAAAGTTTGTGCTTCAACCGGATAATCTTCACTAATACATCTATATGCCGGCCTCCGTGGCGCGAGTGGTAGCGTCTCGGCCTTTCACCCGGAGGTCCCGGGTTCGAATCCCGGTCAGGCATGGCATTTTTCACACACGCTACAAATCATTCATCTCATCCTCTGTACAGTAATGCTTAACTGCGGCCCCGGAGGTTAAACAAAAAAAAAATACATCTATATATTTTTTTCAAGATGAATATATCTAAAAACCTTCTCAGTTATGCCAGGAAACATGGGTAAAATCTCGTTACGACTGATGAGTAATTTTTTGTTTAAAGGAACAACTACAAACTTCTTCTTTATAAAATAGTATAGATATACATTAAATATTTATCTTATTGACAACTCCACATTTATTGTTTCACAGATATAAATCTAGAATTACTTAAAATTCAGAAACGTAGAACTTCATTTTCCAATAAAAAATTAAATGTATGGAAATTGAGAAATATAAATTCACCAAAAAAACAAAAAAATTATATATATATATATATAAACTTTACGAGCTTCAACTACTGTTGAGAAAAAATAAAAACCACATTTAAAAAAAATAGAAAACTAATATAAGTAAAACAGAAAATTGTTATTATTTTATTTATAAAAAAATATTCAAAAGAAATCACGTACACTAAAAAAATATTCAAAAGAAATCACGTACACTAAAAAAATATTCAAAAGAAATCACGTACACTAAAAAAGAATAAAAAAAAACTTTTACTAAAGATGCCGGGCATCAAATAACGCTTCAAGTTATTATATTTTGGTTACCATCGAATTTTATATTTATATACTGTATATATGAAATGAAAAAATATATATATTTTGATTCTCGATTAAACAGTTAATATAATACATCGGTATTTATAAAAAATAGGAAAATGAAAAATATACAATACAGAATTGGTGCAGAAGGAAATTCGATAGATGAAATAGAATACGTATATATTAATCGGAATAAATCTAAATGAATATATTATATTGTAGATAATATAACAAAAAAAAACAAACTATTTTTAAATAGCTATACAGTAAACAACACAGAAATGATATATTTAACATTAAACGTACAGAAATATTCGGCAACAGAATTAGATTATATATATATATATATATATATATATATACACATCATGAGTTACATCATGAATAAGAGTAAAAGGTATGGCCGAACGCGAACGCAACTAAATGTTATGTTAAACACAATCCTGTATTTTATGCAAATCCGACAGATAATCCTTACAAAACTATAAATATCTTATCAAATAAACTGTCATGCGCTATCGATTTATTAAAAATAAATGTGAACATAGAATCGAGTAATACAAAATTATTTGTTTTACATATGGAATATCACGGTATTTATTTTAAGAAAGTAGTACTATATATCAATCAATCCCTCTACTGTTAAAATATTTGACAGACTCAACCTCATAAGATAAAATATCTTAATACATCCCCTCAACATCAAAACACCGTCTTTAATTTCTCATTATAACGAAGTCTATTAAAAAAAAAAAAACGATAATTAACGAGTTTTTATTATCAAAATTTAATTTATAAATAAATACAGGTTTTTTTTTAATACTAGTAAAATATTGTTTTCAAGTATAAAATATAGAATACAATACAGTATATTAAAAAAAAAGAAGATATTCTAATGTTCATCCAAATATACTACGTCATTCTGGTTGCATAAAAAACTATCTTTTAAAAACACATATAAAAAATAGGTTCTAGATATCAGACAACTCCGTTAAAAAAAGATTACTGATTAAACAAGTAACTAACTTTAATCTTTATTTTAGCAAAAGTAGAAGTGTCAAGAAACCACTACTTTTTATCTTCAACTATTGCATACAGTCCACCGAGGCTAGTCTAGTGATTAACTAATTGTCGTAAATTAGTAGTTTAACACCTGATTTTCCAAGTGGAAGGTTCTAAGGTTTGAATCCTAGTAAAAGCTAGTTACTTTTATACGGATTTAAATACTAGACAGTGGATACCGGTGTACTTTGGTGGTTGGGGACACATCTCAGGAATGGTCAGCCAGAGTCTGTACAAGACTGTAACTCGTTTACATGTCATACATATCAACCTCATCTCATTGGGCCACAGGGGGAGTTGCTTATTACTCACTAGTTGAACGGATTGCAATTTATACATTAGGAAAACTATTGCATATATATATGTATGTATGTTTGTATTATAAATTGTGAAAAATGTTAAATTATTTTTATGTAACTCACATTTTCAATTTCTATTTTAACTTCGTCTATTTCTTCTTTCTCTGCAGTAGTGATATATACTCTGTTAAACCAACAATAGCTAAACGCGAAAGTATTCAGATCGGTCAAAAGTTTTTTGATTTTAATTGTTTATTTTATGTTTTATTCCTTAAGGAGCTATTAAAAAAATAAATTTTTAAGAAAAAAATTATTTAAATAAACTGTAAATAATCTGGGAAAAAGTTTTTTTTATTCCAGTGTTTCAAATCCAAAACGTTTATTTCGTCATTTTTTTTATTTCCATTTTTCCAAAAAAAAAACAAAACTGGAAAAGGAGTGGGGATGTTTTGGCCAAAATAAAATTTCCAAATCATTACTGGGGCAAATCAGAAAAAAAGTTTTCTTTGAAAAGCTAAAGTTTTTTTTTATTAAGATTGCAAATTACCAAAACTTCTTTTTAATATTCATCTTAAAAAATAATTTAAAAAATAAATCCATTCTATTTAAAATGTAAAAATCTCAGTTTTTTGATAACCATTATTCTGTTTAGTATTTCTTGAAAAAAAAAACTGACAAAAATTTTCACCCGCTCCCTAGAAAATGACAACTTTATTTATAATTATAGCTGTATCTTTCTATTTTTTAAACTGTTGTAAGAAGTCCTTTTATAAATTTATTATCACCACTTAGGAATAAAAATTTATTACCCAAATGTTTTCCCCCTTTTTTTTAAATTTGTCTTTATTTAAAATCAATTTTTGTAACTATTTTAATAATTTAAAAAATAGTCCCATGATGAATGAGCCCCCAAATCTTCAGAAATATACTTTAATTGTGATTCTCTAACATCAATAATTTTGGTTATTGCTTTATTTTGTTAAATATCTTGGCTTCAAAAATTAAAAGATTTTAAAATAATCAAACAAATAATTTTATATTTAAAAAAAAATTTTTAAATAATTAATAAAATAATTACGATACATGTTTATTTTTTTTTAAATATCTCGATGAAAAAATATCTGACACTAATTGTATATTTTTTGTTAATATTTTGTAATACTTGCAGGTTGTAAAAATATTTCTTAATTTTAGTTATTATTTTTCAATAAAAAAGGATTAATTTATCAAAACGATTCAAACAGAGCTTACAATCTTACAATCATCGATTTAAAAAAATTGAATTTTTGAAAAAATGAATAGCATAACTTGACGGTTAACCAAGTTAAGCAATCCATTGCCGGCTTATTTTTTCAAATTGATCTGGTAGATTTATTAAAATATGTTTTAAAATTCTAAAACTAAAAACGGTAAATTGTTAATCATTTATATTAAAATTAATCATTAACTCAAATTAATACACGAATTTTTGTGTAAATGTATTCTTATAATTCATTTCTTAATTTTTATTCAATTGTATTCTTCATTTTCATGTAAAAATTGTATTTTTACATATGTAAGAAAATAAAATAAAAAATTCAACAACGTAATTTTTGCGGGCGTTTTAAAATTTATCTTATATATCGGTAGTAAACATGCAGTCGGATAGATCAAATGGTCTGTTTATTTCTGTATTCTAAAAAGGAAACAGGCGAACATTTAAAATAAAAAGAATTTTGCAGGAGAGAAAATAAAACTTTATTTCTTTTTAGTTTTAAACTTTTTATCCCAAATGTTATTCACGTAAAACTTTTACATTTTTATGAAAATATACTATTTTTCTTTATCTTCATCGAAAAAAATAATTTTAATAACGAATATTTCTGAATAGAAATTTCATTATACAGTGATGAAAAATCCGAAAAAAAATATTATTGTTGCCCAATTATAAAATACCCAACAAAAAAGTAATAAATGCGGTATTATAATCTTAATAGTAAATTAAACTAGAAATAGTAATTTAAAAAAAAAAATAACAGTACATAAAATGATAAGTGCGGATATATAAAGGTAACAAAAAAAAATAATAATAAAGATTTGTAAATTCTACTTAATAAAGTATATAAATACGAGAATGATATATCATTTACTTTCTGAACGGGAAAAAAATTATAATTTTATTAATTACTTTTTTTTTACTGACGTAATAAAAAGAGATTTTAGTAATATCTGATCACAAAAAAGAATTTATTTAGAATTTAAATTGGTTACTTATTTACTAAGCGAGCGAAAAATATAAAAAAAAAACTACTCAGAGACAAAATAATAAAAACCACAAGTAAAAGAATAACTAAAAATGAAAAAATGTTGATTATTTTAAAAATAAATAATATTAAAAAAAAAAGAACTTTTTTCAAGGCGAACAACCAGAAGGATGGTTGAGAAACACAGATAATCGAACCCTAAACTATTTCAAACTAAGAGAAACTTTAACAAAAAAAGCCCCTTCTCGGATTTTAAAATAAAAAAATAAGGTTAAAACTAAGATTAAAACTAACATAATAATAGGATTAAAACTAGAATAATAAAAGAAACGTAATTAATAGGATAAAACAAATAACACGAATAACAAAACAAAATCAAAATTTATGGTTGGCTATCATTCAATCTTATGAAGTATTTTTTTTAGAAGTAATAACACCCGGTCTTGTACATTCTTATTTCCTAGGGTACAACGAATGTTTCTCGGCAATTTGAATTGAAGGCCACAAAACACATGCAGTCCATAAAAATGTGGTGCACAGTCAAGAAAAGTCGAATCGTACCACATTTGTGCACTTTCAGCTGACATCAGGTACCCTTGGTATGTCCTAATTACAATCACCACAGGACCACTTCCTACCGGAGAATTTTCCTGTATGAAGAGTCCAATGATAAAACCGTATCTTTGATGTGTCGGATTTTTTACCCACTGTAGCAGTCGAGTTACCTTGCCACCTTCTTCGAACAGTTAGTTTAATGGAATTAACAAAATCGGTAGTAGTTTCGATTTTGAGTGGTGATTTTGAGTGTCCGCTGCATGTATCTTTAGCAGCGGAGTCCGCACGTTCATTACCCAGGATTCCCACATGGTTAGGGAACTTCAATGAAATTTAAAAAAAAAGCTACAAACATATGAACTGTATTTTTTTGTAATTTATAATTCTTTTAAAATAAAATAAAAATGAAGTAAATAATTCAACTACCTTCAAAGAGAAATTAAAACTGAATGTACTTTAAGTATGAAACTGTTGGTCCTAGAAGCCTGACGTACAAGTCACTAACGAAAATGAACCATATTCAAGAATAACAAGCATTACATGCCAAAATTATTAGAAAACGTGAAGAGTGAAATGATTTCCCATCCTCACTGAGCTAAATATACGGTCGTATAATTAGCATGCCGATCCCACCGAAATACAAATATTTAGCCCTAAACAACTATACCAAAGGGACTCTGCATAGTGAACATCGTTACTCTCAGATAAAGCAACTCCAATCGGTTTTTCTTGTAGTCTAAAATCTTTAAACGCATCTCAGCCGTAAGAATTAAAAGGACAGATAGTGTAAAGCAACAAATGAATGTATTCCTTTCTATTACGAAGCAAACCTATACGAGTATTACCAATTTAGTCAAAGAACAAAAACATTTAAAAAAAATGTAATTAACTGAATATTACAATATAAATCTGTATGTGAGTACATGTATGCAAATATCAAACATAAAATGATAAAGGTAAGGTAGAAAATTAATTTAAAAATATATATATATAAATCCAACTACATTGAAAAATAACATTTTTTTGTGGATGTAAAAACAGGAAAACGGCTATATCATTCCCAGAAATTTTTATAATTATTTTCCTCCATCATTGAGTACAAACATGCCACAACAACATAAAACCGTTTTTAATTAACAAGTTTAAAATTAAATATTAATCCCAACATGATATTTTTATTATAAAATCATTACAATCTTGGTCTATTATCTCTTTTTTATATTAATGAATAGATTACATAATTATCAAATTAGTAGTTTATTTAGCTTTGATCATAAATATAAAATACAAATTTGATTTTATTGAAATAATTGTAACCGCATGAATATGTGTCATCAAAATTACCAGGGCAATTAATTTTTAATTAAAATTGTCATTAAAAAGGTCTCATTGCATATATTAATTGATCATACCTAAAATAACGCAAAGTGTTTATAAATTATAAAAATTAGCAATGTTCATATATATTTACTATTCCATGTAACTATAATGATATCTAATATTTAAACATATATTTGAATTTATTGGAATATGATGAGAACGGCCTTCAAAACTTCTGGTTATCTTTTAATTATTTTTACAAAGTAGAACATAGTTTGCTATTTATAGTAATTGTTTTCATGGCAAAGATTAGAAAATTTAAAGTGAATTATTTTATTGTACATTATAAAGAGTGTCCCATATAAAACGCAACCCATCAATCACTCATCCATGAAATTTCAAAAGTAAAGCTTACTCCCCCCTACTCGTTACTGAAATGGACTCGTCCAACATCTGAACATCGCGGCGACGCAGTATTACACTACCGATAGTAACAATACAATTATAACGCTCAGTGTACTGCTAGATACAAGAAGGTGTTTTCGCTAGATGAACGTGTTTTCATTGTCGAGTCGTACTTCAGTACGAAATCAGTGGTTGCAGTGCAAGATTTGTTTCGCCATAAATACCCAGATAAACCAGCTCCTAACAAAACATCAGTATTAAGGTTAGTTGCAAAATTTAGAGAGACTGGTTCTGTTAATAACAAGGAACACAAAAGATCTGCGTCAGTGTTGAATACAGATACAGTCACTGAAATCAAAGACCGATTACTCGCCTCGCCAAATAAATCGACCAGACGTTTGTCTGCTGAAATTATTTTGTCTAAATCAACTGTTCATCGGGCGAACAAACGATTACAATTACGACCTTATCGCATTCAAACGGTTCATCGACTTCTTGAGCCCGACAAAGAAAAACGGCTACAATATTGTCAACGGTTCCGTCAATTTCTGCGTGAGGGAATTAATGTTATGGATTCGTTATTTTTCACAGATGAAGCACGGTTTCATTTGGATGGCTAAAAACCAGCCAAAACAGTAGAATTTGGAGTGCTGTAAATCCCCACGTTTATCACGAAAAACAATTACATCCGCAGAAGTTGGGCGTATGGTGCGCGATATCGCGGAAGAAAATAATCGGTCCTATTTTTTTCGAGTACACCATTAATGCATAACGATATCAGGATATTTATTTCAGTTCATCGCACTCTTGGAAGAGGAAGACAGACACTGCTAACTACAATATGACGGTGCGACATCGTACTACGCAGGTTCAACTTCTGATTTCGTTGAGGAATTCTTTGGTAATCGTGTTATCGGTCGAGGCTTGTGGCCACCTAGATCTCCAGATTTGACTGCGGCGGATTTTTTTCTATGGGGTCACCTCAAAGAAAACGCCTACAGCAATAAACCACGAACACTGAACAAACCTTGTTCAATACTGAACAACCTGTATTAAATATCGAGCTACAAACTTTGAAAAAAGTTGCAAAAAACGCTGTAAAAAGAATTGAAGCTTGTATTCAAGAAGATGGCGGCCACTTCCAACATTTTTACTCTAAATGTAAGGTAATGGATGGTAATAATAAAAATTACATTTACATTTACACAAGCCTTTTTATTATATCAATACCTACCAATATAAGGTTGGGTAGCGTTTTATATGGACACCCTCATAATACCATGCTAAATTTTAATTTTATAAAATAGTCTGAATGGATAATACGAAGCGGCAAACAAATTGAACGACTGTTAAATTTATGTCAATATGATACTACGAGAAATGAATACGATTTATAAATACCTTAAAATTCAATAAATTATTTGTAGATGAACCCTTAATACGCTTAGATTAGATAATTATTAATTATTAAATGAAAAATTAAATTGCTTAATTCTTTTCAGTACGAAAGATTTTCTTACTTTTTCTTAGATCAGAATAACCATTGTGTATTGTGTACGTTAAGTCCCACAACTGAAACGGTTTTTGGCGAATTGATGTGATTTAAAAAGTCACTTCCACAAATAACATTGCTATTTTCAAAAATGAAAAACATTCCATGCCCGATTTAATAAAATTAAACGTAAAAACATACATATATATTAAAACTGGATATCTTTTTAGCTGATTTTCGAAGTCGAGAGTTCTTGGATTCGAGTCCTTGTAAAGTTAGCCGCTTTTATATAGATTTGAATGCAACAGTTCGTAATAGTACGCTATATTATTATTAATAATAATTATAATTTTAATTAAAAATTACGTTTATAATAAAAATAAAATTAATTACCTGAAGAATGGTCTTATCAAAAGACGCCAAGAGAGAAAGTTGTGGTCCAACGACGCTACTGGAGGCGCCTGGCGTCTGCACCTCCACAGAACGTACATGACGCCCAGTCCGGCTGACGTACAGGCCTAAAACAACATAAAGGTTACATGTGAACTAATTTGGCAACAAGAATATACAAAATAATTTTTGAAATGTATTCAAGATGTGTAATTTTTTATAATGGCTTCTCATTCGAATAAATGGTTATATCGATTCGATTATGAACAAGATAATCGAAAATATGCCATACCTTGTTGGCATTTTTTATCTTTAATCGGTAATTTCATATATTAAAAAAAAACCCCCAATGTAACGGTTTTTATAATAATATGTTTACTGAGCGAATAAAGATAACGAAAATATTAATCATAACAATAAGTTATGAGTAATATCTCAAGTTCTTTTGCAATTTATAGAGAGCAAGAAACCATTTGAAATGAACACGTTGTTCTTCGAAATTTCATAGTAAACATGTTTTTTTCCCTAATCGTGATAAAAACTCTAGAAATTAAAACGGTTGGGGTACAAAAGTTCCAATCGGAAAGTGCCCAAAAAATTCCAGTATCCGAATAATATATTTTTTTCAAAACATTAGATCCAAAATATTTAATTCCAATCATAGTATAAAAATGCATATAAAATTTTTCAAAAATGTAAATTGCAATCTGAATTGGTTTTTTACATTTTTGAAAATGAGCATCATAACAGTCTGTTATAGCATGACTGTTTTTGGCATCTCCAGAAGTGCACCGTTATAACAACGTTTACAAAATAAAAATCAATCTAAGGGTAAATTATCCTTCGAGATTTTATTATTTCAACCATAATGTGTAGAAGCGTTGGACAAATAATTAATTAATCACTCAAATTTTACAATTCAATTTACAAAAATACAACCAGAAAATAAAATTGTTACTATAGAAATCGATGATTATTGAAAAAATTATTTTAAAATAGTAAGCCGATTAGAAAAGGAAAAATAATAATATTGGTATAATAGTTATAATAGAAAAAAAGGGTTGGAAAATCAATAATTTTGGAAATATTCCATTGGAAGTTTTGACTACGTACCACTAAGACACTTATTTAATTTTGCAGAAAACCACCAAAATATCGTACATAAAAATTCTCAAATCTTAAAAGACAAAAAGAAACAATAGTACGGGAGTTATAAAGGGACTTAAGCAGAAAGAAAACAGTAAACGATAATGGAAGTAAATCGTGTAGTTAATTCAAAACAAAAAAGTAACTTTGTAAATATTTTTTCCGTTTTTGGGAAACGCTTAATATTGATGAAAGATTTTAAACCGATCAGCTTAAACACAACTATAAAAGCAACAGAAACTATTTATTCTTCCCAATGAAAGAGCTACCAAAAAAGTTTAATAATATTTATGATAATGTAAAAACTAAAACATATCCGAATGGAACCGCATATGCTGCCATCTAACTTGAAAAAAAAAAACACTAAAATACTATAGATTAGTTTTTATTTTGTACCCAATCAGTATGCTACATCTTTTTTAAGTTTTACCGTTATGAAAGAACCTGTTTGGAAAATTTCGATGTTTGTTCCAAATATTTAGTCATGAGACCAAACTTGAGATATTTTTGTCCCGCAACAAATGGATTATACGAATATAGATGTAGAACCAAAAAAAAAAAAAAAAATTACAAAAAGAACTGCTTATACCACATAAATCAAAAATTTATTTGAAAAAAGTAAAGATTAATTCAAAAGAATCTAACTTAAAAACATTTTAAATCGCAGTAGTTTTTAAATGGATTCGACTGACGTTAACAATTATAGTTTTACAACTATTTGTAGTTACAGTATTCCCTTTATCGTCAAAATAAATTTAACTAAACAAAAAATAAATAAATAAATAAAAAAATTCCATCCTTGCTAATGAATTAAATTCATACAAATAAAATTAAAATAAATAACACGAAAAATAATCACAGAAAGTAAAAACTTCAGTTCCAGAATTAAAAGAAGTTGCAATAAATACCATTATAAGATTAAAATTTATTCATTTTTTCAGTGACATTGACATTTTCTATCAGCTTATTCATTCTACAGATCTATCTGAAGAATATAACCGGTCTGGGCTAATGGCTGCATAATTTCTTCTACTAGAAACTAACAAATCTTTACAGGTGTAGGGTAAATTGAAACAGTTGTGAATACGACCTCAAAAGGCAAAGGAAGAAATATCACAATAATAACGCATTTGTATTTCACTTCATACGTGTTATTTTTTAACCAAAAAATTCCAATGGCTCATTGTTATACAATTGAACATTATTAACATTTTTATTAAAGTTTAAAAAATTAGAAATTAATTTAGTTACAGAAAGAGCAGGAGATCTGGCTGTGCATAGCACAGGACTTCAATTGATAACTGGAGTTTTTAATTTAAATAATTTTTTGAGGCCGATTACAGTAACTTACAAAATATTTTAGATCCAATTAAAAATTGACAGTTAATTTTATCCAATGTAGACCGGTATTCTCAAGACGATGCAAATAATTGAACGACAAAAGTACTTCATTAACGCTGATAATTATCTCCAATGGTTAAAATAATTTTACTTGTAACCAGAATTTCATCTTGAACTTTAGAAAGTTAGGAAGATTTAACCAGTAATATTTCGTCCATTAGAACAGTGCAGTCACCAGACAGAATTAAGATTTCCAGGTCGATCCAGCTCGCTTTTCCAGCAAAATAAACCAAGGAACCTCTGCGAATATGACCATATATAGCATAGAGTTGGTAAGGTCAGATTTCTTCCTTTTGTATTTAAATTGGGAAAGAAGAAAACAACGTTAAATAGTTGTAGTAAGCTTTTAGAAAAGACAACGTATATTTGACGGAACCGCATCGCAAGACGAAAATCGTCTAGAGGAAATTTCAAGGCTCTCTCTCCTGGCAGTGAGCACCCAATACTCAAAGATCCGCTTATAATTTTATTCGAATTTGACATTAATGATGTACAATTTTACGTTGACGAGCCTAAACAAATAAATTCTTTTTATCCAGATATTAAAAAACCACTAAACCACTAAAGGATGATATTAAAAAACCACTTAACAGGTGAAGAAGTTCTAAGAACTTCGCCTCTTGGAATTTAGTAGTATGTGAAATCGTCTTCCATTTTAACCATAACCGTTGAGAGAAACCCCCTCCCCTAAATGAGATACGTGAACAATGCCCTGCAGCATTACAGAACAGTTGTAGTAACAAACAACCAAGTACTCAACCAAAAGATAAGATTTCGTGCTACTCTTAAGGAATAACAATTACCTACAAACCATTTTCCTACAAAACAACGGTAGTATTCGTCACCTAGAAACTCAAGCCTGTTTCCTCTGCCTTTCAAAATGGACATTGTGGGAGGCTAACTGAATTCCAATCGTACGTTTCCAAGCGATAAAACTGACCACAGCTGATAAAAAGAATAATTAACCCGTAGAGAAACTGTGAGCTTTTTACGATATCGTTGTAGTTTTCTGTTTTGCCCACAACTAAAGACTTGTAGTTTAAAAAAAACTTGACTGCATTTTTATTATAAAACATATATATTGTACAACCCATATTTAAAACGGTAAAAATGTTTCACAAAAAAATAATTAAATACTTCAGAAAAATTCCTCAAAACTAAATTTAAATTAATCAAAACAATTTCTATCATAATTTATTGTCATTACTTTATGTTTTATTTAATGTACACGATATTTAAAATGAAATATATTTAAACTGTTGAAAGAACTGCAACTCTGAAGTAAGAAATCGAAAGTATTTTCAAGATGAACACCTCAAGATTGTTCACCTACGTTTACCACTGCATCCAACTATTTCAATATAATTATTTATTTTTTTATAATGTCTTCTTTTTTTTTGTAATTTGCCGTAATTTTTTAGCACCGAAATTAAAAAAATAGTTAAGAAGCGTGCACATAATGAACCGATATGAAGAGAATAATAATAATAACAGCAGGTCAGACAGTAATTACAATGAGCTAATTTGTATGCTGTACAACAAGACGACCCAATTAGAAGAGACATAATTACGTCCACTCATATTTCACACTTAACAGAAACCAACTCCCCATCTCCGACGTTTCTACATCTACGTTTCTCAACTAAGTTCCGACTCCGCGACAAGAATGGAAACTCACTTGTAGCAGCAGCAGATGTAGTAGTAGAAATAAATAGTAATAGCAGCAACATAGCGAGTGCTTCACTAGTACCACCGCTACTGCTGCTACTTCTACGTTTACTACGACGTTTGAGATACGAGTATAACTTGCCTTGCATAATATACTACTCCGCTAACCGTTGTCATCCTCACTTTACGCGGTGCCCGAGCTATATGAATATAAGCTTCCTCGCCCGACTGGCGCTTCATAGCTTCGAACATTGTCCTTATCAACAACCATAACCGACACTCGTTTGAAAGTTTCGCTCGACTCAACTGAAATTATTAAATAATATTTCACGCAAAGTATGCAATAATACACATTTCATAGCACAGTATAAATAAGTATTTAAATCTTAAAATACAACGAAGTTTGTTTTAATAACCACAATTTATTACATACTTTTTCTGTTATTAAAATTAATTTTCGAATATCTAAAACATATATGTAAATATGCAAATATTACCAGTGTGAGCACACTTGCTGATAACAAAATCAACACTTTTTCATAAAAAGTAAAAAACAAAAAAATATATATATACATATTGTAACAGGACCAATATAACGGACTGGGGTAACGGATTCTTTCCAATTAAGAAGATAGAATGAGAAAATAATAATGAAAGGAATCCAGAAAGGAACTAAAAGGAATCTTAATATAAGATTGAAGGTATTTCATGTTTTATAAATTTTATTTAAGATTATATCTTTTTTCAAAAAATGAAATAAAAAGCTTATATTTAATAGAAAAAAAGATTTTGTTTATGAATTATATAAAAGGGAGAGGAAATTATGTAATAAAAAAATAAATTATAAGAAACAAAAGAACAATGGTAAACCGATATTCAGATAAAATGGAAAGGACAAATGTAAACTTAAAAACCTTTTAAAAACCCTGTAAATAAGTACATGCTCTCTTCAAATTTGTTAACCAGTAGACATAAAGAGAATTAATTAAAAGAGAAAGTATAAATAATAAAATAAAACTTGAGTAAAGAAAAAACAAACACTTACGAAACACTACAAAAAAAAAGAAATTTATACTTTTTATTTTGAAAATACGAGTAAACCTCTCTGATGACTAAAAAAAATAACATAACTTAGCTGTGGACTTGTGGACTGGGTTCAAGATAGAGTGTTAAAGTGGTAAATTTTATTCACTAAGCAAATCTTTTTCTTTCAACTAGCGCGCGAAGAGCTCTTCAGATTTTTTTTTGAATTATTTTTTTCGTTATTTATTAGATAAACTAAATAAATAAATACATTATTATTACTTATTTTTTATTATTAAACAAATACTTTTTCAATTAAAAAATAAAAATAATGCAGCAAACAGGCTAAATTGAGTTTAATATTTTGTCTAGTGGTAAACGCCCCAAATCAGCTGATTTGTAAGTCGAGAGTTCCAGCGTTCAAGTTCTAGTAAAGGCAGTTACTTTTGTATGGATTTGAATACCAGATCGTGGATATCGGTGTTCTTTGGTGGTTGGGTTTCAATTAACCACACATCTCAGGAATGGTCCAACTTAGATTGTACAAGACTAGACTTCATTTACACTCATATATATCATCCTCATTCATCCTCTAAAGTATTACATGAACGGTAATTCCCTAAGGCTAAACAGGAAAAAGAAAAAAGATTAATATTTTTAAATACTAATATGGATCTCCTTTCTCAAAATGAGGAAACGAATTTGAATTTTCATTTTTTTTTGTAATTGTATCTAAACAGGTAAAATTGTTTCTACCTATTTTTATACAGTTAAATAAAACTTAACTTTTATTTATACAATAAAAAGATTTAAACAAAGTTGGTATTTTAATTATTAATTTATTTTTATTGTATTAATGTGTAGCTTTTTAACTCATTCATTTCTTTCCCATAAAAGAAGATGGTGCGTGGGTTTGTTTGTTTGTTGTATGTGCTGACGTTTTTATTTTAGCTGCTACTGGCGCGATGAATCCAAAAAGCAGCAATTTTTATAAAATTCATTCGAACGATTTATACTTCTTGATATGAACGATTCATCTACAATTATATTTGTGTTTTTGAGTTAAAAAAAGAAGATACTAGGATTAGAGCTGTATTACAAAATTACAACTTAAGAAAATGTTCTGAATTTTGAAGCTTTTTGTTGTAAACGTTTATGCTGTTAATACGCTAAATTCATGAACGTTGTTTAGTTACAACTGGCAAAAACATTTAACAAAATCATGTGTAATGAAATATAAACCATGTAACATTTTCACGGCGGCCCGGCGTGAAAATGTTACATAGTTTACTAAGAAAAAGGCGGGCCGTTTTCCTAGTATCAATTAATAATAATCAATGTATTTTTTTAAACTGTTATTGGTCTTACATATTGATATTAAAAAAAATTATATATAAAAAAAAAATAGTATGAAAAAATTAAAAAAAAGGAGAAGTTAATTTTTCGTCAGTTGGAATTTTTTACTTTTTGTATAGTGGTCGTAAAAATCTGAATTTTCTTACAATGAATGTAATTATTAAGTAATTAAGATTCCAAAGTTTTCAATGGAATATAGGAATGGAAGAAATCCAACATTATTTCTTAATTCTTTTTGACTCAAATATCGAAAGCGGGCACAACCAGAAGTTGAAATATGACGCAAATTTGGCTGCACATAAATTTCCCACTATTGACCTGATTTTCTTCTTCAGACAAAGGGTCGTCAGATTACCCATATTTATTTTTTTATTAATCTATCTTTTTTTTTTAAATTGTTGAATAACAATGCGCCAAATTGGCCCAATTTAATGGAGTAAATAATTATTCCAATAACTAAACTTTTAAGCCCCCCCCCCCAAAAAAAAACAAGAAAGCTGAACGTGTACTTTTTTATGCTTCAATTTTCAAGATTAAAATCCAGCTTTATCTATTATTAATGCAGGCGACAAGATAACCTTTTTAAAAGTAGTTTTTCCATGGGACCCGACGTAAGAATTAAAAAAATGTTGGAGTTTTTTTTAATAATTTATCTGTTTTTCAAGTAGTGACTGATAATAAAAACACATGAAGTAGCTCTCGAACAAGGGAATGATGCTAAATGTGATCTAAATTTTTTAAGAATTTCGATTTTTTTCTCAATTATACCTTTAATACTGTATAATTTTCCAGATGAAAAAAGTCATTTGATCAAAAGGGTCAAATCGGATACAATTTTTTTTTTTTAATCTCCATCACCGTTAGATATTACATCAGAGGATGAGATGAATGACAATTTTTGTAGCGTGTGAAAATGCCATGTCTGACCAGGATTCGAACCCGGTATCTCCGGATGAAAGGCCGAGACACTCACTACCACTCGCATGACGGAGGCCGGCCCAAATTTTTTTACTAAACATTTTTATCTTTTTTCCAAATTGTTCTCTAAACAAGCTTATTCTAAGTTGTACCCTAAATAACATTTCCTGAATTGCAATGCTTTGTCGGTTTTTTCATTAACAATCTACTTCTTTGATTTCTTTGGTAAATGATGTCTTTTAATTTATTTATTTATTATTTTTTATGGGGAGAAGCGGGAAAATCACAGTTTAATACTTTTTTTTTATTATGTATAACACTTTTTTGTATGTTTTCTACATAAAGTTTTCAGCATGAAAACTAATTAATACCATCACAAAATGAATTACCTAATTTTTAATAATAACTGAAATAAAATTTGTAACTCCTATTTAATTTATTATATTAATAAAATTAACGAATAACAGGTAAATGCAGAGCCTACAAAAAAATATAATTTAATTTACGACAGATTTAATTATACAAAACTAAATGCCTACATTAAATTACAATCCATTTTATACTTGAAAATACGTTTAAAGAGAAAATTGCTAATAAAATGACACAAATTATGGTATCAAGAAAATTACAGACGAGAATGTTTGTGTATGTGTGTGTATGCGCGCGTGAGTAGAAATAACTACACCATTGGTAGATGAGAATGCAAGTACGTGATATAACACGGCAGTGAATATATAATCTCTATAATTAATTCATAAGGTAACAAGTGATCCCTTTAGGTACTGAACGGAACACGTCTCGATACATAAAGCATATATGCTCATTTTATATAAAATAAAATTTAAAAAAAAACATCTAAACAATAAAGAATAATAAACTAAAAAAAAAAAAAAAACAAAAAACAAAAAAAAACATGTTGGTTATAAATAAACTAATATGCTTACTATTTAATTTAATACCACAACACATATATCATTTACTGAAAAAAATAAACCAATAAGAAAAGAAGACTATCCAACATAAAATGCTTATTTAGAAAACTGATTCATAATTTAACTTTTACATCATTATTAGTTTTTAATACATAATTTTATCATATAAAAACTTTGTTAATTGTCAATTATTTACTTGAAAAAGATAATAACTTTTAAAATTAACTAATTTAACAAGGTTTCAAATTAGAGTGAAACATAAACTTTCTGTAACTTTTACAAATCTTTTATAGTATTATTTTAATATTATATTTAAAAATATATTATGTAAAAGTATTCTTTCTTTACCTAAACATTAAATTACTATAAAATTTATATGACAGAGAATTATATTTTTCCTCAATCATAACAAACTAGTAGGAATCGGTAATATACAGACTTAAAAGAAAACCTGGCTTAAAAACCTTTCTGAAATATTGGATAGTTTGATTTTTTATAATGAAACATGTTTTCAACTTGACGGTTCGGCTAACAGAATCCTCTCTATTTAGTATCTGAAAATCTTCCAAATATTTAGTTTTATTAGTGGCCTTTGCACAATCCAAATTTAACTGTTTGGGTCGTTTAGGTTAAAAGGGCAATATTTATTGAAGATAATGAAGGAAATATAGTAACAGTAAATATAGATGGCTACGTAGGAACGTAAATAATTTTTTTAACCCGAAAATCAATGCCATGTCTAACCGAGAGAACTTGTGGATCCAGCAAGTACAGGTACAGTCAACACAACCCGAATAAGCATGAATGTGCGGAGTTTATTCGGAGGGCAGTTATTTCCCTATTTGGAGGTACAAACTGGCTATCCTGTTCTGACAATTCTCCTTCACACTTCTTTCGGTGGGTAACTTAAAATGAAATGGATTAAATCATTTACATTAAATAATCTTATGCTTATGTGTGTATAAGATGATTGACCTATGATAATTTAGAAACTGAGACTATCCCACAACTGTACTGTAAAGTATAATGTTAAATTTTAAAAAGCAACTTTAATAGTATAGTAGAAAGCAAGAGTTAATACGTAAGCTATTTGTATATTAGCCTACGGTCGGGAGGTACAAACAAACCAGTTTCTACAGCAACATCACGCATGCACACTTGGCATCAGCTAAGCTTAAATATCTTCGTCACACACACAATCAGTCGACATTTCGTTCTGTATCGCATCGCTCCAGTAGTACGTGATGAAATATTGAGGCGATTGTTGTGAGGTTCGTAGCATCATTTTGGAAGCAAAGGAAACTCTGCAGCCAAGATCCACTGTCGGCTGAACGTAGTTATAATAAAAATGTAATAAATGATAATTTTTTGAAAGAACGGTGCTGGAAATTCAGGCAATTTTTTGAAAGAACGGTGCTGGAAATTCAGGCAAAGGCAAACTGATGTGCATGACGAGGATAAAGCGAGCATTTTATTGTGAATGTTGAACTTTTTGAAAAAAATTGAAGAGCTGTTTATGACAAAACCCCCTTTTTTTCTTATTTTCTGTTTACCTTTAGAACCTACCATAAGGAATTACTTCAGAGGATGAATGAGGAGAACGTATGAATGTAAATGAAGTGTAGTCTTGTACAGTCTCAGATCGATCATTCCTGAGGTGTGCGGTTAATTGAAACCCAACAATCAAAGAACACCGGTATCCACGATATAGTTTCAAATCCGTATAAAAGTAACTAACCGTCTTTACTAGGATTTAATCCTTAGAACTCTCGGCTTCGAAATCAGCTGATTTGCGTTGACGAGTTTACAACTAGACCAATCCGACGGGTATTGTGACAAACCACGCTTTACAATTACCGAACTTAAAGAAAGATTTATCAGATTTCAATGTCTATTTTTTTGCGGAATTGATACAGACAGACTGGGTTTTTGTAAGCACGATGGATACCGAATCAACTTAAATGACCACAAGACGAAAAGAACGGAAATGGCATTGATTTTTCTTTAGCATAACAGAATAAAGGAAGTGAATTTCTTGATCGTATTGTTAATGGGAACGAGACATGGATTGGGTCCATCAATATTGAAACAAAATTCCAGAGAGTGAATGTACCTACACTAGCCGAACAAGCCCCCCCCCCAAAAAAAAACGTAATAATGGCTACCGTATTTTGGGACCGTAAAGGAATTTTTTTGCCAAATTTTATGAAGCCGGCACGACAATAACCACAGACGTTTATTGTAAAACGTTAATAAATCTTTGAAGAGCGATACTGAATAATCAGCGAGAAATGCTAACTTTTTCCACATGACAATACACGGTCACACATTAAGGGTGTACCAAAAAAATTTAATGGCATACCTTTTACTACCCCTCTTAAACCCCTAATTTCGCACCGTCTAATTTTTATCTGTTCAAAAAACTGAAGAATCGGCTGGCTACTCAACGCTTAGAAATCCTTGTTGAACTAACGAATGTAGTCAACGAATTAATGGGTGCTTTAGCGGGGCCGTTTTTTTAAAGAGTGATTAAACAAGCTGGTGTCACAATATGTCAACTGCCTGAATTTTGTGGAGACTATGATGAGAAGTAATAAACGACTGTATGTAACTTTAATAAACAATAAATTATTTTGTTTATTTTTGTAACTTGACCAAGGGTTAATCTACAAGTCATTCATCTCATCCTCTGAAGCAATACTTAAAGGCGGTACCGGAATATAAAAAAAAAATCTATCTAAACATATAATAAAATGATAATAATTAGGGTTGTCCTTGGGCGCACATTACGAAAAAACTACTGGACAAATTTTAATAAAACTTTGTAGATTTATACCTTAGAGTCAATTACAATCATTCAGAATTATCGCAATATTCCTAATCTGAGTTACGATAATCATTTAAAAATTATTTTTTAGTTCATTGTATTTCTGTTACCATGGTAACAGAAAAAGATAAATGAGTTCAGATCTATATACTGGTCATCTAACCTAGTGTACAAAATATTTTATATTATACAAATTTGTATATTTTATTAGTTTTATTATTATTATTATTGTATTTGGCTTAAATTATCACATTTCGCTAACTTAAAAGGTTTTGATGTTTAATTTGACTATCGACACTGGATTATTAAAACTTTAAAAAAATATGCCTCCAAGAAAAAGAAGTAACCTTTTTCATTATTCAAAGTCGACTAAAAGAATAAGAGAGTATCTCAGTCCTGTGAAACAGTTGAAGTGCGTGATTCTCGGTTAGCTGTTGACCGATAGCCTAAGCCCAGATTGAAATGTAGCTTTGTCTACAGCAGGAGTTTCTACGTCAAGAACGAGGGAAACGTTGGAAGAAGAATATTTCAAGCTTCAATTGTTATTTATCAGTATTATTCTCACAACTATGAGGATCCCCTGACCGGCGAATATATACATAAACCTCGTATTAAACATATATATTTTGTTTTTGTTTAAATCTAAAAACTTCTTGTACATTATTTGTGAACTATTAAAATTTTATAAAAACAAAATAGTGCATGTTTATCATATTTTGAAAAACCTCAAGTCTTCTGCTCAACGTGTAACAGGTTGTGTAAACTATTACACAAGAATCAGAAATCATTTCCGAAAATTACATCTCGTGGCAAGTTTAGTAAGGGATGATATTTTAGAATATAATTTATTAAAAGTAAAACATTATATTCGTTTGAAAATTAAGAAAAATTACTCCTGAAAAACTGAAACAAAAAAGTTACTTCGTTTAAATTGGTGAACGTGATAATTCTTCTACGCCAGTCTTGTGTACGGAAAACAAATGATATAGGTCGCTATTCTAGACATTAGGAACCAGAGAAAGTTGTTGACGTGAAAATAGAGATGTTTATTAATTACAGTAATATAAACGTACAACGAAGGATACAGAGTACATACACACAAAATTTGATAAAGAGAGCGGTGCGTAAGGGTTGGAAAGGTCCGACAACAGCGGTCCATTAATTACTGTGTACCTCCATAAGAAATAGGTATCAGCCCCTCGAGCCTTACACTAAAGGATAATACCTAATGATCAGAGTAAATTTTAGGGTAGTTAAAGGTATGAGGTAAAACAGGAAAATTCAACAGAGAAGAAGCAAGAAACATTTACGTTATTAAGCTATAAAGTGGTATATCGGTCAATGATCTCGCATTTTAACGTTATAAAATCACTTTATCATTTATAAAAGCCCCTTTATCCTTCTCTCTCATGCACGCGTTTACCGTCTCCCTCATACCAACACAAACACGTCTATTTCCTACTGAATTAATTGAAATATATCTACGGATTTACCAATTTAAATCTAGCTATAAATTAAAAATAAAAAAAAATTTTAAACGTAGAAAATACCATCCCTTTTCACTGAACAGTTCACTACAACAATCAATTGCAGTCCACTAAATCAAACCGACGTCACAACCACACCAAAATGTTTTAACGTTCAACATTCAGCAAAATTTAATTGTTCAAAATTACCCCGTATCCCGTAAACTCTCTACCATCAATTATCTAAAGTATGCTAAATATTGATTTTATATCACACGAAAGAATAACAAAAGAAAATTAAACAAATAAATAAATTTGATGAAGGAGACGTGCACATGTAAAGCTACTGTGAATAGTTTTATAATTATTTTTATAAAATTCTAAGTAAATTTCTTTCTAAATAAACATTAAATCATAAATGTATTCATTTTTTTATGATCTGTATATACGAACAGAATTTTTTTTTAATATTTTGAAAAAAAAATGAAAGAAACTATGGAAGTCAAAAGAAGTCAAGTAAAGAGAAAAAAAATCTAATTTAATAGTACAAAAAAACGGATAATAAGAATCAAACAAAATTATTATTTTTTTTAATTTAAATTAAACACAGAAAGCGTAAAAAAAAAATAGAAAGAAAAATTTGTGAAGATAACAAAGTTGATAAAAACATTTTATTTACTTTAAGATGATAAAATTTACATTTTCATGATCAAGATATTAGAATAAATCAGTTACAAGCAATATTATAAATTTTATAGTTTACTCTCGCCGTTCACAGATTTTATTTTAGAAGGACTCACATAAACCACACATCTCAGGAATGATCGGCCTGAGTCTGTAAAAAACTACACCTCATTTACGTCATACATATATCACCTCATCTCAGTGGGCCGTTACGGGGGGTTGCTAATTGTTTTCTAGTTGAAACGTTAAGGGGTTGCTTACTGTTCACTAGTTGAACAAATTCTGAAGTCTGAGGAGCTATTATTACCAAAAAATAGTTTATAGAAACAAATATAATTGTGTTTAAGACCGCTCGGCCGAAGTGAATACTGGTATGGCGATCATAATCGTTTTACAAAAATATTAAATATTTTATTAATATTAAACAATTATATATTTATATATTATATATATAAATAATATTATATATATTATTATATATTATAATATTATATATATAAATTATATTTATATTATGTACGGAGTGCATGAAATTAGTTTTGTGAGGAATGAAAAGTATTCTTTAGAATATTATACTCTCGCACGCCTATATTTGAGAAATACATAAATTTAATTACATAAACAATGACTGAATTACTTTCAATAATATTTTTTCAGTATTACGACGATGTTGCACTAAACGTATACAGTGAAAAATAGGTATAATTACTGAATAATAGAAATATACGTACGTATAGCATTACACGTACACCCAACAACAATTACAAAAGTATTTAATGTAAAACGAAACAAACAAAGCACAGAAACAGGCACAACTGACAGTTTTTCTCTCGCTCGGAAAAATTCGGCTCTAACGAGCTCACACGAATGAACCTATAACAACAAAGGCTTATGAATCATATTAATTCACTTCCCAGCTGACTTTCTCTCTCGCTCGGCTAAACTCGGTTCCCCGAGTTTAGCCGAGCGAGAGAGGATAACCATTTCATTTTGCAGCCTGACAACCAGACTTATTCACTACCTAATGATATTATATATCATTAGATACTACGTATTAAGTAAATAAAATAACAAATACTTATTATGCGCAGTATTTATTCGGGTTATTCGGAATTACCAGTTGTATGTGATAAAACGAGAATTTTGAAAAATTAAATACTTTATTGTTTTAAGCCTGGAAGGCAGCGTGCTGGAGTTGTTTAATAATAACGACGGCTATATATAAACAAGTTCGAAAAAGGAAGATGTTTAAAGAATGGAGACAAATAGACAACTGGAAAGAATTAATCTGTTGAAAATATGGATTTCTTTGTGTGGGACGGAGTTTTACCAGAAAATGATGAAAAAATGGAAAAGCCTTTTCACAAAGGAAAAAATGGAATTTTTCCTACGTTTCGTCAGTTATCGGGATTCAAATCCGGTTTAGTTTGGTAAAGTTCATCTCTCCACCGTATATAAAACTGTACGTTACGTAGTGGATCGTATCATTGAAAAACTAAACAAGTTGATCCATTTCCCTAACACAAGGGAAATAGATGAAGTTAAGGTTTTTTTGTGAAACATGTTTTTGGATGTTAACTGTAGAAGCATTGTAATGAAATTGATGTAAAGAAGCCGGTTCTGTTTGCAAATGAGTACATAAACAAACTACGGATATAACGCATAGGCTATATGCGAGCTGATGAAACATTTTCTACCATCAGTGCTAAGGGGGCCAGAAGCGTTCACGAAGAGTTGAGACAAGAACCAAGATATTATTTCATGTGTGACTAGGTGACTTTTTGAGGGAGATTCGGCCTGATCTCCCCGTTTAAACATTTATCAGGAAATTTTCTTTTAGTTGAGGGAATATTATATAATTCGTTTCAAAATTTCAAAGTGTGAAATTTTTTAGAACTTTTCTCGGCTTCTTAATGTTAATTTCCGTTTCCGTTACAACGGCATCTACCCTCCGTCAGAATATTATTGTTCTGTTCGGCGGCTCTTCAGCACCCCCAGCATTACCGAGCACTTTCTTTTCAAGAAGAAAAACAGGATTTCTTCTTGATTTATTAGTTCTAGAAATTCTTTATTTTAATTTTTCAACTTAACACATTTATTTCCCATTAAACTATAGTCATTCTTCATAACAATATTTTTTTTTTTTTTAACATTGTTTAGCATTTCCATTAATCCGGCAATCTTTATTGTCTTTCCGAAAACATGAATGAACTGTTCGGTAATTTATTCCCGACTCTCCTTTTTGAATATAATACATCAAAAATTTTAGATATCTGTAAGATATAACTGGATATTCACAAATAAGTTTTAAAAACAAATCCCTGACAAATTTTCTTTCAATTTCGATCTCTTCTTCGCTCGATGATTGTGTTAACGTAAACTATTCAAAAAAGAATCAGTAGCTGATATGATGAGAGTGCACAACCGGAAAGTGTCTGATAAAGATGAACTGATGAAGGAGAAGCCGAAAGGAGTTACTATTTAACCCAACTTACTGTTGCTCCTAGTAACTACTTTGCTATTTCGGAATTCCGAATGTGCATTGCACTTGACATCTCATAGTACTTCACTTTATTTAACTGGTTTAGATAAAGTGGTTTAAGTGGTTTTCAAAGTGAGTAGTCATTATTCGAGCGAAATTACTTCGTTTAATTTATTTTACTCGGTTATTTTCTCTTTCTACTCACTAAAAAACATCTGAACAGAATATCTTCAACAGGTACCCTTGAAAACTTTATTTTATGTTAATAACAAAAAATTAATGATGAATATTCAATGGTATGGAAACGTTACACAGCGTACTATTTTAATAATCACTGAATAACGATTGGAATATTGCAAAAAAGAATTAAAATTAGTTTAATTATTATGAGATAGAAAATTAACGATTTAATTAAAATATTAAACGAAAAAATTTAATTAAAATACCAATGTACAACTGTAAGTATTGTTAACAATTTATTAAACTGAATAAAATGTTACTAGTGTCGTCATTCATTATTTTATATTCAGTGAAATTCAAAACAATTACGTAAAAAAAAAAAATAATAAGTTAAACAGTGAAAAAATATCTACATTGAATAAATGAATGAATGATCGGAATAAATTAAATTAGAATGGATGTTTTATTAACTTTTAGTAAAAAAAAGATGTATAATTAATTAATAACAAACGAAATTAAGATTCATAAAAAATAAATTTTTCGACTCGATTCAATTTTTCTATTGAGAAAGTATAAAGATCTCCTATCATTCCTTTTGAACTTTCCCCTTGAATTATAAACATTGTAATATTCTAATAAATTTATTTATATTTCACTATACATAACTATCTTATAATAAATCAGTAGTCTCACAAAACCTCCACGCTCGTTTCCAATACAATTTTTTTAGCATATTTCTATTTACTTATTTTTATTAAATCTGATTCCATTCCAACCAAAATATATAATGCAATTATAAATAATAAATAATGTAATAATAAATAACAACAATTGAGACCATAAAATTGACAGGATGTTTATGCTGAAGTAATTTTAAAACATATGACAACCAACTGTTATGTTTTATAAGCAAATATCACGATTTTTTATAATTCTACTAGCGAAGTTTTATTTTAATTAATATTATAAATAAGACGAATATGGGAGTTCATGAAGATGGAATTTAATTCCGAAAGCGCTTGAACGCTTCGAATTCAATTGTTGGTAAGCGGTTTTTTGTAAATTAACTATAATTATATAAATATATCAACGGCCCATGGTTAACAAAATTATTAAAAGTTATTAAGCTTCAAACACGCCAACAACACACACGCGCGCGCACATACTACGTACATTACCCACCACTTTTTTTGGAGGGGGGGTTTCCTGGGTAATGAAACCTCATGAAATGAAAAAAAAACCTATAACCCAATGTTTTTGACTGATTATTATTATTATGCATTATACATATATTATTTATAGCACTTTCCTACTTGTAGTATAATTCTATAGCTAAGAAAGTCAAGAAAATAAATATTGAAAATCAAAACCATATGGTCGAATCATAATACAGAACTTCTAAAAACGTAAAGTCTAATTTTTACGTTTTAAACTATACAACTCCAATTTTTTTACGTTTACACATAATTTTTTTTTTAATTACTTGATAAATTCTGGGATAAAATTCCCCCCTCACATTTAGTATCTTAAGAATTTTATTGTTGGATTATTTTACCTTCCAAGGACAAATAGGAATGAAATTTTCCATAATACGAAAACAAAACGTTTCCGAACGGATATTTTTAAATTGGTCGTACTCCCAGAAATTCTCGACATAAGTGAGGAGAATTTTTCATTGTGAATCATATAAAAAGTACATACATACATACATACGTACGTATATATATATATATATATATATGGAGTGTTCCCGGTCGTACTCGCCAAACTTCAGCAACTAATGCACGACACCAAAATGAGCAATCAAGTTCATATTGACAATTAGTCCTATTAATAATTAAAGAACTAACTTACCAACTATTCTTTTATATATACGTTTAAGCGCTTTCAGAATAAAATTCCATCATCAGAATTTACAAATTTATGTTATAATCTTAACAAAAATAAACTATAACGGTGGAAACATTCATAATGACAGGACGTTAAGTCGAAACCACCGGATTGGTCTAGTGGTTAACGCGTCTTCCCAAATCAGATGATTTGGAAGTCGAGAGTTACAGCGTTCTCCTAGTAAAGGCAGTTATTTTTACACGGATTTGAATACTATATCGTGGATACCGGTGTTCTTTAGTGGTTGGGTTTCAATTAACCACACATCTCAGGAATGGTCGAACTGAGAATGTACAAGACTACACTTCATTTACACTCATACATATCATCCTCATTCATTCTCTGAAGAATTATCAAAACGGTAGTTACCGGAGGCTAAACAGGAAAAAGAAAAAAAGAAAGAAAAGGACGTTAAGTCGAAATAATTTTAAACATGACAACCACTGCTATATTATATTACCGTTACATAAACAAATTTACACGACGAAGTTTTAATTTTATTAAGATTATAACATAAATTTTCAAGTTCCTTATGATGGAATTTTATTCTGAAAACGCTTGAACGTATATGTAAAAGACTTGTTGGTGACTGAGGTTTTTAACTATTAATTATATAATCTTACCAACGGGCCATGTTTGAAAAAATTATAGTAAGTCCTACTTTGCTTTTTTTCCTTCCGGTCGCCATTTTGTGATTTTCAACAAAAAAATTATTTCTCAGGAATGGGCAAACCTACTTTAATTAAATTTGGCAAATATAAAACTAGTGTCTTATTCTACAAAATTTTTTTTATTTGAAAACTTCACCTTTAAAAATTTCAAAATGGCGTCTATCTTAATATCTTTGTAATTATTTATTTGAACAAATATTTACCTGTTAAAAATGAATTTTAAAAAAAATTAAGTATCTTATTTTTAAAAAAATGACACCTCATTTATAAAATTCTGTTGACAAACAATCGAATTATTGCAGACACTTAACCGGCAGTACGCTTGCGCACCATAATGAAAGCTGATAATTCTTAATAATTCATTATTCATAATTTTTATTACATTTATTGGAGAAAATAAAAGAAACAAGTCTTAGATTTGCCAATTTCATTAAAATAGGTTTACTCGTTCCAGAGAAACGATTTGTTTGTTGAAAATCACAAAATTGCGTCCATAAGGAAAACAAAACAAAATGGGACTTATGTAGAAATATACTTTTTTGCTCATTTTGGTGTCCTGAATTAGTTGCTGAAGTTCGGCGAATACGTCTCGGAACACTCTGTATATATATATATATATATATATATATATGTGCTAACACATGCACGCACACACATCATATATACACAGTGTTTTATATATATATATAAACTATCAATCTCATCAAGCTAGCAACATTAACCCGATCTTTCTAAACGACTGTCAGTTGGCCACTCGCTACCTAGGTGGGACTAGAAGCTTTCCTTTAACAGGGGTTTCTCGTATTTTATATCCTTCTTGGATACACAGTCTTTATCACCACCCATTCTTATCCTTGATCCCTATTTCTCTACTTTCAGTTCTTTAAATGACGATCTGACCCAGTTTGATCAACACTAACTTACTAGAACCTGTAATAAAAGTACATGCTTGATGTAACAATCTATTGAAGGTAAGAAATATTTTTTAAATCCAAGTTTTATTTTACAAAACTGGTCGTTGCAGAATAAATTTAACGGCTGAATCGCCTATGAAGTAAACGAAGAGTTACACTATCCCAGATCTAACACAGTATAAACAAAAAAAAAAAAATTATATATTCTTACTAATTCTTAAGTAAAACTAATAATTTAACAAAAATTATTTTGACAAATGGAAGACTAAACAAAGAAAATTGTATGAAAATTTTAAAATATAATTTTTTTTCTATTCTATTTATTAAAATAATACGTTTAATTTCTTATAACTCGTTTATTGAAAAAATCAAGATAGAAATAAATAAATGAAATTTAATACAAAAAAAACATAAATTTCAAAGGTATAATATAATAAATTTATAATAATAAATTTACGTTTCTAATTATTTTATATCTATACGTGATCATCCTTATATCATATATTGATATTTGTGATCGAATCTTCACCAATAATGTATATTTCAACTTTTTTTTTTTTTGTTAGTTGTCAGTTGGGAGTTCGATTCTCGATTCCCGACTGTTTTCTCGTACGTGACGTGAGTAAGCTATTACATACCATAATACTTTTTTCTGTATTCTCTTTCTTTCAGTCTGTCTCTCTCGCAATCTCTCTTTCTTTTTCATTCGACTTCAATCTTCCTAATCTTTAATTGACGCTCATTCCTTATTACTTTTCTTTTGAATTCACTTCGTAAGGGTTCTTACAAACATATATGTGTATTTATATTAGTTTTAAAACGTCTTTTGAAATTAAAACGGAAATTAGGAAAGTTATTCTTGTATATCTCACTTAATCCATTATAGCTACAAACGCAACCAAACAATGTTTATTCTTAATGGATAGGAAAAAAGTGTGTCTTTACAAGCATTGCTGTTATACTGGGTATACATATAATATGTATTTAAAACAACGATTTTCCATCCACCATAAATTCTACGAATAACTGTAATAAATTTTTAGCTACATAGATTTACGATTATATTTTTTAAAACTCCTAATTTTCTTTTCTTCGTTTAATTTCATTCTAAAATTATTTAAAATTAATGCAACTTTTTTTTATTATTATTTTTCCCTGGCTTCCAGGGCCGGACTCTAATAACAACTTTCTTCTTTTTAAAAAAAAAAATCATGATGAAATTATACAAAAGTTTAACAACTTTGCTTAAAATCAAACCCAGGATCAGTTAAGTGCAAAGTAAGCATACTGACCACCCCGCTACTTTAACAACTTAAGCGAAGAAAAGTTATTTCATTTTAACAAATTTAAGAATATTAAAAAACAAAAAAGATCTAATAAAAAAAGGAGAAAAAAAGAAACAAAAATTAGATGAAGAAAAGAAGTGAATAAGTGAAATAATAAAGAAAGAAAACTGGAAACTTAATGGAAATCTGCTAAATATAATTCAAATTTGATCAATTTAATATTAATATATTATGTAGAATACTTCAGTATATATATATGAAAGTATAATATAATATATATATGAAATACTGAAATATATATATATAATACTGAAGTATTCTACATAAAAGTTTCAAATTAAAAAACAATATTTTGCAATCACAGAAAACAATATTCTTTAAAGAAATAATCAAGATTAAGTAATAAATAACAAAACGGGAACTAAGATATTCCAATAAATTTTATGTATTTACATAGAAAACATATAAAAAGTTTTCAAAATAAAATAGTACTTTATTTAACTGATCACAAAAAAAGAGAAAGAAATAATCTAAATACTGGATTATTTTTATAAAGGGAATTTTAAGATTAAATACGAATAAATAAAATAAAAAAATATATTTTTTAGTGAATATAATAAAGATCCATACTAAACCTTTATAACATATTCACGGAAATAAAATAATTACCATATTCGTCGTTTTATATAATATTTCACTAGATTACCAACCTCATTAAGTTAAATGTTGTAATATCACTGTCCAGCAAGAAATGATTGACGATATATATATATATATATATATATATGTGTGTGTCTGTGTGTGTAATGTAAATATCCCTTTATTGCAGATTAAAATAAATGCAGAGCAGTAGCGGAATGGTAGCTTCTCGGCCTTTCATTCATTCGGAATCACTTCTAAGCGGAAACAGTTGAATCTCAAGTTTAAATACATATACTGGCTGGTAGAACATAGATCTCGCCTTTCAGCAGAAAGTAAATTATTGATTTACAAATTCATTATGAAGCTTATTTGGACTTACAGGCTTGAATTGTGGAGTACAGCACGCAACTCCAGTAAACGCTTCCAAACAAAAACAACACTGAGGAAAATGCTCAACATACTCTGGTACAAAGTAATAGCCTTATATATAATGACCTCAAGTTGCGAACCGTTTGGCAGGAAATCTCTCTGGTCAGCATACGGTATCAAAATCGTTTGGATCGGTACCCGAATTATTTGGCGGTCAATTTGTTAGATAAAACTATCAGTGATTTTTCAACATTGCTGAGGAACAATATTCTTGGTTTGCCTTATCGCTTCAATTAGGTGACTTTATGCTCTGGCCGTACGAAGTGCTCATTTATTCCATTATTAAGTCTCAAGCCGCTGGGTCTGTGGCAAATCAATATTAATTCAAATGTATCTTATAAACTTATTGCTCTATGAACAGATTGTAAAGTCGCTGTGTCGTTATAAATCGGAAGATGCCGGATTGAAACAGGCCAGTCAGGCATGCATTTTTCATACGCTACAAATTCCATTTCCGCATTCCCACGGACAAGCCACAGGCTTGTATGAAAATAAATCATCAGGCCAAAAAAAAAAAAATTATTATTTATCCATGGCTATTGTTAAAAAGACTTAAAAAACCACTCACGCGTAATAAATTAAAACTTTGGAAATCCATAACTGAGTAGCAATATATTAACGAAACTGAGCGTTTCGTTAATACTTGCAGTTATTGCAAGTAACTGGAAACTGCAGTTATTAAATACTCATTAAATAAATAACTAAATTAGCAATTTAATTGAATTTTGATAATTAAAAAATCTAATTAAAAATTTTGCTAATTAAAAATGATGTTAAAGAACTATTTAGATCCGGACTAACAATACAAGGTGAAAAGATAAAAATGATACGATTTGCTGATGATATAGTATTTCTAGCTGAGAGTAAAAAAGGATTTAGAAGAAACAATGAACGGCATGGATAAAGTCCTACGCAAGAAATACAACATGAAAATAACCAAGAACAAAACGAATGTAATGAAATGTGGTAGAAATAACAAAGATGTACCACTGAATGTGAAAATAGGAGGAGAAAAGATTATGGAGGTAGAAGAATTTTGTTATTTGGGAAGTAGAATTACTAAAGATGGACGAAGCAGGAGTGACATAAAATGTCGAATAGCACATGCGAAATGAGCTTTCAGTCAGAAATATAATTTGTTTACATCAAAAATTAATTTAAATGTCAGGAAAAGATTTTTGAAAGTGTATGTTTGGAGTGTTGCTTTATATGGAAGTGAAACTTGGACAATCGGAGTATCTGAGAAGAAAAGATTAGAAGCTTTTGAAATGTGGTGCTATAGGAGAATGTTAAAAATCAGATGGGTGGATAAAGTGACAAATGAAGAGGTATTGCGGCAAATAGATGAAGAAAGAAGCATTTGGAAAAATATAGTTAAAAGAAGAGATAGACTTATAGGCCACATACTAAGGCATCCTGGAATAGTCGCTTTAATATTGGAAGGACAGGTAAAAGGAAAAAATTCTGTAGGCAGGCCACGTTTGAAATACGTAAAACAAATTGTTAGGGATGTAGGATGTAGAGGGTATACTGAAATGAAACGACTAGCACTAGATAGGGAATCTTGGAGAGCTGCATCAAACCAGTCAAATGACTGAAGACAAAAAAAAATTAAAAAATCAACAGGCAAAATGAATAATTCAAATATAATTATTTAAAATTGAGATATAAAGATAAAAATAAAAAACAGAACAACAAAAAATACAAAAACCCACCGGGTTGGTGTAGTGGTAAAACTCGTCATCGTAAATCAGCTGATTTTGAAGAGTTAATGTTCAAATCCTAATAAAAGTAATTGTTTTTATTCGAATTTAAATACTTCATCGTAGTAGATATCGGTGTTCTTTGGTGGCCGGGTTTCAATTAACCATACGTCTCAAGAATAGTCTGCTAATGACTATGTTGACGCGCGATAAAAAAAAAAAAAAAAAAAAAAAAAATCCGGGGTAATTTTTAAGAAAATCCTAGTTTTCAATGACAAGAAACGAAAGGTATTATAAAATAAATTGCACCATGTACGGGAATCCACCACAATGTACATTATATTCTGTTTTATAACATAAATCTTTCAAAGAGAGAATTATGTAGCTGATTTACACTCTCTATCTCAATATCTCTGTATTTGTAATGCTTGTAAAATAAAAAACGTAAAAACAGATAATAATAAATGTCACTTTCTCTAACAGAAATGATGTTTAATATACCTCCAACTATGGACAAAATGTTCAATTTTATGAATATCAGTTCAATTTTTTCGAGTTTAGCATATATATATATATATATATATATATATATATATATATACATAATATTTTATTCGATAATAGGAAACGATTTCTTTAATATGTATAAAAACAGGGTATGCCCTCGCCATGTTTCAGAAATAATTTTTTATGCTTATCAGATTACTTAAAACCGTTATGGTTATTTAACATGTAATAAACAAACATTTTTCAGAATATTATATACAAATATATGAAAGAATAAAAACAAAAAATTTAAATATTATATTTTTATCAACGTTAAAAAAAGAGTCGGAAACTTTTTTAATTTCATCGGATCATCACCTTTATGATATAACATGATAGATTGAAAATAAAGATGAATTCTTAGTGCGCAGGGGTTTTTATGTATGTACATATATGTTAAGCCAGTGTGTCTATATACTTGGTAAGAGGGAAGCAATGAAGTCGCGTACACAAATTGCAGTGGACGTCAATGAATAGATAGAGAAGGAGAAAGAGATAAATACAGACATAGAGAAAGAGAGAGAGAGAGAGAGTGAGTGAGAAAGAAAGAAAGACAGATGCTAGTGATGTTTATGGCGGTTTGCCGAAGTGCTTTTTGCCAGTACAAGCTTCGCAATAAGGCCATACTATTGCTACTGCTACACAGAATACGACGAGAAAACGTTATCCCACTCAGGTTGTAATGCACAGATGACATCCCTTCCTCCCTTTTACTCTTACACTCGCACAAACACATATTCCTTCAAACGTTCCTTATACAAAACTAAAGGGTGAATGTTATGTGATGGAAAGGACCAAAGACGTAAAGGGTAGAGAGATTGAAATAAGAACATCGGGACAGAAAACGGGCAACAAAAACGACTAGCAGTAAAAATCTGAATTTTAGATTAGATACTGCGTCATTCACTTAAGGAAAAAGTCACAAAGAAACAAGTAAGTGTTAAAAAAAATTAGAAAAAAGAAGATAAAATTAATAAGATTTAAAATAAATATAATAATGATAGTGATAAAAACTATATAAAATTTTCAAATCAATTTTCACTCATTAAGCTAGAAGACGGAATAGTAATTTAAGATTAAACCTATATATGTATTTTTCCCATAAAATACATTTTATATTTATATCGTAACAAATATTAACTAAAATTCTTATCAAGAACGTAAAATAAGACACAAAAACTTCAACTTAAATCTGTATAATATTAATAATAATTAAAATGAACTTATTAAATAATAATTCGTAACCACATAAAATAAAATGTTAAAATATTCTCTCAATATAAAATTAAAATTGTAACAAATTTCTATAAGGCAAGTAATGATCAGTTATTAAAACAACTGTTTTACGATGTTTCTTTAATCAATTAATCATTGATAATATTAAATAGTTAAACTGAATCCCGACAAAGACCAAACTTCATAATGTAAATAAGTATAAATCAGTTTTGAGATTTTTCTTTTCCAAAAAAGAAATACCCAATTAAAATAGAAAAAAAAAATAAATAAATTTCACCAAAAACCAATATAAAAAATTTCTTTCGACACGCCGGAAGGCGGAGATAGATTTCACTAGTTTTAAGTAGGGAATAAAAAAGATTTCCACCTTAAAGTTAAGAAAACTTCAAATTCAACACGATAATGAAAAACTCATTACGATGATTGCATGTGAAAATAAGGTTTCACATGTTTAGCATACGACAAACCCCATCTTCTTACAATTCCAACAACATTTTGGTCATCCCTTGCCGTAAGGGTTGGTCATATCAAACGTTTTTTCAAACAAAAATTTTAGCTAATGTTTAGAGGAATAACTAACACTTTAAACCGATTCGATAAAGTGCCTATTAAGAAAGGTATGATTTTTTCTTCAAAACCCCATTTTTTCCACCTCCTGGTCCAATGGTTGGTGATATCAAAAAACTTTACTTACATATGTTTTAAGCCCTTATCCAAAAAATAGTAGTACTTAAACGAATTCGTTATTTTACTTAATAAGAGAGTTATAGCAATATTTTGTTTTTTCGAAAATGCCCCCTCCATGGTCCGATTTTGACCGTTAGCGAACTCGACCGAGATTTTGGGACGAGTTATTTTTAAGGAAGAATTTTAAAGTAACTGGAACAAAATTAAGGCAGTTATCCTGTCCACATGAAAGTGAATATATATATATATATATATATATATATATATATATATATATATATATATATATATATATATATATATATATAAACTTTTGAGCTGACGTTAGTTTTAGAGTCTGGGGGATATGAAACGCGAAGATATGTCGAAATTTTTCGGAAGTCGAATCATGGTACCCATTACAATAGGTAGCTTTCTCATGAAATGTACCTAATAGTTTCTTACAAAGAACTATAAAAAAAATACATCTGCTAACAAAAATAAAATAGAAACAAATGTTTAACAAAAGAATACAGTGTCAAGTACAAGAAGTGTCAAGAATACAAGTAAAATTCAAGACCAGGGAAGTAAATTTTTTGTAAAAATTAATTTTGTTTTTCTATATATACTAAAAAAAAAAAAAAAATTACTTATAACTATTTAGTTACTACAATAACGGAAGTCCAGTTCAATTTTTACTATAAATATATAAACGAAAAGTGGTCTCAACTTTTCTTGCCACATTACAAAAATTAATAATTTATCAATGAAATATTGAATTTACTTTTTTTTATATAAATCAGCAATAATCAATAGATAAAATTAATATAAGATTATATAAAAAAAATGTTTAGCGCTTTTCGGCTGTTACAACATAATTAGAATCTACAATGAATTGCACAATTAAAAAAAAGGTTTAAGTCACTGAGTTACGATTTAATTCATCTTCATCTAAATTATTATACTTTGTAAATATAATTATACAACAAAAAATCTATCAACACAAAATAATAAAAAATCACAAAATAAATTAAAAAATCATTTAATTGATGTTAGAATTATGGTTTAATTTATATTTAATATTTACGTTATTTTTAACATATACATACTGTATATAGGTGTACGTATGTGTGTGAGAGAGAGAGAAAGACAGAGATAATTTTTTAGGTTTGCAGTATTAATTTCTTTCTCATTTGAAGCATCCAAACTTTATCTTTTTTGTAAAATATATTTTGCAATGTAAAATTCATCTATACTATTACAATTATTTATGGCATTTATATGTTCTTTAACTACGCATTAAAATGAACTACAATCGTAAATTAGGTACCACAGGTTTTTGGTCACCTTAACTGTTTTTTTATTCATCATTTACATAAATACTTTTAACATTGACATCAATAAAAAATTTGTTTTCAATAAAAATTACATAATTCAAATTTTATGCTTATGAAGATGGAGGAATAACCGAAAGTCTAGAACTATTATGTTTATATTTTTATGATTTAATTTAGCCTTTGAATAGAACACACGCACGTGCACGCGCACAGAAACTCGCACTTACTATCACAAAGTGGATTACTTGTTGGAAAGACTGAGAGGAGGAATAAGATGTACTAAGAAAGACGAACAAGATTTTCCACGCGTTTTGATTGGTTATTTCATTCCCCTCCACACAATATAGGATAAAGTCTTCAGACAAATCCTCCAGTAGAATTACGAAAGGAACTTAGAGTATAAATTATAAAAATTAAGAATTTAAAAAATAAAATTCTACGTAAAAGCTAATTTAGATATAATCAGATTAAAAAAAAAAATCTGGTGTGGACACCACAACATACCTTCCTTGTACACATATATTTTTTATTACATATATATATATATATATATATATATATATATTTTTTGTTATTAAAAGATTATATATTGTAATTTTTTTTTACAATCAAAGGTTAATAATTATTAACAAATCAACATATTAAATTAAAAAAAAAAAAGTTAAAAAAAGGAACTGAAGTGGGATTCGAACCGATGTGCCTTCCTCTTCCATGATCCAAATATTTCAGTAATTAAAGTTTTATTTGGCTATAACTCTGGAACCAATGAAAATAAGTACCGTTTATAAAATATCGTTGAAAAGCTCTCAATGAGGGCTTATTACTGTAGTTAAGAAAAAGTGCAAAATCCAAATTATTTTAGGCTTTTTTGGACACTTTTGGTAAGTCGATTGTAATCAAAAGGGGAGGTGCACAACTAGATGTTATAACACAACCCTAAATCCAAAATTTCAACATCCTACGGCTGTTTTTGGGTTATGCGGGATACATACGTACGCACAGACGTCACGTCGAAACTAGTTAAAATGGATTCAGGGATGGTCAAGATGGACATTTCCGTTAAAATCTGAAAATCGAAATTTTTCGCGATTACAACAGTACAAGGAAGGAAAAAGAATGAAGCTTAATCTAGCGATAAGAAAGCATGTCCTCATTTTTTTCTTCTTTCCTTTATTCGTTACCTGATATAAGATAACGCGTCTTACATCTCAATTGTTTAACTCCTTTTCAGAATACCTAAATATAATGATATTAAACAAAGTTGGGAAGCCATGAAATTCTTTGAACAAAATTTCTTAATAAGTAATAATAAACTCATTCCTGTAACTGATATCTCTCGATTAAAATATAGTCCGGCATTCTTCTCTTCATTTTTCTAGCAATCTGTTTTTTCTGAAAACTTTGCCCTCTGTATCGTAATCTGTCCAAGATAATTTAAGAAAGAGCCAATAAATCCACAATCGAAAAACGCTTATTTCCTTATTTAGGATTAAAATAATATCCACGATGCCACTGCGTACGATAGCACTGAAAAAATAACGCTTTACATAACTTGATTTTGTCATTATATTGAGATTATAATTCTTTACAACTCGTTAGTAAAAGAAACTTGAAAAATCTTATTCAATCTTTTTCAAATCTGCACTTGTTTTGAAATAATTATTTAATTGTGATCTTTTTATTCTTCCTAGCTACTTAAATCTGTTAAATTTTTCTGTTTCAGGAAAATAAAGTGTTTTCGGATCAACCTGGTGTTTAATGATTCGATCTTGTTCAAATCAGCATTCGACTTGAAAATATACTCTTGACTAGCTGTCGTTCTCTGATCCAGAAATTATTATCCTTCAGACGCATCAGTTAAGCCAGGTATCGTGTTTATATTTTATATTGCATTGTTTTATATAAAAATGTCTTTATCTTTTAAAATTTATACTTTTATTAATATAATAATTAGTAAAAATACGTTAAAAAAAACGAAATTTTATTAATATTATAAAATATCAGTACAATAATATTTTTGTAAATAAATACTACACAAAGAATTAAAGAAGATTAATTTAATTTATAATTTTTTTTAAATATAGATCAAAGGATTACCCCTTTTCCTGAATTTTTAAATCTCGTCAATATTTTCAATAGCTTAATGTAAAAACTACTAAAATATTGATTGGAAAATCGTTATACACATTGTACGTATAAATGTACCATCTCTAATGTTTTATTGAATTAATGCAAAACAATATCAACTAAGATTGTTATAAAAAGATATAATTCCTTAGGACAGAATCACTAATAATAGATTAAATTTTGCAATTTTTATTCAAAAATAAAACGGGTAATATAATACTAAATAGCAAAAATTCATATCTAAATTTCATAAATCACATTTTCAAAAACTATATCAGGTGGTGCACGATAAGTTGATACATTTATAAAGTCGATTATAAATAAACGTTTTTACCGGGTGTTTCATCTTGTGCAAGCGTAATTTCTACTACTTGGAAATACCGGTAGATGTCGCCTAGTCTTTGTATTCGCTTCAGATTTCGCAATATATCAGTTATTGTTGAGCAATGGCCGATCGTGGAACTTTTGTCTAATTCACAGCGCGCTGTGAAGAAATTATGCTTACTTTTACTGAAATAAAAAGTGTTACATTGACTAAGCGACAATTTTGAGCTCATTTTAACACTCGTTGGACTCCAGTAAGAAATACCATTATCAGCTTATACCGTAAATATGAGAATAAAACAGCGTAAAAGAAGAGAAATCCCTAAAGCAGCTCCCGTTCGTTCTCCGGAAAATATAGAAGCACTTCGCGTTACCGTGCAACGTACTTTCTCTACACGGCGAGCTTCACGAGAAATGGGAATATCTCGTTGTATACAGGGTGATCTCAAGCTGTTTCCATAGAAACTCACCTGCTCAATTTAACAACCTAATAGATAAAAAAGATTGGAGTGTGCCCACTAATCGGAAGGGAAATACCATGTTCTATTCAACATTCATATAGTTTTTGAACGAGGCCTATTTTCATATCGATGGGGCTGTTAACAAACAAAATATTTGCTATTAGGCAACAGCAGCCCACAAATCGTGCATGAAAGTAAAACATGGGCCAAAATAACCGTTTGGGCAGCTTTATCCAGTTTATTAAAGCGACTATTCCAGGATGCCTTAGTATGTGGCCTATAAGTCTGTCTCTTCTTTTAACTATATTTTTCCAAATGCTTCTTTCTTCAGCTATTTGCCGCAATACCTCGTCATTTGTTACTTTATCCACCCATCTGCTTTATCCAGTAACGGATTGATAATCCGTTACTGGATAAAGTAACGGATCAATCCTTTATCCAGTAACGGATTGATAGGATCAGTGTTTATTTACGATACAGTTAATGCTCAACGCTAACTGGATATGTTAAAAAATAATTTTCTACCCAAATTGCTGACGATTAAGTTACCTATAGATACTTAATGGTTTATGCAAGATAAAACAACACTTAAATCGCTAATGTTGCGTTGGATTTTTTAAATTAAGTTTTCGGTAATCTTTTACTTTCAAATCGTCATCCGGGCCGCCACAATAGTGATTTCTTTTAGCCATCTTTGAGTTCGGATCTAAATCCTTGTACCTTTATTCAGGGAATGTTTAAAAGAGAAACTTTTCCAGTTAACACCTGAAAATCGTATGGTAATCCGTGTGCGGATAGTACAGTCATGTAAAGATATTCAATAGTTGTTTCGCAGAGTTATCAGAAAGTACACACTCACCTTGAAAAGGTTGTTAGACGTAACGGGGGCCATATTAAGCATGTCACGTAGTAAAAGAAGTTTCCACAAATACAGTAATTGGTATGTAAGGTTTTAATCATATTATGTAATCTAAAATTCAGACGCATTAACCCTGTTGTGCGCCACCCTGTAAAATTAATCGTTAAAAAATTATGACAATTAAAATAACACCGATTAATTTATTTCAATGGAATAGCAAACCAATATAAATGATAGCAGGACAAGTTGGTAAAGGTAAAGGAAGTACAAAACGCGTTTAAAATGGGGTATAGAACCTGGGTTACACGAATAAAAATCCGACGCTACCTCCGTCTATCTGACAAAACAAGGTGATAGGGATGGGAACCCAGAAGGGGTTCAAATGTTATTTTTGTAATTGAAGTTTCTAATTAAATTATAGTCTATTCTACAGTTGTAAAAGAGAGAAAGAGACGGTGAACAGACGGAAAGAGAATGATAGAACCGGGTGAGGTGACGCGAAAGCACGATTCACAAAGCAGCATCAACGTTAGGGGGCAGCAGTAGCAAGTTAAAGCAGGCACATAGAGCTCCATCCCAGCAGCCGTTACATTAAATGCTAACAACTGTCGCATTCAGCTCGTCTATCTGCCTGTCTGCCAGCAGTTACTTAATTACGCTCTACTGTATTGCATTCTAGACGGTACTCGGTTATACGAGCGACTTTCAATCCCAGTTTGTATCGTACAGTACCGTATATTCTTGTTAATATAGATGATAAACTGTAAACACGGAAAGATAAATTTACTTAATTATAACTAAACAAAATTGTAATTAAATACTGATTACATTAGAGTACTTATCAAGTCGGCCTATTCTTAAATAAATTCAAAGAATTCAAAACGCGTGAATAAAATTTATACGAATTAAAAAGCTAAGGTAATTTTATCTTAAAATTAACTTAATATTTTTCTTTTTCTAATTGTAAAATAATTTCTGCGCTAAAATAAGGAACAAATTATGATCGGGTAAAAATTTTATTAACAGAAAAAACTGATAATTTATTATCACTTAATCGATCCGAATAAAATAAAGTATACTTGTAATATACGGTAATTAATTTAAAAGAACTATCATCATTTTTTTATATATTCAATTTACAACGACAATAATGAACACCTAAGAATTTTTAAATTCCAATAGATTAGGTAATAATAATTATATTACTTAAATTAGCTAATAATAAGGAACAATTTATAGGTATAAAGAAATCAACAAATTTAGTAGGCATTAGTTTATCAGAGTTCGGATAAAGAAAGGAGACGCATGATTTTGATCTGTTATAGTTTAATAAAAATAAAAAGCCATTAAAAATAATAAAATCAGGGTATAAATACTAATTTAAAACCTAAGCTGTTCTCTAAGTAATTTAACTTAAAAAAATCATATCTGATACTGTATCATAAGCTGGTACTTTAAAAAAAAAAAACTTCAAAAACTCTAAATATTAAAATCGTTTTCAGCGCCCTTGAAAATTTATAAATTGATTACCTTGTTAATTATTTTTTGCGCGAACCCCAAAATAGGAGTCAAAGTTAAATTCTAAAAAATCTGTTTTTAAAGGAGTCTTCATTACAATAAAAAAGGAAAAGAAGAAAAACGTTAAAAAATACATGACTTTTGGTTGGGTCAGGCCGCTTGGTGGGGTTTGCGGCTCCTAGTTTAGTAATGATTGCGGCACTCAATTCCGAGTGCCTATATTGTGAAGACTATGACTCCCCTGAATATGATGTGTTCAGGTGTCGACGGTGGATGGTTGAAAGAGGCATCTGCGAAGAAATAACTGGACCCCTCGATGTAGACAAGATTATAACGAACATATTGATTGTATGGAGTCGACAAATTCAAGGCTGTGTCAAATTACATAACGATACTACAGAACAAAGGCAAGGACGACGAGATGATGAACAGCCTCCTGTGGAGTCGTCGTTCGTCCGAGCTTGCCAGGAAGGGCGACGATGATGATACACGAGGACTCGTCGCCTTCGAGCTGTCAAGATCGAGAACCGGCAGAGGCCCCCTCGGGGGACCCGGTTGTGGGTCTTGGTTAGATTGAGTTGGCGATGACACCTTCCGGTGCCGAGTTATGCTTAATTGAGGGTCCGGCTCCGAGAGGGGTGTATATAAACAAAAAAAAAAGAAATTTAGTAAAGATATAAAATTCATTATACACCGAGCTTGGTTCATGTATTGGACCTAGGAAACTAATAGTGATACTCGAGACGAGGCCTCTCTTAATAAGTTGTGCATCATAAATGTTTAAGATCATTATATTTCTTATTTTATTCGTTCCTATTTTACTATTTTTTTCTCTTCTTGTTGTGGTTTTATTCGTAGTATTGGACATTACTATGATTTCTACTTCATGATTGGTTGGACTTTATCAATATTTATGTTACTTTTGATTTACTTTTGATATCTGGAATTGAGTTAAGATATTTCAAAGGAAATTCCTTTAAAACTTGTTTACTGTCATGAAATTTATTTATGGTTCCTAATCTACAAAACCGATCGTAGATATGATGAGAGATTAAAAAAAAATAATATTACATATCATGTTTCCATACATATATCTGAAAGTAGAAAATTAAACTACTTTCACAAAATCTTATCGCCAAGTTTTCGTTATCACTTTGTGTACTTGATTCTTTCCCATACGAATTCTACATAAATGTGGTTTTATTTTACGGATGACAAATTTCTGGTAGATTTGTTAGAAATGTTAAAAATGGTTACGATGTAATACCTCTCTCTCTTTTTTCCTGTTTAGCCTCCGGTAACTACCGTTTAGATAATTCTTCAGAGGATGAACGAGGATGATATGTATGAGTGTAAAGTGTAGTCTTGTACATTCTCAGTTCGACCATTCCTGAGATGTGTGGTTAATTGAAACCCAACCACCACCAAAGAACACCGGTATCCACGATCTAGTATTCAAATCCGTGTAAAAATAACTGGCTTTACTAGGACTTGAACGCTGGAACTCTCGACTTTCCAAATCAGCTGATTTGGGAAGACGCGTTAACTACTAGACCAACACGATGGGTTTACGATAGAACCTGGATATACCTGGAATGAAGATATCTTCTTTTTTTTTTTTAAAGAGCCTACCATTGTCTCATTAATGAATACATCAACCTGTAATTTTATGAAGATAAAATTAAAATGCAACTACATAATATTTGGAATAGTTTTATCGTAGTTACAAAGCTTAAATATTTTTTTTAATAATTTTATAAAAATATAAAGGATTCTACCACTTGTCATTTAAATTTATCCTACATAAAAAAGACTACAGGAAAAAAGTTTAATTTGATTCGAAAGAAAATATTTTAGAACGGTTCTTTTTTGTAGAACAAAATTACTACAACTCAAAACTCAAATATTTTCTTTAATCAACCAAACTACAGTATTACTTGCTATTATAATTATTTATTTACTATTATATAATCAACAAGAATCTTGATTTCTGGTTTAGCATTCGTCACAAAGAACAAAGTTTAAAATACAGAAGTTATTTTACTAGTTAGTTTTAAGATTTGCAGTAGACAACGTAATTTTACTTGCAAAATCCCGCACAATTAATTTCCATATGATCTAACTTCGTACTAGAAAACTGTAATAATACATTCATAGCTGCTATTTCATATTTACAAACACTAAATTTGTAACTAAAAATATAAAAAATAATTGGATTAAGAAGAATGAAACAGCGTGATTATTAAAGAGAAATGGTAGTGTTTTTATATTTATAATTAATTAAAAAATTCAACAAAACTTAGAAAAAATTATTTGTTAATAATTGTAAAAAAATATGTTTATACATGCGAAATCTTGCAGCAAAATTGGACATCCTGGAGAATATTCCACTTACGCGAACGCTGTTTTAGACGCTTAAGTAACACAAACGAAAAATTAATTAAAAAGTCCTTTCTTATGATTTCTTTTTTATTTTAGTAAAATTCAAAGATAATTAAATAATTACCATCTGGCTTTATTACTGGCAGAAAATTGAATTTATGAACTGTTCAAATGATTTTAAAAAATAACTAAATAAACAAATAATTTCCTGTAACAGAGAAAAACAATTCATAAACTATAAAATTTACTGAATTATGTACTACAATGAACAGAAAATGCAAGAACCAATGGTCTATTCCATCCAATAAATATATAGTGTAGGGGAAAAATGTAAGCGGCTTGGAAACGACATCTATCTATATCCTTTTATTGTTGTAACTCCAGGGTTTTGCTATATAAGAAAACATTTTTCACCAAGTTAACCCTTTTCATGGAAAAGCCTTACATAAAATAAAGTCAATTAATTAACTGATAGAGCGAAATATTTAATCATGTAACAGGAAAAAAGAAAACTTATTTTTTTATTTTAAAGAACAATCAAAAAAAGATTATATTATTTTAAAACATAACCAGGAATTTGATTTTAATTTCACAGTTAGATCTATATCACTGCACAATTAAAACACGCATCCAGTAAAATATTTGAAATTATCATGTTACAGCGCTCTCTCATTAAGTGAAACGGGTAAAAATGGAAATTCACCGCTATTTACGCTTATAAATAAAAGGAGGACATTAAGAATAGGACGAAGTGAAAGAAGAGATAGAAGACAACGTATTCATTGCATGAAGAGAAAGAATAATATACAAGATTCTTTGCTTTGATCTCTTACTATACAAACAAAGCATTTTCCCTCTTTCCCGTTCATATTCGTATAAATATCAAGAACAGTAAAATAGCAGGATACAAAGCAGAGAGCTGAAAGACATTAGTGCAGCAAGGAAATTACAGAAAACACGTCTAGTGAAGCAACAGTAATAAAGTAAGGATACTGAATTACCACCTCAAAACTGGTGTAAAGCTTTTAAGAGTAACGTACAAGTATACTCCGAAGAATATTACTTAATAACAAAGATAATTACTCCTGAGATATGTCAATTTCCAAGAAACAAATCATACGTTTCAAAGACAACAAATAGTTTATAATAATGAGAATAAAACCAAAACAAATCTTGTAACGATTTTGTTTTATTTTTATAATTTTTTTTAATTTTTTTTTTGTAATGATGAAATACTACTCAATTACTAAAGTGTTCACATGTACTAAATGATTACATAACAAACACGAAAAAATTCACACTATCCAATTATTTTAGGTTATTTTTTAATGCTGTGAATGAGAAAACAACAGGTACTTATGTTACAAACTTAAAAAAACTAAAAATGTTGTAAATATATATGACCAGCAAATAAAATTAATACACGAGTATTATTGCTACGAGATGTAATGTTTTTTTTTTTTTATTTATCAGCCTGTAAATCCAACAATAAAAATAATCCTATAACGCTAAGGACATTTTTGAAATCTGCGATAGTTACTTACAACATATCATATGAAAAAGTCACAAACAGTTTGCTACAGATCGATCTCTCGATCTTCAAAAACAAAGCAGCGGTGAGAGATAAATTTCTCTCTCAATGACAAATTTTGGCAAAGATACTAGAGAAATACGTTTGTCTCTCATAGCGGTTCAGGGGATTCCATACATTTTGACAACGGGAACCAACCTGGTAAACCGTAATTTTAAATATTAATCTCAGTAATAATTTTTTTCCAACTAATTATCATAATTAACAAATTTTTGTAAGTTTTAAATTTTAATTATTAATAATTATTTTCTCTTTTTTATATAAATATATATTTTTTTTTTCCTACTAAAAATTAAAAATTATTTCCAACCGGGTAACGCCTAATTCTACTAGTATATCAGTATATTTTTCTTCCAAAGGAAAATTAAAAAAAAAAAATTGGATATTAAAAAAACAAATAATTAAATAATTTGTATACATGATTGTACAAGAAATGCTTCAGTTGTATTACAATGGTATCCGACAATTCAAATTTTATTATTTTTTTAAATAATAATAAAAAGTATTTTCTTTGTGCCTATCATTCTTTCAGTGATTTTTTTTTTGTGAAACAGAATATAAAATTTCTTCTTTTGATTTTTTCGAGACGTGAAACAAAGCTTTAACAAATCCGACAACATATGACTTTCCTTTAGTATTCAAAGTAGAGGCAGACAGACAGACTTATATAAAAAAAAAATGAGAACAGAAAACCTAAAAGGAAAGGGAAAGGTCATTTCCTGCCTTTGTCGGGATGCACAGAAGGTTTTGTATCCTTCATCTTCCATTTTTATTTATTACTACTTCTTTTTTTATCAACGGCTGATGTGAATAAAAAATACGTTAATATTTAAACGAAGAACACAAATTTATACACTTTCTTTATAGTATAATTTTATTTTTTTAATCTATAAAATTTTTGTAAGATTAATTAAACAAATTATTTAATAAGAATTACCTTTAAATAATAAAATAAAATATATAATTTATACCATAACAATTCGATTTTTTTTTAATCATAATAAATTTACAATACAATATACAATTACAACATATACTAAATTAAAAATTTTGTATTTTATAGTTCTGGTTGCAAATTATTTATTTGTGAAACATTTCTATAAATTAAAGCAACTATCATATTACCCGTAGACAACTGAATAAAAAACGGACCCGAGATTCTGTGTCATAAATATATTCATTGATATAGGAGCTCGCTGATGAGTGATAATCTCATTTATGCCAATTTTAGCGTCATTGTCTTGGTTTTAGATAATGCAATAGTCTTGGAACAACGTACAGGTTACGGATATAATAAATTAAAGCAAGACAAGATTTAAAGATAAGTTATTGTTAATAGCAAGTTTATAATTTTAAAATACCGGTATAAAATAGGATGTTTTATTTTTACCTTGGAGTTAAAAATGTAATACATATATATATATATATATATATATATATATATATATATATATATATATACATTAAATGAACAAACTGTCATTGGTTATATTAATCCAGATGCCAAATTTATAAACAAGTCTTATTCTTTATTATAAACAAGTCGTTAGTCTTATTTTAAAATTTATTTTGTAGAAATCTATTATTAATTTGGCTCAGACATAAAAAAAAAATAAATAAATTTAAAGTCGAAATAATAATAATACGTAAGTCGAAATATTTAAAGTAGTATTATTATTTAAAAACCTTGTCCATTTTTTAAAGTTGGATTTATTAAAATTAATTTTTTGAACAAGATGAGTCCATTTCTTGGACTCCAGAAACCAGAAACGGTTTCAGAAGTTCTCAAACATTATTTTCCAAATTATTATGCGTCCAGTGTCCCAAGAGATATCTACAAATAGTTTGGTACATTGTTTAATATTTTTTAATACTTAATATTTTATCGTTGCCTGTCTGCTACGAAGATCGGCAATATTCAAAATGTATTTTTTAATTTATATCACAATGCAACGTTAATAAATTCTTTTGATTTTGTTATTCAATAAAAATTTTCATAATTTTTCTACAAACGCTTTTAATGTATGTAATGATTCACTTAAAATTTTTATATTCCTTTAAAAGCACTATTTAAAAGAAATTTTTATCAATGAAATTAATTAGATATTGGCAATTTATATAAATGAAATTTTAGCAGTCTGCAATTTCTTTATTTTAAAATATTTCTCAGATAATATACCTATTGAAAAAAAAATTTCCTATTTCCTAGCTCAGAAATATTTTTTATAAATAAATAAAGTTTTTTTGGGGCAAAAAATGAAATGATTACCTTTTGATAAAACTTTTGTTTTAATTTGCACCTTCAGGATGTATTTCAGTAAAAATATTTAAGCGATAAAATTGTAATAAATAGATATAACTGTACGAAATTATTTTTAAATTTTAAATTGAGTTCTTTTCTTATCTTATAGAAACTGTCTTTTGTGATTTATACGTTGGGGATGAATTCTATTACAAGAATTCAACTGGATAAGAATTTAAAGAAATAAAATTTGAACAATTTTCTTAAGAAATATTGTTCTTTTATTAAGTTACCATCATATGGTAACCGTGGTAACTTGATAAAAAATATGATGTAAAATAGATATAAGTTTTTGTAGAAGGAAGTATTGTGATGACGAAAAATTTCGGTTTTCAGATTTCAACTGAAATATCAATTTTGACTAGTTTCGGCGTGACGTCTGTACATACGTATGTATCTCGCATAACTCAAAAACGATTAGCCGTAGTATGTTGAAATTTTTGATTTAGAACTGTTGTAACATCTAGTTATGCAACTCTCCTTTTGATTGCAATCAACTGAATCAAAAGTGTACAAACAAAAAAAGTCCAAAATACAAAAGGGATTTTGGCATTTTTCCTAACTGCTAAAATAAGCCCTCATTGAGAGCTTTTCAACGATATATCTTAAGTGGTACTTATTTTCATTGGTTCCAGAGTTACAGCTAAATATAACTTTAATAAATGAAATATTTGATTCTTAAAAGTGGAAGGTACAATGGTTCGAATCAGACTTCATTACCTTTCTCTTTTTTAACTTTTTTTTGTAGTTTAAATATATTTATTTATTAATAATTATTATCCTCTGGTTGTAAAAAAGGTTTTACAATAAATAATAATAAAAAAAAAAACTATCAGAGTTATTAATGAAATAAAATTTTATGTAGTTTTCATTAAAAAAAAAAAATGTGTGTATGTAATTTAATAAGCGTACAAGGAAGTCATGTGGTGTCCACATCAGTTTTTTATATATCTGTTAATATATGAATATTATTCTACTCATATCTATTCCATACAGATAAAATATAGAATATGAATCGAATTCCTTCAATTAATTTTCTTACAGCTACAAATACCAAGTAATACAATACCATCTGATGCATTCTGCCTTTTCGAGGCAGAACTAATAAGGCATTTAAATAAAAAATCCAGATTTAATAAAACTAAAAATAAGCAAATAATTTTTAAAAAAATACCACAAAATTTAATACATTATGGTAACGTTATACTGAAACATATACATTTATTATACATAGTTTCATACAGCAGTTAAGTTTCAAGGGAGAAATCCCAAAAGATTGTAGAAATTCATGATATGAAAGTAGGGTTACCCTAGAGATTCTTTCCTTGAGTGTAACGCCACATATCAAGATAGAAAATCCCAAGTAATTCAAATAAGAAAAAAACACAGTACTTTTAGAACACACATGCAATATATCTACCACCAGTAATGTATAAATTACCCATCTACATCGCAACTTTTATAAATATATATATATATATATATATAAACACACACACATATGCACCCTAATAGCAATTTATGTAGGCCTAAATTTTCTTAACTGCGTAAAACTCGAACTGTGAACTAAAGATATATAAATACGTCTTCTTAATATTTACGTATCCGCAGAAAACAACTGAATATGAAAAGTTTTTTCCAAAATCTTTGCAAAATAGAAGGCGTAATGAAGCGATATAAAAAAGAAATAAAAAATTAAAATAAAAAAAACACAATAAAAATAAAACAATATATGTAATTTGACCATAAAACACACACAACAACGTCACGAAAAATGATATTGGGAAATTAAAAATACTAGTAAGAATTGTAAACCGCCAATTTTTATCTTCCAAAAAAATATAAAATACATTAAAAAAAAATGCTACCCACTTTTGTCTCATTTCCATTTCTATAATTTTTCAAAGCTGTTTGTAATTAAAAAAATGAAAACTTATCTATTACTGCGTTTATTTTGAGTAAATTCAATATTTTAGAAACTAGCTGAATAATTTTCGATAGAAACAAAAAAAACTTAAAATATTTTATTGCGTTACAAAGTAAACCGGAAGAAGTCGGCCAAATTTTGGGGATTGATACAGGACCAAAAAAAAAAAAAACACAGTTCACATGGATAAACGTCTTACCTGCTTCATTTTCCTTCTTTCACCGGTTTTTTTTTTTTTTTAATAAAAATGAATATCTTAAGAAAAAATTTAGATATTTTACTGAAATTTCCTGATTTTATTGATGTTCCTGTACTCATCAACATCAATAAATTATATATGTTATAACTTTAAAAATATAACATTATAAATTATAACTTTTTTCCTTTAAAAATTAAAAAACGGCGGCCATTTAAATTGTTTAATCATTAATAGCTCCATAAATAATGTTTTATGGAATTACGTTTTTTTTTGTTTCATAAAATGTTTAGCTTTTTACTGTAACCAAAATGGCACCTCTTTTGTTTAATTAGTTGATAAACAGCTAACATATGACTGAAATTTTAAAAGTGGTCTTATAATTTTGTGCCTTTTTCACTTCCTTCACTAACTGAATTAATTTATAATCTATATTATTAGTAATAATAGAATTACCAGTAATAATACTCCAACAAACAAACAAACAAACAAAACACACACACAGATAGAGAGAGAGAGAGAGAGAGAGAGAGAGAGAGAGAGAGAGAGAGAGAGAGAGAGAGAGAGGTACTCGTATATACAGGATGATTCAAAGAAACGGGAAATTTTGAAAGTTGTGTAGGTAGCCGTGGCGTCAGCCTGTCTAACTTAATCTGCCATTTAGTTGTCATGGATCCTTGGAGTGGTGCGCAACGTGCATTTGCTATCAAAGCGTTTTACAAAAACAATGACAGTGTGGAGGGAGTGCGTAGAGAATTTCGCCGTCATTTTAATCTGGGATGGTACGACCGTGTTCCATCAGCACATTCAATTAAAACATGGATATCTAATTTTGAGGAAACCGGTTCGGCAATGAAAAAGAAACCTCCAGGCCGTGAGCGAACCGTCCGAACACCACAGAATGTTCAAGCTTTACAGGATGCTGTCACACTAAGTCCACATCGGTCAATCCATCGTCTCTCAGCATCTTTACAATTGCATAGTTCAAGTGTTCGAAGAATGTTAGTGAAGGACTTGCAATTCCATCCATACAAGTTGCAGATCGTCCAGGAACTGAAACCGAACGATGCAGTTGTGCAAGCACAATTCTGTAATCTAATGCTTCAGAAGATAACTCAGAGTTTGTTCACGAACTGTGGATGTCAGACGAAGCGCATTTCCATCCCAGTGGATTTGTTAACAAGCAAAATTTCAGATACTGGGCACAAGAAAGTCCTACGCAGCTAGACCAGCGTCCGTTCCACAGCCAGAAAGTGACCGTGTGGTGTGCTATGTCATCTTACGGTGTTATAAGCCCTTATTTTTTTGAGGATGACAACGGTCTTCCGATTACAGTGACGTCGGCTCGTTACGTAGCCGTGCTTGAAACCTTTTTTGTGGAACAACAAAAGAGATTTCCACCGATTCTTAACACAGCCTGGTTTCAACAAGACGGAGCAACGTCACATACTGCACGAATATCGATGGCAGCTGTACGCCGATTGTTTGGACAATGTGTCATTTCACGAAATGGTGACATTAGATGGCCTCCCAGATCGCCTGATCTCTCAGCTTGCGATTACTTTTTGCGGGGTCACCTTAAAAGCAAAGTGTTCCACAGTAGACCTACTACAACGGAAGAACTGAAGGCAAAGATCCGAGAAGCAATTGCAGAAATTCCAGTTGAGATGTTACGTCAAACCGTGAACAATTTAACGAAGAGACTTCGTGAGTGTTTACGTAGAAGAGGAGGTCACCTGGAAGATGTCATCTTTAAAAAATAAACTAAAATGTATGTATCCTAAAATGGCAACATTTGTACAATTACATGAAATAAAATTCATTTTCTAAAAAAAATTTTTCATTAACGTTATTTAATTTTAATAAAGAAATGGGTCCCAGAACTGTACCTCCATTAGTTTTAAAAATATGTGACGTAATAGACAAAAACTGGGGGTAAAGAATAACACGGTTTTTGGGTTTTAAGTAAGAAAACATTGTTAAATGGTTAATTAACTTGTATTTTTTTCCAATTAGAAATGTAGAAAATTTAATTCTGAGAAGATTCTTGTAAATTACTCGCTAACGAAGCATCTAAGGGCCGCCAATGTTTATATGAACTTTTTTCCCAATTTTTAGCTATAGAATCAATCAGCTGCCAAGAGATTGCCGTATAGTTTTGAATCATTCTGTCTATTCGTAGACATATTTTGCATATGATTTCAATGATTGTCCAGAACTTATTTTATATGGTAATTCAGGTGCTAACTGAATTTTTTGTTCATAACGCACACAAACATTATGGGAGGCTGTTCAAGCTCAATGAATTTTATTTGTAAATTACAATCTTTCTTTTATTAAAAAAAAAATAAATTTGTAAAAAGAAAAAGAAAATATCCATAAAAATACACAAGAGAAAAATTTCAAAGGAACAATATTAAAAAAAATACAACAATAAGAAATTTTACCGACACGAAAATATCCTAGTACAGTCAATTTGTATTTTTATTTAAAAATCCTTATCTACCGATTGATGTTTTTTCCATATGTTAGGGGTGATGAGGGAAACTTAACTCCGGATTTTTAACATCCCCATCCCGAAGATTTTTGAAAAACTAAAAGTTTTTGAAATGCGTTTTTCTTTGAATCTATGCATTTTAGAGAAAAGTTTTTCAAACAAAAAATGTAGAGGACATTTTCCTCTATAATTAATGTCTGAAATTATGCCGTATAATTTGAAATTGAAATACTAGGTGGCGTTGAAGTTGTAAAAAACGCGTTTTTCGGGTTTTTCACCGGAAAAAATTGTTTTTCGTCTGTATTGCATTTGGAAAAGTTGTTAATCTCAAAAAAAACAGACAACTTTTATTTAAATAATTTTCTTGTACGACTTACTGTTTTGGAGCTGTAGCTTGTGAAAGTGTAAAAATGTTGTGAATTGGGCACGTGTTCGAAACCGGTCTACTCGTCTACAACGTTTTTTACAACTTCAGCGCCACCTATTATTTCAATTTAAAATTATACGGCATAACTTCAACGACATTAATTGTAGAGGAGAATGTCCTCTACATGTTTTGTTTGAAAAACGTTTCTCTAAAATGCATAGATTCAGGGAAAAACTCATTTCAAAAACTTTTTGAGTATTTCGAGTTTTTCAAAAATCTATGGGGGGATGTTAAAAATCTGAAGTTAAGCTTCCCTCATCACCCCTAACGCATGGACAAGACATCAATCGGTAGGTAAGGATTTTCAAATACAGCCTATTTTTATGACAAATTGCCTGTATTATAAAGAAAAATTGTAAAACTAATTAATATATTTTTCAGTATACGAAAAGCCTTTAATAAATGTAAACAGATTATATCCATTTCAGTTATGTCATCGCCCAGAATACGGTTAATTCTGTGTACTAACTTAAACTTAACACCGCAATGCTTCACCTAACACTCAAAAAAAATTAAACCAACCGTTACAAGTCAGTTATCTAAGAAGTAATTTGTTTGAAAATCGCCTTTTTGCTTACAGAATGCATACTATAAATACTGTTTCATCAACCAAACAGAAAATCGTTTGTTTTGATGTTTAAAACCACGTATAAGGAAAATTAAAAAATGTGTGTTTATGAATATATACTTTACCAGAGAAAATTTCGAAAAAACCACTATTCCTTTCAAAACTTCTCTTTTTATATTACGATCTGTTTTAATAAATGAAAGGGGAGAATTAATATTTTTAAACAAATTTGAATAAAACCCCCATTTTTTAAATTAAACTATTTTTAAAGTAGATCCTTTTTTCAAACTCTGCACCACACATAGTTTTCCAATAAAATTGCCTTTCGAAGGAAATTTTACCGGATGTATTTTTAATAGATCAGTAAAATGTCAGTCTTCTAAGGCAATACAAAGTAAGGAGTTTTGGAATTTTAACGGGTTGAAAAAAATTGCTACTTAATTCGCGGGGACAGCGAAAAAGTTTGAATAATGGTATCCTTATAAAAGTAAAGGATTATTAAAAGGAAAGGCTATTTTGTGAATGAAACAGAAATACAAAATTCGGTCGCACGGTTCAGTAGCATATTCCTACAATAAATCCATTTCTAAAGGTGTTACGCAGCAACTTTGAGACTTAATTTTTCTTTACTTACATATTATTATTTTCAAAAAACCAAACCTGAATTGATTCTTTGTTAAAATGTTTAATACTAGTTTATGGAAATAAAATATTACTGCGTATAAAATGTTTAATAATATATAACTGTATATATATATATATATGTAGCACATACAACAATTCCATAAACAAAAAATTAATCAATGACAATAACGTATCTCCAAAAAGTAGTTTTTACATCAAAAACTGCGATTGATATTCAAAACTGCACTTACGACCGGCTAATATCAGGGATATTTGGGCTTCAATTTCCGCTGAACGGAAATTAGTTTTGAAACACAAACACACACATACACGCACGCGACCAGTTTATCTCTCTTATTTTACATAGAAAATTAAAAAATTGATAAATTTAATATTAATACAAAATTTTGCCATATTTAAATCAAAACAGTGACTTGCAAACGTACAGGAATAACTTAATAATGTGAGATATTTATTGTGTACAATACTGCATTGTAATGTACAGTATTACACAGTTTGCAACTAGCAAAGGTACTTTGGAGAAGGAATGGATTTATGGGTCCTGTTTCACCTGTAACATTATTCCGCAGTGCAGTCTGGTTGTAACATATACACACATATACTAACAACCTAAAGCGCAATCTCACACACGTACAAAACGCGCGCACGCATACACTACTATATAAATTGATTATATTCATGCGGTAAATAATTATTACAGATAATCTGGATAATTTAATTAGTAATTGGATTAGATTTAATCACAACCAGTTCACAGATAAAGTTAGTAATCAGTTATAAAACAATTACATTACACTATACGCTAAAAGAAAAAAAATGTATCATAAAAGGATAACAAATTTTATTTCATTATTTTATTTAAACAAGAATAATTAAATAACATGAAAGACGTTCGTCAAATTAACATCATCATTATTATATCACAATGTTATATCTTTTTTTTTTTATTATTAATTTTATTTTTAATAAAAATAAGAAAATACTTTTCGTAGGTTTTTTAAATATAAATATTTATTTTTTTATGTTTTATTAAATTTATTGTTCATATTCTTATTTCTTTTGTATTTATTAATAATCATTATTTTAGAATTAAATCGCTTGTCTACTTGCAAACTTTTATTTTTTGTAAACTGTTCTTGAGCATTTCTCTCTAATTTTGTTTATTTAAACATTTTATTTTAAACATTTAAGACTGACTTTTTTTAATTTTATTAAAAAATTAAAATTAAAAAGCCAATAGGAACATTTTAATAATAAAAAAATTACCACTTAGAATAAATTTATTAAAAACAGTATAATAATTTAATTAATGAAAGAAAAACCCCGAGTTTGAAATGAATTTTATAAAACACCACTGAATATATCGTTCGTATCAAGAAGCATGGTGGCGTTGATTTGTTTTCTGTATGCGCTAATATTTTTATTTTGAATGACGCACTACCATCTAACGAAAAAAATTTAATTTACAACTGTATAATAAATTGTACTGTATCCTATAAACAGCACGTTGTTTACATTAACATTTATTATACTTATTTTATTTTATTATACTTACATTTTGTAAAAAAAAACTACTGTAGACATCAGTTTTTATTTTTAATTTTATAAAAATAAATAAATATAGAAGCACCAAGCTTCTCGATTCGAACGATGTATATATATATATAATACGTAAATGTATTCATACTTTTACTTAATCATATTTTTGTCACAATGGCAACAGAAATATGATTAAGTAAAATTACTAATAGTTTTCTCTTTAATGAATACCTAAAATATACTTAATATTCTTAAAAACTACTTTTATTTAAAAATCACATAAGCAGCAGTTACAATCCATTTATTTAAAATTTTTGGTAAAATTGAAGTTATTTATTGCATTTTTCCAAAAATAATTACACTATTTCTATTTTCAAAATATAAACATAATCGTGAATTCAGTTATAGTACGCTTTTTTTTTCTTTTTTTTGCATGAGTAGTAACTTCGTTAAAGTAATTTCAAAAAGGGAAAAATGTAGATAAATATATCATAAATATATTTTAAAATATCAATTACTTTTTGGAATTATTATATCAAATTTGCAGAGTAGCAAGGATTACGGTTACACCCTTTTTTATACCCTATATCACAAAAATGTTTATCTTTTTAAAAATGAACGAGACAGATTTTTGTTTGTTTAAATGGGTTTCCTAATATAACAATACCGAATAAAACAGGCTTTAATTTGGTATATAATAAATAATGTTTTATCCGTTGACATACCTAAAACAAAACTCAATTGTTTTAATATATATTTGAAAATTAAAAACTATAGCTGTTTTTTATGTTAGTGTTTTTAGTATTTATAAAAAATAATTTACGTCGGAGTGAAATCATTTAAAAAAATGTAGAAGCAAAACGTATAAAATTTGATGTGGACACCACATGACTTCCTTGTACGCCTATTAAATTGCATATACACATATTTTTAAACTGAAAAAACATCAAATTTTATTTCATAAATAACTTCTAATATTCTTTCATAATTTTATTTTTTATTGTTATTATTGAATAACAATATCTTAAAAACATTGTTACAATCAGAGGTTAATAATTATTAATAAATCGATAAATTTAAATTTAAAAAAAAGGAGCTGTCTGATTCGAACCGATGTGCCTTCTCCTTGCAAGATCCAAATATTTCATTAATTAAACTTTCATTTGGCTATAACTCTGGAACTAATGAAAATAAACAACTACCACTTATGATATATCATTGAAAACTCTCAATGTGGGCTTATTACTGCAATAAAGAAAAAGTTTAAAATCATTTTTTTTATTTGGATTTTCGGTTTTTTTGGACATTTTCGATTCTCTCGAATGCAATCAAAAGGCAAGATGCACAACTAGATGTTACAAAAGGTCTAAATCCAAAATTTCAACATCCTACGACTAATCGTTTTTGAGTTATTTTAGATACATACGTACGTACAGACGTCACGCCGAAACTAGTCAAATCGGATTCAAGGATGGTCAAAATAGATATTTCCGTTGAAAACCGAAATTTTTTGCGATCACAACACTTCCTTTACTTCGTATAAGGAAGTAAAAAAAGTGTAAAAATTACACGATTTCAGTTGCTAAACAAATAGAAAATACATAATTTGGAAAACAATTTGAAAATGATATTTTAATCTATCCATTGCTATAAATAATAGGTCACTCAAAAGTTATACTTATAACAAAAAAGTATAAAAAATGAAAACAATTAATGAAAAATTTAATAGTTCATAATACAAAATATCGCTTTGAAAAAAAAATTGAAATACGTTTTATATTGGAATGACTAATGTAAAAAAATGAAAGAATAACATTAAAAAAATGTTAAAAGAGAAAGGTTGAATTTATAGAAGATTTGTTTTGTGCAGCTGCTGTTATCTACATTTTTCTGTGAATGAATTTTTAATGCTAAAAAAGTACAATTGCAACTGATAGTAAAGCATATCGTTTACAGTATATCGCCTAATATAAATTTTTAAGTATCATACTTGGATAGTAAAGTTTATGAAAAAATGTCTGTTTTCTATATAAACAAAATAATTACAAGTATAAGGTTAGAGAAAGTATAGATTTTATTACATTTTAATATAAAGGTAGTAATAATACTCTCAAAATTATTTATAACTTTAAACATTTGCCCTTTATTCACGAAACCTATATAAGTTGTTTCACTAGTAACGCTTCACTGTAATAAAACAGGAATGAATTAATAAAGAAACAACGAACTAAAACACGTTAAACAAATCTGATAAAAATAAAAGAAAATTAGAAAAGAATAATTAATTAATAACAAAGTAAAAAGGAAAGCATTAAAGCGTTAGATTAGAATTATTCTCGTGGAAACGGTAAATTTCCTAAACTCCCCTTCTTACTCCTCTTTCCAGTTCTTTTCATTAACTTCATACAGGTCAGAAACAATCTTTATAAAAAAATTAAAAAAAAAACCACAAAACAAAAGTAGTTATTAAATAATAATTAAAAGGGAAATTATGAGTTTGTTTGTAACTTAGTTTTGTATAATTAGAAATGACTGTTTCTTTATTAATGAAAGTTTTCAAAAATACCATACTAAGGATTTTTTTTTCTAAAGAAACAATTTTATAATAAAATTTATCTCGTTTATCTTTTTGAAGTTTTTCATTTTTTTGTGTGGATTTCAAAGTAGAATTTATTTGTAATTTTTTTTTTTATGAGGCTAAAATAGAAATTTAAATGTCATTAATTATTTTTTGCTATAATTATTTACAAAGAACGTTTCACCACTTTCTAACAAAATGCTAAAAGTTATAAAGATGGATAGTAAAATTCACTAATAAATTGTATAGATTTATAAAATATAAAAGAAGTTAAAAATTTTAAACAAAATCACAAAGAATCAAACGAAATGTACGGAATAATTTTGTCAGTATTTGGTCATCTTCTAATTAGAAAACTCATGTAAACAAGGATTTTCTAAAGAACAACAAGACTAAGAGGCGTATTATTATTTCTCTTTTTTCTGTTTAGCCTCTGGAAACACCGTAAGGAATTACTTCACAGAATGAATGAGGATGATATGTATGAACGTAAATTATGTGTAGTCTTGTACAGTCTGAGGTCGACCATTCCTGAAATGTGTGGTTAATTGAAACCCTACCACCAAATAACACCGGTATCCACAATCTAGTATTCAAATCCGTGTAAAAGTAAATGTCTTTACTAGGATCTAAAAAGTACTAAAGAAAAGATTAACCATAGCCACAAATGTAGAAAAAAAAACATTTTTCAATACCAATTAAATGTAACTAAAAAAATAGAACTCCACGGGGTTACCCATATGAATAAAAACAAATTCTACCATCTGGTAAATCAATTTCGAAAGAAATTGCGAGTGAAAATACATATACAATTCAGTCAAAGCGCGCTTCGCTCGCCCGACCATCTAGACGGGGGTTCCGCCCCTAGACTCCCGACGCGTTCGTTATCCTCATGATTGTGAGAATATTAATTAAAGCAAAAAGGACGGTGGCCTCCACCATCCCCAGATTTGTCTACTTGCGATTTTTTCCTTTGCGGTAGAAAAAGAGAGTTTATGTATCTAATCCCCACAATATTGATGAATTGAAGGTGAAAATTCAATGAGAAATCAACGCAATCGACAACAAAGTTTTGCGTCAGACGACTATCAACATGATCAGTCGAGCAAAAAAGTACATCGATACCCAGGGTGGTAATTTTGAACATCTTTTGTAACAATAAGGTAAATAAATGCAACATTTAAATTACGTTTTATGTTTTTCTTATTTAATTTTTCCGCATCGCTTGCCTCCGTGGCGCAAGTGGTAGCGTCTCAGCCTTTCATCCGGAGGACCCGGGTTCGAATCCCGGTCAAACATGGCATTTTCACACGCTACAAAATTTGTCATTCATCTCATCCTCTGAAGTAATACTTAATGCTGATCCCGGAGGTTAAAAAAAAAATTAACCGTATCATTGATGAAATTTAATTCCATCATAATCTACCGATTCTGTAGTGGTTACGGTTATGGGTTCGGTTTTATGTTGCTCACTCTGCTGTAAATGTATGTATGTATGTATATATATATATACATATATAAATGGAGTATACTTCTATAACTTTATACTACCTACGTAGCGATTTATATGGAAATTTATAGAATATCTACGGGGTAATTTATATAATATTTTATCTCTATACAATTCTAACTCCGTATTACATCAATATTTATTTTCCCTAACCAGTACTTAACGTAAAATAGCAACCAAAAACGAAAAAATAATTTTTGCAAAAATAATTTGTTTTGTTTTCGACATTTCGTTCGAATTGCCAGCAGATGCTAAAAATATATTTTAAAATACAGTATCACATGCAATAGCAAAAACTGTAATCATAATTTTGTAAAATAACTTTTTGAGAAAATTAGAAATTTATTGGATTTTCTAAAAAAAATTAAATTACGCCTAGTTTTAAACGCCATAAATTCATAAATATTCATTTTCATTAGGTACCATGCCGTTATTAAACCTCGGCAAACATCTGAGCAATTACAACTATGTCCAGAACAATGTGCTAACTAGAATAAAGAACTAAATGCTTGACCCGGGAGCCTTTCCACTAATCACGAGATTCTCCTCCTATCAGGACCTCAAAATAATTTCACACTTTTTTATAAGACATGGAAACCGACACTTCTCTGAATATCTCACCGTGTGTACAAAGCATCTTTTTCTATAAACTACCTCTTTGGATAGTATCAAACCTTCTGAAGATATTCTCCTTGTGAATCTTACCAACTAATTTTAAGCAATCGTAGATAGACCCACAATCGCCTCAATTCTATTAAACAATTTTCTGATAAAAATTAAAGTTCAACAATAAACAACAACGTAAGAAAGAAATAGCACTTTATCATTCTTTTCCCTCAAAGTCAGATTTAAAGCACATAAATTTCTTATTCTCAAAAAAAAAAAATGATCAGGATTTTTTTCTATTTCACAGGAGTAATCCAAATCATCAAACAAATAACATTCCATGTAGAACGTAGTGAAATTTTCAACTGTAAACAAATCTGATGTTATTTCGAATGGTAAATGTTAAATACAGATTTTATTTTACACGTTTGAATTAAGATAGTTCTTTCCTAATATTCTAATTAGTATTGGAATTGTCATGAAAAAGTCGAATGGTTAAAATTTTTTTCCTTTTTAAATAATAATTTCAACATTATATAAAAATATGTGATAAAAAGATAGGATTATTTTAACTGTTAAAGAACACTTAAAATCTAGCGATGAATATACAGATATTAGATTGGTAAAACCGGTAATGAATATATAAACAAAAAAAAAAAAAATTGGGAAGCAATGAGAACTTAATGGGAATTCCATTTCTTTCAATCCGTTTTTCCATACCAACTATTAGAAATTTTTTTACTATATGAGAAGTGTACTTAAAATACATAATTTATCTAGAATGGAAATTTATTTATTTTCTTTTTTTTAACCACCATATAGAAATCGACCGTTGTAAAAAATTGAAACTAAAGATTAAATTATATTCTTAAATATAATTAATTATTAATTTTTACTTTCTTGTACAAATTAAAGGAAAATGGAAAAAATTTCGGTTTTCAGATTTCAACAGAAATATCCATTTTTACTAGTTTCAGCGTTCATATGTATGTACGTACGTAGGTATGTATCTCGCATAACTCAAACACGATTAGCCGTAAGATGTTAAAATTTTGTATTTCCGACTGTTGTAAAATCTAGTTGTGCACCTACCCTTTTGAATGCAATCGATTGGACCAAGTGTCCAAAAAGCCCAAATCCATAACATTTGGATTTTGGTCTTTTTCTTAACTGCTAATAAACAGTTATGATATATCGTTGTAACGATATATCGTAATTGGTACTTATTTTCATTGGTTCCACAGTTATAGCCAAATGATATTTTAAATAATAAAATATTTGAATCTTACAAGGCGATAGCACATAGGTTCGAATCAGACTTCATCTCCATTTTTTTTTTTTTTTTAAATATAACGTTTTTTTTTTCTTTTTTTTAAATATATTGATTTATTAATAATTATTAACCTGTGATCGTAAAAAAAATACGATAAATTATAATTAAATAACAATAAAAAAAAGAAAAAAATCCAGAAGTTATTAATGAAATAAGTTTAAATGAAGTGCAGCAATATATGTGTATATATGTAATTTAATAGGCGTACAAGGAAGTTATATGGTATTCACATCAGATTTTTTTATATATTTTTTTCAGAAGTAAAAAATGTATCTTTAAAATAATATCATTAAAAATTGCGTAATTTACTTTAATTCCTACAAATTTTCTTTTAATAAATTAAAATTTTTTAAAGATAATTGAGATAAGAGTAAGAATAAGTGCAATATAAAACTTTTTTTTCTATCGAATGGTTTCTAAGATATAATTCCTTAGTTATTTCTTTTATATAATTGAGGGACCAAATAATAACATACTCAGCACACATCGGATTTTCCAACAGTTTTTTAAACTATATGCCTTTATCTTACAGTTTAGCGATTAATCTCATTCAGAATATTATGTAATGCAAAAGCAGTCTTTTTGTCCAACCAAATCATTCATAGTGATTTGTTGGGAGAGAATTCTGGATATCGATTCCAGAAACTTTAACCTCAGTATTTGTTTTTCTCTAATGGCAAATACCACAAAAAATAAAGCCCAAATGTAATTGAAAAATTAAATCCGTTACCTACACAGCATTTTAATAGAAGTAAAACTTCACGATTGAAATGAATTTACAATAATATAATCCTAATTAAAAGATAAATTAATATGAATATTATGTACTACGTTACTACAAAAGGAGATTCAATTCCTTTAATGACAACAACAGGAAGAGAAAATCCTGTTAGTTCTACGTATAACAGCTACCATACGTACATACGAGTACAACACAATTTCTGCATTTCGTTAATCCGATTAATGTTGTCAGAAGACGGACTTGTTTTGTCTTCAATCAACTAATACTAGCACTAAATAACGCTTACCATTCATTGTTAAACAGTAATTACCAAGAAGTAAAATAATAAATACTTCCTTCATTATAAATACTAAGCAATACATAAGTTTGTATTTTCTTAATAAATAGTTAATATACAATGGTCTTACCCATAAAATCAGTAAATACAATTTTTTTTTAAGAAATCTAAGTATTGTGATATTTGGAATCATTTTAAAATAGATGATAAGAAACCATTATAATCAGCTGTTCTTAAAAAACAAAATAACTTTATATTTTAATAACTAATTTCCGACAACAAATAAATAAGTAGAGTTCAAATATTAAAATATTTGGAAAAAATCATAACACCGAATATAAGTGAAAAAAATGGAGTACGAAAAGTGCTTATCATCTCACGAAGAATACCTACAATAAAGAATCCCTGTTATATGACTCAAACTTGAGACACTATAAAACTGTAGTCCTACCAGAAGCATTGTATGGTATAGAATGCCTGCTGTTTTTTCAGAACAAGAAATAATAAAAGTAAAAGATAATTGAGATAAGAGTAAGAATAAGTGCAATATTAAGTGCAATAAGTGAATTTTAAGAAAACATTACGAATAAACCAAGATGGAATTTACAAATATACAGAAAAAATAGGGCTTAATCCAGAAAATAAGATTACAGTTTTATAGACATTTATGCAGAATTAACAACCAAAGATTGACAAAACAAATATTTAATTTCTACATTAACAGAACCGCAGAGAACAACTGGTTAGAAACAGATCTAAATCCATTAAACATTTCTAAGGCTCTGTCTAAAGAAAGAGGTAAATTTAGAAAAACGATTCGAGAATCTAAGTTTCCAGAGAGAAAGAAAAAGAAGAGTCAAAACCTGAATAGATGGACAGAAGGAAGGCGACGACAACAACAAAGCCAAAGAATGAAAACCTTTAGGGAAAAGAAAAAGTCAAAACTATGCTAACGTGATCTGTAGTGGTTGGAAAAAAACTAGTAAAGAAATAACTTATTTCTAGGTAGAATTATTAAACCGTTTGACATAAAAACGGCAAGATGATCTCCAACCACATATTGTTCTACTGCCTTCTAGAAAAAAAGTAACTCGAGAATAGAAAAGAGAGATCCAAATACTTAAAATGAACTAAAACATAAAAATGGGGTCAATATTTAAATCTTAAATATGAATGTTTTAAACGTCTGTTGACGATATGGTAATTTGATTTGTTTTTTGATTTTATTTTGATATTCGCTTCTAAGACATTAGAAGCGAATATCAAAATTCAAATATAGAGAAATGTGCAAAGAAAATTATTCTAGAAATTTCATACAATAAAAAAAACGGATTTTAATAACAAAAGTAGAATCCAAACTATGGAGTTTTCAGAATGAACCAAAAAATTCTAGTAATTTATTTACGTGAATAATTATCACGAATATTTTTAAAAAGAAGGAATAAATCCAGGACACAAAAATGTAAATGGCTTATCATCTTACAAGAAACATTTACAATATAAAAAAATCTTTACCAATAAATGCAAAAATATTATACTAAAATACCGTATTACTGGGAACGTTATAAAGTGTAGAAAGCCTGTAGAATTTCTCAGGAGAAATCTAGTAAAAATTTTAAAAATTGAAAAAAATTCACGGCCAAAACTTGAAGATAATATTTATAAATTAAGAAAACTAGAAGAAATTTAAAAAACCAAAGAAAAATAAACCTTACAATGAGAAAACCGCTATTCAAATTTTACGGTCACTTTTATAAAAATTAATGAAACTAGATTAAAGAAAAAATGTATTAACCAAGTTACTGGAATTGCGAGATGAATTAATATTTTTCCAGGATAAACAAAGGCCATTCTCATTGTTTACAGGATGAATATATGTCGCTGTTGGTTTACTTAGCTAATGTATTTTCGCATTTAAACGACTTGAATATGAATTTACAAGGACCTGATAAAAACGTTTTATTAATGACAAAGTTCATGCTTTCATTAAGAAACTTGATACCTGGTTTATTCGCCTTCAAAGCAAAAATGTTGATATATCCACTCACTTCCGAAGAAGACACTATTATTCACTACAGTTTGGATAGCATGAAGATGAATTTGCATCAGCAAAAACTTCAATTTGCCAAGCATTTTTCGGAAGATAAAAATCATTTCTCAAAAAGATAAGTACTGGATCCATTTAGTGAAAACTTTGTTGCAGCTGCTAAGTTACTTGCTGAGATATACAATCAACTCATTGAAATGTCTGCCGATGAAACGTTACATCTATAATTCACATCTGAAGATTTAGATAAGTTTTGGCTTGCTCGTCGAAGTGAATATGGAAATTTAGTCAATAAAAATTGAAAGCAGAAAATGAAGCGCTAAAAATATTATTCCCTTTCGCCAGGTCTTATCTCTGTGAAAAGGGGTTTTTGTCTATGGTTAAGCTAAAAACTTAATACAAGAATCGTCTTTTATCATTTGAAAACAACATCCTTTGGTATGTTTCTAACTAAGATCCACGTATGGAGAAACTTTTAAATGAAAAATAAACGCAAACGTCTCATTAATTTATTTTCTTTACTTATGTACTTATAAAAGTACATTGTGTATAATAAATTATTTTTTTCTCATAAAATTATTACATTATTGTTTAAATTTACAGTTGTAGACTAATTTCGCAACCCTCAGGTTGAGAAACGCTGATCTATACCGTAAAAGAATTATATTATCAATTTAACTTGAATTTCGTTTCCATAGTTATTTAAATTCATATATATAATATGAAATTTATAATTCTTATAATAAATATATACCAGGCTTGGTCATGATCCGTTGCATAAGGAAAAGGAAGTCAAAATAAATTTTCTATATAATAAAAGTTTTTAGTCATGAATACAGCGTTCATATACGTGAAGTGGACTGTAGAAAATATAAAGAAAAACTGACAGAACATTAAACTGAGACAAAAGTTTATCTTAGATCTATGTCGTTTATGTGACTTCCACAACTCATTGTAATGTGTTACTTGTGTTTTTTTCTTTTGCTGGTATGTATCGTAGTTTTCAACTCTAGTTAGCCTATATAATATTAGTACGTTTTCAAGAAATCATTTTCCTTCGCTGTGTGGAGTTTGCATTGATCCAATGGATCTACATTTTGTACGTATTTAGACAATTTTCTTGATTGAACTAAATTCAATACAGATTTTTGGTTATCCACCCATCATATTGAACTGATACGCTTCGAATGAAGATAATCCATTCCCAAATTTTTCGTTTCAATTTTTTTAAATTGTGTTATTTAGCTTATACGAGTTCAGCTTTAGACAGCCTATAAATTTTTATCAATATTTAACAATAAATACTTTTATTTATTTATATAAACGTCAGCAATGAGTAGTTGTGCTTTACCAACCCACCGGGTTGGTCTAAGGATGAACGTGTCTTCCCAAATCAGCTGATTTGGAAGTCGAGAGTTCCAACGTTCAAGTGCTAGTAAAGACGGTTATTTTTACACGGATTTTAATACTAGATCGTGGATACCGGTATTCTTTGGTGGTTGGGTTTCAATTAACTACACATCACAGGAACTGAGCCTGTACAAGACTATTACTTTTCATTTACACTCATATATATCACCCTCATTCATCCTCTGAAGTAATTCCTGAAGGGTAATTCCCAGAGGCTAAACAGAAAAGAAAGGTGTGCTTTACCACGGAAAAAAAAACGACCCAATTTCCTTGCATGGAACGAGGGAATTTGTGGCAAAATTTTCAATAATAAAAAAATAAATTCCTGAAAGTATTAAATAAGAGTTCAAAAGGCGTTAATTTAAATGATTTCATCACTGTTTTAACAACATGGAATGCAGTGAATTCAGGGTAACTTTTTATTTTTTTGTTATTTAGTGTTTATAAATTCAAACTACTATTATTTCTATAAAATAGTTGATTCATTTCATTTTAAATACATTTTAGTTTAAGTCGTTTAGATTATTGGAAATTTATTAAGCATAAATCACTGTTTCGTTAGTCGAAGTATTTTCGGTATGTGAAAACAGTTTTGTTATCTTGTTTAATAGATGAATATTGTCATTAATAATACCCGATTACTGTTAAAGTTTGTGCAAATTCATAAACATAAATATGATAAATTAAATGATATAATTTACTTAATAACGGTCTATATGAAATAGATACACTTATTTATTTACAGATGTAAAACAATAATCAGAAAGACAATTTTTATTTATTAAAATTATGGTTAGATATGCGAATAGAAACTGTAACAGTAACCTCTCACAATCGCATTAAATACTAGAAAAAAGTTGGGCCTATGGTCCGTCGCTAAAATGTAGTGGTTTGTTTTATTGCTCTGAATTTTTTTAATGTTTTGCCAATTGTAACTAAATAACGTTCATGAATTTAGCGTACTAACAACAAAAACTTTTACAACGAAAAGTTTAAATAATTTTTGTTTTAAATTGCTACAGAGCATTGAAAAAATAATAAAAAGAATTGCAATAAATTTGTTTTATTTTCTGAACAAAAAAAAAGAATTTTCATAATAAAATAAAGCATACAAATGCAGTTTGTTACTTTGTTGCATTTCGCCAAGAAGTCGCTTCATTTATAATAAAAATGAGGGTATATATAGCAAACAAACCAACGCATCGTGTTTTATCATCTGGTTTATGTATTATCTGCTTAAGTAAAGTAATGTGTTTTGACAAGCGAAGAAAGCAGATGTGACAAAATAATTCTTTTTCTTTTCCTGTTTAGCATCCGGTAATCACCGTTAATACTAATACTAGATGATAGTACTACAGAGGATAATTGAGGATGATATGTATGAGTGTAAATGATGTGTAGTTTTGTACAGTCTCAGATCGACCATTCCTGAAATGCGTGGTTAGTTAATTGAAACCCAACCACCAATGATCCACGATCTAGTATTCAAATCCGCGTAAAAATAACTGCCTTTACTAGGACTTGAACGCTGGAACTCTCGACTTCCAGATCAGCTGATGTGGTAAGACGCGTTCATCAGTACACCAACCCGGTGGATTGACATACGAATTCTAGTATTATATATAATCACGTTCATTTTAATTTGTACATAACTTCGTCATTTCAGTCCAACTAACTTTTTTTTCATAATACGTTACTATTATTACTAAAAATTAAACAAAAACTCATTACATTTTTTTCTGCAAAAATTCCAAAAGTTTTTACACATTGTGCAAGAATAACATTCTACACCTTTTTTTTTTGTTTAACCTCCGGGTCCATCGTTAGGTATTGCTTCAGAGAATGAGATGAATGATTTGTCTTGAATGCCATGCCTGACCGGGATTCGAACCCGGGACCTCCGGATGAAAGGCCAAGACGCTAATTCTCGCGCCACGGAGGCCGGCAACATTTTGCCGGCCTCCTGTTAATCAATGAGTTAATTCTTATTAAATGTTTAAAAATTAAAGTAGGTGTTTCTATAATAGTTCATATTAATTTATATATTACCCTCACTTTAAAAAATAAATAAAATTGGAAGAGAAATTCAGAATAATATAAGAATCTAATTAAATTGTGAAATAAAAATAAAATCCTGAGTATAACGGTAGAAAGGAACGCAACCTTGTAATAACTAATACGCTATACGTATGACAGAAATTGACGAAATTTTTCTGCATTCTTTTTTTTTTATTTACTGCATATATTCCTTCCGTATGGTTTCAATAAAATGAAGAGACCAACAGAAAAAAAAAGAGAAAAGGAATAAAATTTTATTCAAGGGAAACGAGATAAAATACATGTATAAATAAAGAAAATAGGAAAATAAAATAAATTTTATATCGCACTACAAAAAAAAGACAACAAAACACTAGGAAAACAAATTCGAAGGTGGAGATGCGTAAGAAAGAAAGAAAATACGTTAAACTGATAGAAAGACAAGAGTGGTCGGTCTCTGTCTTTTCTAACCTAACCGATGGCCAGCAATTTGTGGCAGAGATATTGGGATGTACCCATACTATTATACACCGCCCTCGCACCCCTTCTAAAACACACAAAACAGCAATTCTTGTTTGCTTCGTAACTCATTCGCCTGCTAAAAGATGCATTTACTAAGTTGTCAATATGGAGCTGAATATCTTAACACACAAATACAAAGACACTCGTTCAACACGCCGGAATAATACTCCAGAGAATAGAATCCTAAAAATAAATCGATATATACTGTCCGATAAAATGTAAAACCAGTACCTGGATCTTATTTACGATAATTTAAAACTGATAAAAGAACCAAACCGAACAATTTTATCAATGATAATTTTTTTTGTCGTTATTTATACAGAAAAATAATATACCAAGACGAAATAATGATTATAAGCACAACAAAATAATACAAGCGGAAATTGTTTACACTAGAATTAAGCTACAAAAAAAATTTAAGTCTGGGCTAAATTTGTTTAAAAAACCGTCAGAAATACCAATGTATATTAAAATTAAAACATGCTCTTACGTTATTTTATTAAGAAGTCATTTAAACAATAATGAAGATATCGTTTACATTTCTACTTTAAAAACATTTTTATTTTATTTGACATCCAACCTCCATAACTAAGACCAAATATTTTGGAAAAACAGGATTACGATTAGGGATGGATCCAGCAACTGAATTTGGGGGGGGCATTGGAAGAAAGCGGTCACATTTTCCTACTCTCTTCTAACTGGGCTGAGTATATAATATTTCATACACTTTTATCGCATACATATTACATTCTGAACTATTTTTAAACACGAAAGACTGTTTAAAGAACCATTAGTATTGCTGTAGAAGAGGCAAAAAGGGACGGTTTGGCAAAAAAAGTGCTTCTTTAATTTTATTTCAATTAAGAAAAATTAAGCTGTAAGTTGCAAAGTGACCTTCACGGAAAATCCAGTAAGCTCGGACTGTATAATCCTAACAACTTTAATCGAAACAGCCATGCAAACAATCAAAATTATACAGAGTGTTTCGAAACATATTAGCCGAAATTCAGCAACTGCTTCAGGGCACCAAAATGAGCAATGAATTCATAATTTTTTGTGTGTTTACTCAACTAAATGTAATAAACACATTTAATAGTAAATAATAATAATAAATTAATAAAAATTATCATTCTGCATTACGTGCGCAAGTGTACTGCCGGTTGGTTTTCAAAATAGGAGCCTTGGCTCCCATGGTCCTTCCTTGATCCGCCCCTAATTAAAGTTAACATATTTTAAAGTATGGACAATTCTAAACTCATCAAATTTTAAGTTAGTTATTTAGGCCACAATAAGACGTACAAAATTTGCTAACCTTGTTTTCATATAAGGAAAGACTTTTTTTACAGCAATGAACATTTTACAAATATGACACTTACAAATAAATAGTCATCGTTAAAATTAGAATCATATTTACCACGTTATAAGATTTAAAAATATTTTAACAGATTCTGAGATCATAAGCGGTAGAAAATAAATTTCACACATAAACAAGGTAAATATAACAATAAATTTATCTTAAAAAAGGCTAATGTTATTATTCTTAAGCAATATCTAACACTTTCATCAAGAAAAGATAACACCAACTATGCCTTTTCTTTCTTTACCTGGTTAACTTCCGGGAATTACCGTTCAGGTATTACTTCAGAGGATGGTATGTATGAGTGTAAACGAAGTGTACTCTTGTACATTCTCGGTTCGACCGTTCCTGAGATGTGTGGTTAATTGAAACCCAACCACCAAAGAACACCGGTATCCACGACCTAGTACTCAAATCCGTAACTGCCTTTACTAGGACATGAACGCTGGAACTCTCGACTTCCAAATCAGCTGATTTGGAAAGACGTGTTCACCACTAGACCAATCCGGTGGGTTCACCAACTATGCATAACATGGATTAGGCTTACTATCCGTCAAAGTTTTCTTAGGGCTATTACCGCGCAGAAGGGAAGTAATATGGTTAATGAAAGGTATTTTACGTGTTGATCAGATAAGGTATGAGCTATTTTAAGTACAGAAGATTAACAAAAATATCTTTATTACCTTATCATAGTCTAAGTATCCGCATTTCTCCTACGAGAGTAGTATAAATAATTGATTATTGTAATTAAATAATTAATTAATTATTCAATTAATAATTGATTATTTATAACTTTATCAGCTAGACGTCGTCAAAAAAGCCAACGGTATCAGATCTAGGTATGCACGTATATGATAGGGTACATCTGATAACTGTAAGAAAAATTATAAATGGCGTAGAAATGAAATTTATAGATAGTCTACTACTATGCATGACAATGAAAATGTTAAAAAACTATTTAGAAATAGATATACCAATTTCTTAGAATGGTTACATTCGCCTACAATCATGTTTAAATTAATATATAAATATTTTTTTAAATTATACAAAAAGAAAGGATACAAAAAAGAAAATTTGTATCCTAATTTTTTTTTTTTTTAATAATGTTCTTTTTCGTTAGCCAAGTAGTAATATTAAATTCAGATTCAAGCAGCGAAATGTACACAACATAAAAATTAATGTTTTTGTAAACTTATTAAATTTTTAAAACTATTATTAAAAAAATACTTCAAAGTAACTTAACAGATTCAAGTTAGTAACAGCACGTTTAAACTTACAGATCTTTGAACACTAGACGAATTTAATTTGTCACGATACTGGATAGTATGAAGAGACCTAATTTCGTGGTAAAAATTAGGCTTGACGATGGAGTAAAATAAAAAAATAATAATAATTTTACGCGTAGCCATTGGAGAAAGACTGGAAATGTAGTGTAGCCGATCTAGGAATAGATCGATTAAAGAGTAGTACAGCACTTCCAGTTATTTTTTAAAGGAACAGTTCTTTTTATAGAGGGTAAATAACCGGATGGGTACAGGTTCAGTCTGTTAGCATCAGCTGCTGCTCGAGGCGAAAACTTTCTCTTTATCGCATCATACCTTCCTCTGGGCTAAAGTAAATGTACCACGAATTTTGAAAAAGATATTATACCAAATTCTTACACACACGTCATTCATAAAAGTCGGAAAAAACATTTGGCCCTAACTGCATCACAACTCATAAAGCGGAAAAAATTCGAGACAACAAATAAATTCGCTCGGCCAATAACTAAACAAATTATTTGTTAAACGATTGAATACATAATTTGTAATGTAAATTCTATCATTTTGTAAAAGATTTATCAATTAATTTATTATATTTTGTTTTATGTACCATTCCTTTATAAGCTTTTCTTTATAAACAAAAACTTACATAAATAATGAAAATTGCCAAACACGTTCAATTTAAACCCAGCTTGAAATTCGTTGTATTTTCTCTTCAGAAACATGAGCGTTAGAATGCAAAAACTGTTTTAAGGTATCAAAAAACTTAATTTTACAATGTTAAAAAATGGTAGTACATCAACAAAACACAATATTTTTAAATTTATAACAAAATTTAAGCAAGTACATTCAAATACTATCGTCATGGAGTAAACTGCAAGTTAATAACGTAGGACTTGTAAAGGGAGTACAATAACAAGAACTTTTTTTAAAGCTATATGAGAAAAGCAATCTCTTAAAACTGCATAGTATACAGTTGAAAAAATGTGAATAAAAATTGTAAACGAAATACTTATATTGAAATACAAATTCTTTTCAATTGTAAAGTTTTTTAATTATCCAAAATAATTTTATGTATTGATTTAAAACCAACGACGCAATGCCTTAAAACATACACAATCAAGCAGAATTTTGTGACAATATACTAGGATTTAATATGATGCAACTTTTTTCACAACTGCCACCCGGATGAAATTCGTTATCTTCAGCAAATCAATAATTATCTTAAAATAAAATACCGATGTGATCATTCAATATGATATTAAGAAATAAATGGCATACAAATTGAATACACTTTTAACAATTAAGAAAAGAAAAATATATTAAAATTAAAAGAAAAAATTCATATTTTCCTGACGAATATAAAAAATGCAGACATACTATTGAAGTAATACAGGTTGGTCAATCGTGGACGTTATAAATCGCAGAAAAAATCCCTTCAAAACTCTATATTTAAACAAAACGACAAACATCAAGACAAAGGCTATAATTATATAGCCATAAATCATTCACTCATTTCGTTCATTTTTTTTTTTGACAAATCGTTAAGCAAGTATTACATTTACACCGCTTTGCGTAAGTAAAAATTATTAAAAAAAAACCGTTTAATTATTTAAAATAAACCGTTTAAAAACATATAATGCTAAGGTTTAAATAGAAATTTAAACGGGATTTCACAACACAATATATTCATAACATATCATATATCATAACAGTATTCACATAAGTTCATCTGTTCAGACCAAAAACATTTTCATTCTTTTTATAAAAAAAACCAACAAAATCAGACTACTACTACATAAAATACTGATAAAAAAATAAATAAAAAAACAAAGTAAAAATTAATTATTTTACTGCAAAAAAAAACTTGCTTTAAAACCTTCCCGACTATGAAACGCTGAGGGTGACGTTTAATAATAAAAATAAGTAAAATGAATGTCATGGAACAGTAACAAAAAAAAAAATTACGCTAGTTTTTATGACATGCAATAATTGTACCAATAACGTGACAAAAACTGAATTTTAAACTCATTTGTTTTTTTAAAAGTTCAGCAAAAATATGTCCAATTTAAAAAAGGAAAATTCTACTGAAAAATAACATTACATAATATTTTGCCTTTCATGAAATATTCTTTTAAATAAGATTACTATAACATGCGCTCGGGAACGGAAACCCAACGGTTTTCAGTAAATCGATAGCCAAAATAAAACCCAATAAAATATAAAATTCATACATGTTTTTCTACAATCAATTAATTCAAAATAATTTGTTACTCTAAGTATTAATTTAGCAGATCATCAGTTATTGTTCTGGGTGTGTGTATTTCAGATTGATATATCGGGAAGGACATATATATAAACAAATATAGGCTCCAACACCTTAGGGTATCCGATTCAACCCACCGGCTTGTTCTAGTAGTGAACGCGTCTTCCCAAATCAGCTGATTTGGAAGTCGAGAGTTCCAGCGTTCAAGTTCTAGTAAAATCAGTTATTTTTACACGGATTTGAATACTAGATCGTGGATACCGGTGTTCCTTGGTGGTTGGGTTTCAGTAAACCACACATCTCAGGAATAGTCGAACTGAGACTGTACAAGACTACACTTTATTTACACTCATATATCATCCTCTGAAGTATTAACTGAAACGTAATTATCGGAAACTAAACAGGAAAAAAAAAGGGTAGCTGATTCACCTCATATCTCAAGAGAGACACACCGTGATACACTCTGAATTCAGTTGCTTTAGGCGCTAACGTCCTCGCTGTTATAAAGAAGATTAATCGCGTGAACCAGTTCACATGTTTTTTCAGTCTCATTTTAAATCTTTTACTGAATTACCGTATCTCATCCGAACCGTTGGCAAACCCAGATAACCATGTATTTCGGTGTTTTTAGCGCCGTAGTTTTCTAAAAAAACTACGGCGCTTCTAGAGAGCGATAGTAGGATAGTAGCATAGTTGGATTTCGTAGAGCCAAAACGGATTCAGGCCCGTTGGGCACAACATTGCTTGTGAAATTTAACAATTTTCCTTGGACTCATATTTTTGTGTAACTGTATATATGTTATATATAGTTATGTATAACTGTAAAAGTTATGTAAATATGCATACATATGTAGTAAACATATGAGTAAAATTCATATATGCCTATAAGGATTTTTAAGTCACTTTTTTTATATTCAAATCTACTTATGGTTCTGGTAAACTGGAACCAATTTTAAATTAAACACTAAGGACAAAAAAAAATCTTATTTGTAATTACTTGACACGAACGAAAACATGATTCTTTCTAGAAAGAATCATGTTGCAGACCAGCGTAAAAACATGGTTGAAAACACAGGTGGCTCCGTTCTATGATGAGGGTATTGGAAAGTTGGTACCACGCTACGACAAAAGTCTAAATCGGAGTGGCGACTACGTAGAGAAATAGCGTAACTATGTACGTACTTGTTACAAATAAATTTTTTTTAATTTTCACTGTGGTTTTAATTTCGTGACCGATCGGACCTTGAAAAAAAATAACCCTCGTAATAGCTATCTAAAGTTATAAAATAACAACTAAACTGATTTTTCATTAAAACAATGTCAAAACAAAACTTCTCTAGTGTTATGTAGAAAATAATTAGAATCATTTTAAAAAATTTAGTAACGGATATGTCTGATAGGAAATTTTTAGCCACCAGTTGGTGGTCAAGGTCAACCAGAGGTACCTTTTGGGTTATGTACTGTCGCATAATTCTTTAAAACGAATTAACAACCAGGATAATATCATAATTTAATAAAAAAAACGATTTTTTTTTAAAATCTTTCTTACTATTTTATTTTTTTTCTTGTAAACATGTTTTCAGAACTAATAATTTTTTAACGCCATTTTTTTAAGTGAGAGACTTGTCTGTTGATTCGTGTCAGATTCTAAACTAAACGTTTTGAATATAATTTAAAAAAATATATCGTGTTTATTTATTGGTTTTTTAGAGATTTTTTAATTGCGTAAATAAAATAAAAAAACTTTAGTACCGAGCCATTTATCCAAGACGAAAAAAGGTAAATTTAAAATTATGATCAATAAAAAAGATATTGCGCTAAATGAGAAAAAAATGTGTGATAAAAATTCAACATAGTATAAAAATATCCGGGTGATTCAAAAAGTACTTACAACTTTAAAAGGATATAAAAATTTATTTAGATAACTTACAGATTTGGTTGAAGTCTCATTTTATAAACTACATCGAATTTTGACTCGCGTAGTTCATTAGTACGGAATTTAGCCACCAGCGCTTGTTTTGCAGTCAGCAACTGTAGTTCAATGAAATTTTCGTAGGGTATGGTAGAGGGAGCTTCCTACTAGGCATACAATTTACTCTTGGCACAAAATCTTCGTCGAGACAGGTTGGACGTACAAACTTCAACGGCGTCCCTGAAGCTACTGTGGAACAACTCAGAGAAAGCTTTGCACGTAGCAAAGAAATCAACTCGACGTGCGTCATCTGAGTCTGGCATTCCACAAGCGACAATTTGGCGCGTATTAAGTAAACGATTGCAGTTGAAACCGTACAAACAATCCGTGGTTCAACACATTACAGAAGACGACAAAGTTGCTCGGCTGCAGTTTAGTGTAGAAATGATGGATAGGATTGCAGACAATATAATTTTCGGGGATGAGTAACATTTCACAACAGTGGCAAGGTGAACACCCATAACAACCGAATATGGGGTAGTGCAAATCCTCATGAAACTTTGCAGCACATTCGTATTAGCCCTGAGATCAATGTTTTTTGTGCTCTAAAAAAACAAAGACCGTTCTTCCAGAAGTAAATGTAAATGGTATCGATTTTCTAAGTTCTCAGTTAGATAATGATGCCCAAGATGGACGCCATTACTATCAGCAAGACGAGGCACTACCTCACTACCGCCTAGAAGTCCGAGATTTTCTTGATACTTGATTCCCAGGTCGGCGGATCGGTAGTGAAGATCCAATTGCATAACTAACTTGCTTCCCAAATTTGACCCCGCAACATTTTTGCTTGTGGGCTTTCATTAAAGATCGGGTTTACGTACCGCATTTGCCTGCTGATCTTGTGAGCTGAGACTTCGAATTAACGCCGCAGTTGCAGAAGTAACGCCCGATTTGCTGGCTACAATCTGGGAATCAGGTGAGATGTATGTCGCATTACAAATCGAACCAAAGTGAATGTTGGATGACCAACTTGATGTGTTTTCTATTACTATGAAACGAGACTTCAACCGAATCTGTAAGTTATCTCAATTAATTTTTATATGTTTTTAAATTTGTGAAGTCCTTTTCGAATCACCCAATACATTAATATATATATATATATATATATATATATATATATATATATAGTGTGTCCGCTATAGACTAAAAGATTACTGAACCGATTTACGCGCGGGTTTCGCAAAATGGTCCGCGTTGTCAGGAGAAGGTTTAAAGCTATTGAACTCCTCGATCTGACAAGCACAAAGTAAGTTAGGGGTATTTTGAACCAACTACTTTGTTTACGGAGTAGTTATATAATTAAACCGATAGGTAGCGCTGTTTTGACAATTAGATTTATTTACACTCTGACTTTTATAAAGTGAAAGGTTAAATTTTGTGAAGTTCAGTAATGTTTTCTAAGTTTCTTAACGATCTGTATTAATTGTAATGATTTTGCAGCCATATCAAACTTTCAACTGTGTTCATTTAATCCATATATATATATATATACGCACACACACACTCAAATCTAGCAATAGCGAAATATTGTCGGGTCTGTTAGTTCAAAATAAAATAAACAGTTTTTATAGGAAACATTTAATCAGAACACCTGATGATCGAATTTCAGCTCACTGTACGTATAATTATATGCAAGCGAGCATCGAACCAGTTACGCAGAAGTATTTTGAATGGTGCTTCTTTATGAGACTGATCAGTCTATTAAAAATTAATAAAATAAACAGAGATAGATATCTCCCATGATAAAAGTCGACGAGTTAAAATAATTGAATTGAATTTTAAATAAATGTTTATGTATATTTAATTAATCTTTTTTAACAGATTATTTCAAAAAGATAATTATTAATTCAGTATAGTAATTATATAATACGGGATTAAAACATCAATATAAAATTAATATAGTATACAGAATATTTAAAAACAGAAAATTACATTTTAACACAAATATAAGGAAAACCTCAAATAAATGCAAATTAAAAAAAACAAACAATGAAAAATAGCTAAAATTTAAAAAAATACTGATAATTAATTAAATAGTTAGTAAGGACATATTCTTCTATTTTTCCTTTTTATATCCGTATAACATCGAGTTATGTAAAAATATATAATAGAAAACAGTTTTTTCCGTGATTGAAAGCAAACTTTGAAGACAATCCTCGACTTTTTCTGTGAATATTATTCGAAACAAATTATTTTCTTTTAAATTTAGTAAAGATACCAATTTGAATGATATATTTTCAAACTTGGCTAATTTTTATATTTAAATTTAGCTAGTATTCGATTTTTAATAAACAGATAAAAAATACATTTTTTTTTAAATGCGAGTAAACACGAATTATCCACGGGATATGGTCTTGTAAATTTAAATTGCAAAATTAATTTTTTTTGTTTTTTTCCTTATAATCGGTTTCACAGATCAGAAACCATAATTAAATTCATGACAATATCAAGTTTATAAAGGAGTTTACTTGGCGACCTCGGCTCTCCTCTATGGCGCCCCAGTGTGGAAGACAGCCATGGCGGTAGGGCCATGGGTTCAACAGCTGGTGGCGGCTCGTGCGCAAGTTTATCAGGGTGTGTCTAAGGAAGATGTCAACGCAACTGTCTACAGGTATTGGCAAGCTAGATGGGATGCGTCCACGAAAGGGAGGTTACACATCGTTTCATCACGCACATCGAGCCGTGGGCCGGGAGGGAGTTTGGCGAACTGGGATTCTGGTTGAATAAATTCCTGACTGACCACGGAATCTTTCGTTCATACCTGTGTGAACGAAGAGGATCTGAAGACCTCTTCTGCCCCTACTGTCGAAGCTCAGTCACGCCGGACCAGCAATGTTACGCAGTCCGGTCAACTTCAACACTGGCGCATTTTGTGTCGGAAATATTTGAATAAATGATTGGGAAGCGAGGGGGTGAGAGACAGCTCCATAGGAAGCTACCGTTTGCCCGTGCTTGCACGGGTGGGCGATGGTGATGAAGTCCGGGGGACTCTCGAGCCCCTGAGTTAAAAGATGCCAGTCCCGGCATGGCCGTCCTTTCTGGGGCGCCCCCGTTGGAGGAAAAGCACAAAGGACCGATTCCCGGTTGCTGGATGTTGGAGGCCGGGAACGGCGTAGCCGGGCTTGGCTTTTCCATCATCTGGCGACTAGAGGCGAAGGCACTTCCGGAACCGTGTTAATGCTTAATTGCGGGTCTGGTTCCGGGAGGCAGGATTAAAAAAAAACCTGTTTTAGAACCGCTTTGTATAACTGTAGCTTGTTAGGAACTTGCCTAATAACCAGTATAGCTCCTTAAATTTAATGCCGTAAGCTTTCAGCTCGCGGAATGTAACTCCATCTAAATGGATTCCTGGGCAGTCATCTCTTCTTTGCGAATGTCATCCGACTCGATTTTGCTTGATTAGGCTTTTGTTTTGCTACATGGTCTAACCTAGGTCTAACTCAGATTGCAACTAAATCGAGGTTTGTTTTGGATCATCACTGGCAGTCACGACTGCCATGTCGTCATCAAACGATTCAATAGTGGTATTATCACTGTGAAAGGTCCGCAGTGAAGATGGAGTAGAGGATAGGCCCAACCTTGAGCCCTGTGGAACACACGAGAAAACATCAGAGAATGCGAATAATTCTATTTTGTTTTTTATCTGGGAGAACAGTTCCTCCAAGTAACTACGCAATATTAAATAAAAGGTCGAGGTAGATTTATTTTTAGTTTGAATGGCAGAACAAGCATAAAGACTTAATCCTTAATCGAATGTTTGCTGTATATCTAGAAAGGCAGCCTAATAGATTTTTTTCTCTTTCAAGCAGTTGGTGACAACACGAATGATTCTGTATATCTTTTCAATGGTGGAGTGACCACCGCGGAAACCGAATTGATGATAGGTACAACCTGTCCCTTCTTAGTTTTAATTAAACTAATAAATTTGAATTTATATCTTGAAAACATTTGAACAAAATAAATCTTTAGGTTTTATTATAAAATGAATAGTGGGAATTTTTTTATTAATTTTAATTAGATATACCTATCTATTTTTTACAAACATGTTTAAAAATTATTAAGTTTAAGTTTGGCAGTTGGTGGGTAAATCACTCTTTTGAAACTGAACAATCTGCATTAATAAACAAAAACATACCGCACATGTAGTTAGTTGTGCGCGTGCACACGCGCGAAAGAGAGAGAAGCCCACGTATCAGATATCTGTTTGAACTGATGTTTATCTTGGGTGGAATAAAATCCATAAATTCTGATGTACTAATCATAACTATGTTATTCAAATATAACACATCTGGAATTGTAAACAAAGTATAAGTCAATTTAAAAAGAAGTTGTAGGGAAGCACGACCGCAACAAGCTCGATGGAACTTCAAATAGTCGTCTCTTGTATCACTGTAATTTGTTATTTAAACATCTTTAATACAACATAACTGAATAAGCTAGGATTAGAGACGTATACATGGCAAACATAATGTTTAAAAATAAAATTTTTACGAACATTCCTATCGCTGTAAAACGCAAAACTAAATTTACGACCACATACGTTCTAACACTACCGAATAGCGAGCGAAGGAAGAAAATTGAATGTGATAGTTTTACGAAGTATCCTTCACAAGTAGAAGTAAATGTCAACATTAATTCGCCCGTTACCCATTTTACATTTAAGAAGTAATATTACGTGATAATTTATTTTATTCATATTTGTTACCAATACAGCATTAGAAACGGTATAAGACATCAGTCGTCCGAGATAGCCTCATGTAACTTAAAAATAAATCTTTATTTAGACCATTGCAAACTTTTTCGCCCAAAGCTCACATTGGGAATCAATCATTTTCTAGAACCCCAAAATTTTTAAATTGTTAAAAATAGTAATGGCAATTGTTGTTTTTAAGAGCGCATCTTAAAAACAGCAATTGCAATTATTGTTTTTAAACGTGGCGTATCCTATTTCTGAGTTGAAACTTAAGCTTTACTTTAAATTTTAGTTTGAAATACCAGGAAATCATTTTGTCCTTTTTTTAATCAGCCATCGCTTTGCTAAACCCCCTGAACCCCCCAATTTTCTAATACTTTGTTTAATTTAAATATATTGGTTTACTAATAATTATTAACCTCTATTGTAAAAACGTTTTTAACAATACATAATTCAATAATAGCAATACAAATTTTATGTACTTTTTATTTTAATTAAAAAATTTTTACAATCAGTTATTAATAAATTGTTAATAGTCGATTCCGACATGTTTTCACTTACATCGTATAGGGTCATTCACAGGAACCGGATGTTTTTGAAGTGGGTTGTACTAGGGCGTTCGTGGTGGGAGGGGCACGTGGCTGGTGTCTGACGTTTCCTTTGTTCATAGCATTTACATTTTAGTCGTTGAGATGGAGCCATGGACGCTAGACCAACGCCTGTACGCGTATGACAATTTTATGCGAAATTACGAATCCGTAACTGCTGTTCAGCGAGATTTCCGCCGTCAGTTTAATATTCATCGTAATGCAAGTGTCCCTTCCCGTAACACAATATTGCGATGGGTAAACAACCTTCGAACAAGCGGTTCAATATTGAAGAAAAAATCACCGGGTCCCCGACGAACCGCTAGCACTCCGGAGAACATCGAACGAGTAAGGGAAGCCATTGTCAGAAGCCCACGCCGCACTATTCAGATGCATTCAGCAGCGCTTCAAATGAGCACAAGTACGGTAAGACGAATTCTGCATACAGACCTGCATTTCTATCCTTACAAGATAGCCGTCGTGCAGCAGTTAAACGAGCAAGATTTCATGCAGCGATTACAATTTTGTCGACAAATGCTTACCGTTTTTGAAGAAAATGAAAATTTGTTATTGTTAATGAGTGACGAAGCCCATTTTCATCTGAATTGCTTCGTCAACAAACAGAATTGCCGGTATTGGGCAAAAAAAACCCACATCAGCTTCACGAGAGACCTCTTCATAGCCCAAAGGTGACTGTCTGGTTTGCAATAGGAAAGGTCGGTGTTATTGGACCATATTTTTTTGAAGAAAATAACGCTGCCGTAAATGTAACAGCTGATCGTTACATTGCGATGTTGAATACGTTTTTCATCCCTGAGTTACGAAACCGGGGAATCCATTTTTAAAATGTGTTATGCGCACACAGCGAGGGTAACGATGGCTGTTCTCCGTAACTTGTTTCCGGGACGGATCGTTTCCAGATTCGGCGACATTCCTTGGCCCCCTCGGTCCCCCGATTTGAGTAGTTATGATTTTTTTCTGTGGGGGTTTATGAAATCGCGTGTGTACGGCAATAAACCGCGTACATTGGAGGACCTAAAGATAGCAATTCGTCATCACGTCACCCAGATTGATGTAGACATGCTGCAAAGAATTGAGGCCAGTTACCGTGAAAGGCTACAACAATGTATTGCCCAAAATGGACATCACTTGCCGGACATAATTTTTCGTTCATGAGTAAGTAACAAATGCTTTGATTTAACAAGTACCAATAAAACCTTTTTAAAGTAAATATTCAATTTTTTATGATTATTTTAAAAACATCCGGTTCCCGTGAATGACCCTGTATATCTACTTAAGAGACGTGAAACAAAATTAATATATAAACTAATACGAAATTCTGATATGACATCACAAAAAAATGTGATGCAATATGGTGTCCACCAAAATGCAATTGTGTAACTGTCCGCTTCATTAAAGAATTGGAGGATCGTATCTCACTTTCAAATGAAATAAGTTTAAATGAAGTGCGGAAAAAACGTATATACGTAATTTAATAGGAGTACAAGAAAGTTATTTGGTGTCCACATCATATTTTTTTTTGCAACGTGAAGAATTTACAAATGTTAGCTATGAATGTACTGTACAGCCCGAATAATCACAATTTTTCTGTTATTTATTTAGCTAAAGAAAGTATTAGTAAATTTATTCTATCAGGGTAAAGATAATTATTTTTTAGGAAAATGAATTTCCTAAATTTTTCAAATATCACTGTTTTGTTTGTTGTACGAAACAAAATTTATTATATTTTTTATCGATTTCTCTTCATAACTTCAGCCAAATTGGTTAAGTAAATGAAATCCCTAGATAAACTATCACATATAATGGAGGAAACAGATTTACTGAAAATCTTTTGCACTAGCATAAATAGATTTAATAATTAATTTAAAAATAAAATACTAGCTATTCGTTAATACTAGTTAACTAGTAGGAAAAATAAATCCAATTTATAACTTCTTTTAACCAAAGGCGTAAATAATCAATTTTACCAGAAAATAAATAATCGCGAAAAAAATAAAACATTAGAAAAACTGCACGTTGAAAGAAATTCATAAAAACATTCACGTATTATTAATTTTGTAACATAATAAAACACTTATATTACCTTTATGTAATCCAACTACTAGAAATAAAAGCTACTTTTTTAAAAACAACGAGTCATTTTTAGAAATTACTTCGTACAGTCAACATGTTATCTTGTGTGTTGGTTTAAACAATATAAATGACAAGATAAGTTTATTTAGTTACTTAACAGATGTTTTAAAATTAAGTCTGTAAGTAGAATGAAACTATTTTTTTTTCTATCTTTGTAATATTAAAAAATTTCACAATCAGTAACACAACACATTGTAGTATATATCTTTGCCGATGCTTTAAAACTAAATAATTCGCTTCATAGTCAAGATTTGGCTTATTTTTTTTTATTCCTTATTATTTTATGAATCTCGGCCTTTTAATTCAGTTGCCAAAAATGTAATCTTTTTAAGGTTATTTATTTTCATCTAGCTTAACAAACATTTTAGTTTACAAGATGTTTTATTAGGGAGCAAGCATCACATTGCTTTTGTAGACATTTGTGACGATCAAAAAGATTTTCCCAAAATTTATTTAAAATAATATTCGAACATTCCCTTTTTCAGAAATATTATTTTGTCGTTATAAGAACTTAACGTATACGCAATACATTGTCAAATAATCTTCATTAACGGCTTCCGTAACGTGTTTATTTTGTATATTTTTATATATGTAATATCTTCACATATTAACTTAAATATTATTTCACGTAATTATACATTTAATTATTAATTATATTATATTAACAATCACCCACTTCTCTTTTTTATTTTACAATTACTGTGCATTTTTTGATGCTGCTGTGACCCTAATTTTACCACGGTTTCCCTTGATCCATCCTGGTAAAAGTTGGTGGTTATTTATCTATAAAGTAGCATATGTAAGAACATCTACTACTTCTGAAGTGATCATTATCAACTAATATTATGAACTGATCTAAATAGTAGATTTATTTACTTTTTTTTTTTAAATGTACGTTTCCGTCTAATAAATAATATTACGAAAGATGAGAAATTATAATTACAATAAACAATCATTTCTTGCTGTTTACACCCAATTTGAACTGTAATAAACGGTAATTTCTGTTGTTTTTTTTTCAATTCAAAGGAATACTCGTTTTTAAAATTAAAAAAATCTGATGTGGACACCGCATGACTTCCTTATACGCCTATTAAATTACTTATACACATTTTTAAAAGTACATAAAATTTTATTTCATTAATAACTTTTGATATTTTTTCATATATATATTTTTTTTATTGATATTGAATTATTATATTGAATTATTATATTGAATTCTTTTTTACAATCAGAGGTTAATAATTATTAATAGATCAATATATTTAAATTTAAAAAAATGAGATGAAGTCTGATTCGAACGATTTTGTATAATTTTTTGCACAGTAAATATACAAAACATAAATTAAATAAGAAAACTGAAAGAGGTATAATTTTTTTACGTTAAATATATTTTCTGTTTATAAGAAAATTAAATTATTATAACCGTAATTCATCAAGTTTAAACACTCACCACTGTGACTCTTTATTGTACGTGACTTCAAATTGTACGTAGCTGAAGAATGACTCAACCAATCACAGCATATCTAAATTTATGAAATTGATCTAATAGTGAGATTTTTCAAGCCACAAATTTTATACAAAGGCCTATATATAAATTACATTTCAAGTGAATGATATTTTCATACTCCATACTCCTCCTACCTCAAGGGTGAAAATCCAATTTTACCCCCTCCCACCACCAATTCAACCGTGCGACCGAAAGTAATATTGTGCTTTCCTTCCAAAAGTCGGTAAAAAAAAAACTTATAAGAGACTGTTATCATCTATTTGTGGAGGGAATGTTTTGTCATCAATTTGTGGAGGACAAAATACTGTTAGGAACAATAAAAAAAAATGAGTATGTAGCTATTTTTACGAACAGTTGCTCACAAGGGCAAAGCATCGGCTGATAATTTTCTTGTAAATGTTGTAGTATATCTACTACACTGAAAATAAACGTTAAATAATTATGATTATAATGACTATTAGTTTCATGTTCCAACTTTTCAAGTATAACACCGTTCGTTGTAGAGTGAAATCACTAATATTCAGAAAGGTTACCCATTTAAGAAAACATATTAGAATTATTTTGTACGTTTCACAAGGGTTAACTGCAGAGTTAGGGTTAATGAGTAAAAACGGGCTTTTCAGTTTTTAACAAAACAGTGTTTTTCAGTGAAAAAATATCATTAATGAAATAAAATTTCAAAGGGTAAATGAAAAGTGATTGTAGAGTAAAATAAATTACCTTCGATTTTTTTCTTATTTTTATGAAACGATTTAATAATTTTCTAACACATCTGTAAAGATGTAAACTGACTACTACATAACTCGTAATTGCGTAATAATGTTTAAATACTCGAGTAGGAAATAAAAATTAAGAAAGAAAAAAGATAACTAAAATAAGAATACAACGGCAGAATAATAACCGGTAACAATAACGGCAGAATGCAACAACATATTTCCTTCAAAAAAATAATAAATAACTATTTTAAAAACATACTTCATCCATCTGTAATTCATCCGCAATAATAAAATTATTTTATTTCTATTAATACAGATGTTTTTAATATAACATCCGTTACTATTTATAAAAGTAACCAAACAAATATGCCAGAGCGCGAGAACGCACGCGCGCCCACACACACACACAACCCCAATAATTTAATACAGCTTTTGTTTCGTTAGAAACAATTACTCCCATTAGCTAATTTATCTCACTTTTTAAATTAAAAATATTCTGATTTTGAATGTAAAAAGAAAGAAAAATGTTAAATATATAAATTTAATAATTCATCAACTCGAAAACTTACGACAAAATGAGAGTAAATAATAATTAAAAATATTTACAAAAACAAAAAAAAAACGATAAGCGGCTAGCTTGAGAGAGCGAACTAATAAACTTAGATAATAATACTTAGGAAATAAATTTCTTTCTTAAGTATAAAAATAAGCTGATAAAGTATTTATCACCTTATTTGTATTGGTTATATTTTTATAAGGTGGAAAACTAACGTACATGAAACAAGTTTAAAAGATGGTTTTATTTAAACTTTCAACGGCTCCCACATCCCCAATATTGCCCCCAAAGAGGTTTTTGGGGGCAACTTGGAACTACTGAAAAGCATGCACTTGATCTTTATAAATTGGGGTTATATCTATGAAAAGTTTTGAGAAAATTTACCCAAAAATCTATCCCACCCCTTGGTGATCCCAAAATATTACCAACAAATTGCCCCATATACAGAGTATCTGTACCAAATTTCATTAAAATCGGTTTATCCAGTCAAACGTTATTAAACTTCAAATACGCCAACAAACGTACATACGTACTAACATTAGCCCCTCCCTCTTTGTTTTGTTTTTGGGGTCCCTATAATGAAACATCGAGAAATGCAACAAAAAAAAAAAAACCATTACCCAGTTTCCTTTACCATACTTTCCTTTTTGCAGCAATGATGTCAGGAAAGTAAAACAATTAATAAATACTAACGTCTTTATCAGTCAAGAATTTGTTAATAAAAAGTAACAATTAGGTGAAGCACAAAAACGAAACTAAATAAAGATCGTGAGGAAAGTAAAGTCTATAACTTAAAAGTCTATAACATTTTTCACATCACTTGTCATCTTTCGACATAATATTAACATAGACTACTTAGATGGAATAAAAATCTTTTCTTTTTTTATAAATAAATATCACGTCAAAATTTAGCCCATTTGCCTAGATAAGGAACCAGTAGTTTACAATTAGATAAAGTTCATAGTTTTAAAGAGTGGCACAGTAGATTTTGCAGAATGTATACGATTTCAAAAGTTTATTTTTTTATAATTATTATCATTATTAATTACTAAAATAACACAGAATAAAAATATTATATAAAATGATATCATTATGAATTATATATAAAAACAATCTATATGCTATATTAACTTGCAATATTTATTTAGTTGAATTGATAATTGAGCCAACAAATAACAGCTTGAATGAAATCATTAAAAATAAATAAAACATTCATTTTATAATAATAATAACATAAAACTTTTCATTGAATAATATTCCTTATTATCAACATAAAAATAATTTAAAATGAGATTTTAATATTTTTTAACAACTTTTGATATTTTAACATAGTTAAAAGTAATAATATGCAAGAATTAGCTCTGGTTCTTTTTATGATTATTTACACTCTTGTACGATTAATAATATTTACATTTTAATCATAATTATATATAATACAATATCAAATTTATTTGCAATAAATAAGATCATTTGTCACGTAAAATAATACATCATACTGAATTTTTTCCCAAAGTGATGTCTACCGGGCTGGTCTAGTGGTAAAACTCGTCGTCAAATCAGTTATTTAACAGTTTATTTTCGAAGTCGAAGGTTCTGAGTTTCGAATCCTTGTAATTTTTTGGTTAGGATTCAATTAACCGCACGACTCAGAAATGGTCGAACTGAGTATGTACAAGTATTATACCTCATTTAAATGGCACACAAAAATTGTGAACTATTAATAGATTTTAACTACTTAAAAATAAAAATAAAAATAGAATGATTTTTAAATAAAGCAAAAAGAGGGGAGTGATTTAAAAATAGGATAAATGAAATTATAATTAAAACATTTTTTTAAATATTAAATATCGCGTAATAAAAAAAATTGATGTGGGCACCTCATGATTTCCTGGTACGCCTGTTAAATTACATACACTAATTTTTTTTTTAAATGAAAAGTACATAAAATTTTATTTCATTAATAACTTCTGATATTTTTTTTATTATTGAATTATTATTTACAATCAGAGGTTAATGCCTACCCCTTCTAAGAGCCAATTATTTCATTTGGAAATAACTCTGGAACCGAAGAAAATAAGTACCACTTATATCGTTGAAAATCTCTCAATGAAGACTAATTACTGCAGTTAAGAAAAAGTCCAAATTCTTTTGAATTTGGAATTTTGGCCATTCATCCAAGTGTCCCAGGCATGAAATACGGACAGGCATGGCATTTTTCATACGCTATAAAATTCCATTTCCATATTCCAGCTTCTGTGGTGAATTAATTTATCAAGCAAAAAAATTGTATAACTACTCAATTTGCTATATTATAATTAATATTACTGAATACACTTGATACGAAATATATAAAAGTATATATGAGTGACAACAGAATTAACAGTCGAGTTAAAAAAAAAAGTAAAAATGCTATACAAACATCATAAATACAGATAGAATAATAATAATACCAATTTGTTTATAAATGGCAATCTTAACTGGTATAAAACAATTAAAAAGTACGTATTATTTATTTACATAGTGGATTAAAACAGATATAGCACTTCACGTGGTAACGGAATAAATGATGACTTAACAATTATAAATAAATAAGTACGCAAAATGTTTCGCTTATGAATGTCATCACTTCATTATGTCTTTTAACAAACCGGCTTATGTACATACAAACATGCACACGCGCGACCTCCTGCACACACATCAAGCTGCTTGTGTTAATAACGGCAGATTTTTTTGTACAAAAATATTGTTACTTGATATTTATTATATTTAATCAAGCTATTTTAATTAACAGCTGGGTGTAATGTCGTTGAACTTTCCGAGTGATTCAGATGGAAAGGGATTATTCCAGGTGGATAGGAGGATACAAACTGATTCTAGAAGATGAAATAATGGAAAAATTCATACAAAAATACATCCGAAAACACTTATATCGAGTTTTTTTAATTTTTACAAATTCATACATATTACTCTTAATTTTGTTCTGTTTTGTTTTAATAATAAAAATTGTTTATTTTTTCTTAGACTTACTTATATCAATTTTCTCAGAATTTTACAAGATTTGATATTCAATTTACGCATTTGTTATTCATTTAACAACGTTATTGTTCTTCGAGACAAAAAAAACTGGTTTTTTTTTGCACTAAATTTTTCGTTTTACGTTGTACATCGTGAAAACTACGGGAAAGATGGTTCTGGGGCATGTTTTATTAGATTTTCCAAGGTTTATTAGATTTTCCAAGGTAAAACACGTAAGAAACCATTAAGTTTACTCCTTATATAAAGCCTTAAAAATTCAAATATGACCTCATTACATCGGAGCTAAATGAAACGTAGGCGAAATATTTCGCCAGCCGTAACTCAATAACATAGTGTTTTCGGACAAATGTTTGTGTGAACGTTTTTCCTTATTCAAACTTTAGAATCAGTTTCAAAATTATTTCCCTTTCCTCCTGAATCACTCTGTATACATGTAGCTTCTATAATTTAAGTTATCATATTTTCCAAATTGACTCATTAAACCAAAATTAATAACTAATTAAAAACAAAAAGTTAGAAGAATTCAACATCTACTTCTGTGGATATGGCGGATTATCATCTGTTATCCATGTGACAAGATTTGAAAACAGTATTCGTGTAGATAACACCTTATCTACATAAAAAAAATCGTGTTGAAAGGTTAAAACAGTTACAAAAACATAGCGTGCGCCAAACGGTTTAGTCAAATTTAAATTGGTTGAAATTATCTTACATTTCGGTATGGAGAAAGGAAAGAGAACATTATTTACTAAAGTCTATTTCTTATAAAAGGAAAACCGTAATGTTTTTTAAAATTATTACTTAGTAAATTTTCACATATTCTTCCTACGAAGGGCATTTAATAATTACCCAGCATTTGATGGTAGCACTGATCAGAAATTATTAATAAAAAATCTAATGTGGACACCACATGACAGCTTTGTACGCCTATTAAATTACATATACACTTTCTTTTAAAAGGAAAAGTACATAAAATTTTATTTCATTAATTGAATTATCGTATTTTTTTTTTACAATCACAAGTTAATAAATTAATAATTCAATATATATAAATAAAATTAAAAAAAATTAAATAAAGGAATGAAGTCTCATTCGAACCGATATGCCTTGCCCTTTTAAGATCCAAATATTTCATTAATTTAAATTTTATTTGGCTATAACTTTGGAACCAATGAAAATAAGTACCACTAGGATATTGTTGAAAAGCTCTCAATGGAAACTTATTACTACAGTTAAGAAAAAGTCCAAAATCCTTTCTTTTTTTTTTGATTTTTGGACACTTATGGTTCAGTCGATTGCAATCAAAAAGGGAAGGTGGAAAACTAGATGTTATAACAGTCCTAAATCTAAGATTCATCTAATAATTTTTATTCAGCTAATCGTTTTTGAGTTATGCGAGATACGTACAGACGTCACGCCGAAACTAGTCAAAATGGATTCAGGGATGGTCAAAATGGATTTTTCCATTGAAATCTGAAAACCGAAATTTTTCGAGATCACAATACTTCCTTTACTTCGTACAAGGAAGTAAAAATATAAATCAAAATTACTTAGTAAATCAACCATCTAACTTGATTGCTGGTTTGGTAAATTCAAAGGTGACACTTAATGAGATCCACATCAGAGACTGTTGAAAAAATTTATGACAATAAATGAAGATCACCAAAAAAAGGTGCGTAGGTACAACCCAGTACTGTGTACAACGTGTATACATCTTACATGAACATTTGCAACTGAAAAAGCATACGGAGTAAAATGGATGCAACGCATGCTCAAAGATCAATTATAATCGATAAAAAAAAGCAATTATCAATTGTTTTTAAAGGATTAAAATTGTTTCCCTAAAAAAGTATGGTTCAAGGGTTTTAAAATGAGGAATTTATAGTAACGTCGTAATTTAATAGTGACCAAGAAAACGTTGTACAACTAATGAAAATAAGGTTAATTAGTTTTTTATAATATCCAGGTCTTTCTCCACCATTACCTCAAATACCGATTTTAGAATTCAAACCTTAAACATAAATGATTGGAAAACATTTCCTTTGGTATTTCTATCATTTAGGAATAAAACCTTTATGCAAAATATTTTGTGAGCCGACAAAATCAAAGAGTTCTTGTATGACATCTGATTAAATGATGGAGACTTTAAACCTCTATGACGTGTAAGTCTTTTTCGAAGCAACATATACATTTGAGCGCAAGCAGTCATATGAAATTGTTAGAGCCATAGAAGAACTATTATAGTCGAAGAAACCTTACCCAAAGATCCAACATTAGTACTCGGCGAAATTATGGCTGAACAGGTGCTAAAACTGCTATAAACACACTATGATAATCGCAGTGCACACTTTGAACCTACACTAATGGATAATCAACTAAAACCTAATGCCCTAGATTATAAAATGTGAGGTTTTAATAATACTACAACATTTTGGCTATGGAGGGATTGTATTTTCAAACATTATTTTGCAATCTTAAATGTGATTATTTCCAAATTATATTATTTTTTAATAAAAAAACAAATAGATGTGAGTAAAACAGCAAAGCCACAATATTCTCAACCCCAATGATCCGTTTTTTAAACTAAAATGGAATCAATCACGTAATTCATAAACTTCCAAACGACCACATTTAATACCAAAAATTCCGATTAAATTGCTTCTGAGATAACCTAAAAATCAGAATGTATTCCCACACGTATGTAAACATGGAATCAAATCAACCGGGTTTACAAAGTAAATAAAAAAAAAATGTGTCATGATATTTAATATCGGCAGGCTAATATGGGGAAACAGGCTAATATGTGAGCTAACGCACCGTATATGGACGCGCTGATACAAGCATCACTACCGCCGCGCAGTTATCCCACCATAGTGGCGCTTCGACCCCCACGACTTTAAGCTCCAATAAAAGTGCGTGTACGAGAGTGAATTTTCAATTAATCGTCGACCACCACCTGAAGAAGACCAAGCAGAAGAAAAAGATGGAAGAAGATAGAAGTTCCCTCGCCGCCTCTACGTGGGACCTCCCGGCGGATGCCAACATTCCCGCCGGAGCAGCAGGCCTAGCCGGCCCGCCGAAAAGATCCGCTGGACGCAGACGCTACCTTCCCGCTCTAGCTCGCCGGCGGACTCACCAACAGTAGCCGGCCCAGCGTGGGATCGCTCGGGGAGAACTGCCTAGGCCGCGCCGAGCCCCGACACTACGGGGCTCTGGGGGCCACCGCTGCCACGCTGTAGTGCGGACCCAACTGCCGCTCAGGGAATACCCGGTCTGACATCAATGGACGAGCCACAACTCACCGACTTCGCCGGAGACCAGCTTCCGAATCCAACAGCTTTTCTCAGAGCTAACGCAAAAAACGACCCTTTTCAGGGCCACCACAAGGTTATGGATTACGAGCCGTGAAAGGAAGCCATTCGACGACAACAGTCCTTTTCGGAGCTACCATAAGCTTAGTAATTGCAACGAACTGTCGAAGCCAATCGACGAAAAAAACGACCCTTTTCAGTGCTACCATAAGGTTAGTAAGCGCCATGTGCCGTCGAAGCCATTCGACGACAATATACTCAATGCTCAATCTACTGATACAGTGTCAGATTTCTGATCTTCCAGTATATATCATGATATGCAAACTAACTGCTGATTTATATGCCTATTCAACGATACCTTCTTATCAAATAAGACAACAGCAACCTTACAATGATACACCTGCTAAGGTATTCATTAAAAAAATAATAAAAGATACAAATCTGTATCAAAGTGAGCGATTATTACTATAAAATTATAATTATAAAATACTACAAAAATTATAATAATTACCTTAGGTAACCATGTTAAACAAATACGAAACAGCAATCCATCACACGCTTAAGAAAGTTCAACAGACGCAAACGTAGCTCATCATCACACATTATGGATGATTTGATACCTTTTTTACCGATTTTTCGAAGAAAAATACAGTATTACTTTCGGTCGCATGGTGGTAGTGGAGGGTGAAAATGACTTTTCTTTACGTTTTGAGGTAAGAGTATATGAAAATACCACTCGCTTAAAATCGATACAGTTATATCAAAGAAAACGGCAATCAAGAACAGAAGCATTTCATAAAAATGTTTTTCCAAAATCTTTCAGTTTCAGTGAGAACTAGATAACAGTTATGTTATCGTTTTTCAAACGATTTACTAATAAATGGAACGGATTTATTTATTTATATTAAAAAGCCCAGAGTTTCTTCGATATTAAACGTAACAAAATATATTAGGTCAATTCTCAATAGAAACTCTGGTTGATAAATACAGAAATTAGAGAGGAATTCGGTTATTCAAAATAAGTTGCTTGCATATCAGAAACACGTGCTAAAATAAAAAAGGAATTTGACAATTATCTGTTTGAAAGTTTGTAGAATACCAATACGGAAACATGGTATACTGCGAATGACAGTATACCAAATAAATAATGGGCATACACTGATGTACTTGATTACAGATGTAGTAAGTACTCGTACATTTTCCTAGTAAATATTTACGTCGAATCGATAGCCTTGATGCAATGTGCGCCCAGCCTCGCACGTGTATATAAAATATTATACTGTCATCCATCATAATAATGGCAATTGGAAAAATAATAATAATGGCAATTATGACTAAAAAAAAAAGAAGAAAAACCGACATAACATTACAACAAATATCGGACAATTTGAATCAGTTGTTTACAGCATAAACAAAAACCAATTATCAATATATATATATACACAACAACGCAACCTTTCAGAATTAATACAAGTAAAAGATTTCGAAGCGGATCGATCACGTGACACGTGTTACTTAAAGAAACACTTCATTCCCTTCTACACCAAAGGTTTACCCTTAAAAGATGGCAGGGATAAAAGAGGAAATGTTAATAATACTCTTGTTTAACTGCAACACGCAATAGCTAGCTAGCTTCTACCTAGAGTAATAAATATAAAAAGCATCAGCGAGCAGAAAATCAAAATAAAAAATCAGTTCAACGGTAGCTGTATGTTTTTATGGTTGTTTTTAATGCAATCTAACCTATATAATATTCAAACAGATTTAAATGTCATATTTTTTATTATATTATACATTAACCTTTAAAATATATGTTATATAAGGTTTTTCACTTCCGGAAAGAAAAAAAAAACTAGGATTTTTATAGTTCTGTTAAAAAATATGTTTACCGTTACATAAGCATATGCAAAATACGCAGGAGAATAAAAGTAAACATTAGAAACGTATTGATACCTAAAAGTAACCAATAATTTGAAACTTTTTTTATAGAAAAATTACGTATAAATAGTAAATTATATTTTTCAACATAAAGTTTAACTTTTAATAAAGTTTTTAATATCTTACTAGCAGACCCGGCAATGCTTCGCTATTGCTAGATTTCAATATATATATATATATATATATATATATATATATATATTAAATGAACACAATTGAAAGTTTGATAAAACATTAACAAAATGAACATTACGGAACTTCACAAAATATAACCTTTCCCTTTCCCGTTTCCTTCCCAATTTCGTTTTCCTTATTTCCCTTTTCCCTTTCCCTTTTTCCTCCTTTCCGCTTCATCTCCTTCTTCCTTGCTCCATTTCCTTCTCCTCTTTTTTTTATTCCATTTTCTCCTTCTTTCCTTTTCCGATTTTTCGCTATTTCCCTTGTCACCTCCGCGCGTACCGTAGTTTTTTAGTCTACAACGGACACACATATCGGAAACTTCCTCCTTTCCCCTTTCCATTTCCTTCTCCCCTTTTTTCTTTACTCCATTTTCTCCTTCTTCCCTTTTACCCTCCTCGCGTACCAGTAGTTTTTTAGTCTACAACGGCCACACATATCGGAAACATTGAAATGGAATCGTAAAATATTTAGTATAGCGTGTGTTGCACTTACGTCGAACAGATAGCGCTGTTTTTCAAAAAAAATCATGTTTTTCCCTGTCACAGGTGTGACATGTTAGGATATAAAAACACGCGCGTATTCGAATGCAATGTTGTGTAAAAATTTCAAGGCAATTAGTGAAGAAATTTCGGAGATTTAAGATTTGGAACAAACGAACATTTACATTTTTATTTATGTAGATTAGTATATCAAAATCTACCTATTTTTTCAATACTTTTACATAACTCTTTTTACAAACAGTCCAGGAAAAAAAATTAATCAACCGAACATAAACTGTCTATTTATCATAATATTCTAGACAGATTGACATCAATATAGTATCAGACTTTTAAAAACGATCAATATTATCGTTGACGGAACATAACTCGTCACAATTCACCGGATCTTGATGTTTTGACACCTAAAGAATCCAAAAAAACCGGATGGAAATTTTCCGGATGTTAATGTTCGTATAAACGTGTATATTCGGTGTTGGCCGCTAAATCACCTTATATCTCCAGAACTACGGGACCGATCTTGACTAAACTTATTGTCAGATTACTTTTATATATGGGGCATTGATGCCGTTAAATTATTAACTTAAAAGGTAAAGGGGGTGAGACTGTAGAGCAAGGTGACCCTCAGTATCTCGAGATTTCGCCTTACTAAGGTCATATTTTTCTTAGGCACATTTTTTTTACAATTAAAAAATCTGATGTGGACACAACATACTTCCTTGTACGTCATTTCTGATGTGGACACAACATACTTCCTTGTACGTCATTATATTATTTCATTACTATTATATTATATTACTATTATGTTATATTACTATTATTACGTCATTACTATTATATTATTTCTAACTCTAGAACCGATGAAAATAAGTACCCCACGTTTGATATATCATTGAAACAATTTTTTTTTTTTATTTTGGGCTTTTTTGGATACTTTTGGTCCAGTCGGTTGCAATCAAAAGGGGAGGTGACCAACTAGATGTGACAACACTCCTAAATCCAAAATTTCAACAACCTACGGCAAATCGTTTTTAAGTTATGCCAGTTACATTCGTACGTATGGACGTCACGCCGAAACTAGTCAAAATGAACGATCGCAATAGTTCCTCCTTTACTTCGTACAAGGTAGTAAAAATAACAATATTTGCAAAAAAACATTTGAAAAATCACATCCCTTCCCAAAAAATTCTTTTTTAATCGTTTGCTACGTTGTAACGCTACAGGTGAGCGGTAGAATTAAATAAATGAATAATATTTAAGGTATAAATAAGTAACTCGTTCTGGTTGGGTTTTTAACTCGATCACCTGGTCGACTCGGTACCTGGTGCGTTAAACCTCGCAGCTACACCAGTCTTTCGAACGTGCAAAAGAAATTTGTTCTATTTAAGTTGTGAAATTACATTAATTTAGTAACGTAAAACGTTAGTTAAACATTAAACGTTAAATTAAACATTAATGTTTAACGTTAACACAATAATGTTAAACGTGCGCGCTTTAGTTAGAATCAATGAATTAAATGAACGAAAAAAATTTATATTTAAAAAAAAAATAAATATTTTAAATTAAGTTGTGTGTGTAGGCCGTGCACCAGAAATAACCCACAGTTGTAAGACTTTCCCAGAACACGGCTTGACAAAAAAATTCTTAAAACTGTCAGTTTTGTTTTTTTTTTTTTTATATATAAATCAATAAATCTCATGCAATTTTCTTCAATAATGGCTTAATTATCTTGCGTTAAACGTATATGCTCATGGGTAATATTAGACATTTTTAACAGGGTTTTAAAAACTAAAGGACGGTTTTTAATATATTTCATTTATAACTTTTAATTTGTATTCATTAATCTTTGATAAAATCACTAAAAGCTTCTTCTTAATAAAACCCTAACTCTGTCATCATTATTAAATATTTATTACGCCTACGTACACTCCCTTTATAATTAATATTATAATTGAGACCCCTATAAAAAATCATAAAAGACTGGACAGTAAGATCATTGTTTGATACAAAAGATAATCCATAAACCACTCTATAGGAAAGATAGGTAATATCTAATTAGGTGCCAATAAAAATAACTCTTCAAATGGGAAAAAAAAAACATTGGAATCATTATGTTATAACGAAAGGGAATTAAATTCTTTCTTCAGTCAAATAGGAAGCTAGACAGACATACATACAAACGAACAATAATTTAGTTTACACAAAAATTATTGTAAAGATGAATAAATTTTTTAAAGTATGAAATTAAAGATTTTTTTTTTTTGTAAAGGGATTTTTTGTGATATAGCGTATTAATTACGGTTGATGTAGATGTCATTCGTCCAGAAATTAAATACTATTAGGGAAACGGACGTGCTTTTTTATTTACATGGTTATTAATAATGAAAAATAACATTAACAAAACAGTACAAAAAACCATATAAATACCTGTGATGGGTTCTCAATTTAAATATCAACGGTATTTAATAATAATATTCCATTCATAAATTTAATAAGTATTTTTAATTTTTATATTTAAATTTTCTAAACTATTTTTAAAAATTACAAACGAAATGAATACACACGCAATCCATTGGCCTCTATTGCCGACATTTTTTTTCATTTTAACTTTACTGGTCTTCTCTACATAGAGATCCTACGTTACAATCTGTTGGGAAATCTGTTAGGGAGGTACATACTTCTTACTTGGATCTACCGACAAACAACATATGCCTTCTTTTTTTCTAATACTTACGTACACTTCATAGGCCGCTGCTTTATATTCGATTCTTTGCATTCTTTACTTCTCAAAACTCCTCTCGAAGGAAATTTCAATACACTGCATTAAACCTGTTTTCTTTAATTTATTAAAATTTTTGAAAGAATATTCAATTTTAAAAATACTATCATTTAAATTAATATCGTTAAAAATAATTTATTCTACAATTCATCCATTATATATCAATGAAAATAACAAGAGATATTAAAAATTAAAACACACGACTGACGAAAAAAACATTGCTCTATTTGTTCTGGTTTGGTTCCATCGTGATTTTGTATTATACTAGGAAATAGCCCGATTGAATTTTGAAAATCGGACAATTTTTTGTAGAGATATAAATAACAACATCCCATTACACCTCCCAAAGCAGCGCCCCAGGGACAATCCCTTTGTTAACAGTTGATGGTGATGATTGGAGTCTAGCGTCGCAAGAGGTGCTCGCCCACCTCATCACTCTAGCCACATACCCAGTTCCCCACGGGAAGCCTATTATTATTAATCAGAAATGATTAAAAAGAATTTTTATTGATGTATTTAATATTATTGTATTTTGTTTAACGTAAATTTATTTCTATTATTTCTGTAATATTATTCATTATTATGATTCGAATCATTCAGTTCAAACCAAGCTCACACACTGATAGAGGCTCACAGTTCACAGTTCATTAATTCATCTCATTAAAGTTTGTGCTTCAGCCGGAAAATCTCCTCTACTACACATATATATACGAGTATATAAATAAAAATGTAAATGTTCATTTATTCAAAATCTTAAATCTCCGAAAGTTCTTCACAGATTGCTTTGAAATTTTGACACAACGTTGCATTCGAATACGTGCGTGTTTTAATATACTTAAGATGTCACACCTGTGACAGGTAAAATATGCTTTTTTTTTTAAAACAGCGCTATCTGTTGTACTAAATACTTTACGATTCCATTTCAATGTTTCTGATATATATGCCCGCTATCGAATAAAAAACTACTGAACCTATTTACGCTCGGGGAAAAAGGGAGAAGGAAGAAAATCTAAAAAGATAAAAGGGAAGAAGGGAAAACGGGAAGGGGGAAGGGGAAAATGGACAAAGAAAAAAGGGAAAAACGAAACGTAAAAAAGAAAGGGGTAATAGGGAAGAAGAAGGGGAAAAAAGCTAAGGTGACATGGGAAAAAGGGAAAAGAAGAGGTTAAATTTTGTGAAGTTCTGTAATGTTCATTTTTTAATGTTTTATCAAACTTTCAATTGTGTTCATTTAATACAATATATATATATATATATATATATATAAAAATTTAAACATTAAAAAATGAACATTACGGAACTTCACAAAATTTAACCTCTCCTTTTCCCTTTCCCCTCATTCCTTTTTCCTATTATCCCGTTTACCATGTTCCTTTCCCCATTTCCCCCTTCCTTTCCTTCTTCCATTTCAATTTCCCTTAATAACCTTATTATATATATTATATCCTTATATATTACTCAAATATAGCTAGTACATAGTACGTAGTCTGCTAGTACATGCATACATACATATATATATATATATATATATAGCCTACGACTCTCCCGGTAACGTAAGGTCATACATTTAAATCGGTTCAGCTGTTGAGGTGCTACGGTGGAATAAACATACATACGTATATACATCACATACCTTTTTTGGGGCAGTCGCGTAAAAAGTAATTAATTGTAATCAATTTTTTTTATTTATTTACATTTTCTACAAAATAGGTATAGGGAAAGGATTTTCATTTAGTTATACAACAGTACGCTAGGTAGGAAAGAGGTGAAAATAAGCTTTAAAAAAGATTACATTGTTAATGTACGACCGTAATTATGAATTAAGACCAAATATTTTACAAAAATTTTTAACATTTCCATACAAAAAAAGAAGTCATTTATTTCTAAAAACAATAACACTATGCAACTTTACAAAAAAAAAAAAAAACGGATAATATTCAGGTAAAAAAAAGCACATTATCTTTAAAACAGTAAAAGTAAGGGCATTTGTTTTGCTCCTGTTGTAATTTTTAATTACTTATTAACGCATTTATGAGATCCTTCCACCAATTTAGTTAAAACATACACTAATTAAAAAAAAAACCTTCGTTTAAATTCCGATATTCGTGGCGGAGTGGTAGCGTCTCGGCCATTCATCTGGAGGTCCCGGGTTCGAATCCCGGTCAGGCATTACAAAATTCTGTAGTTTTCATACCCTACAAAATTTCATTAAGCTAAATATTTAAGCTTATATGAGGAAATGATAAAGGAAAAAAAGAAAAGAAAATTGGACAACATACATTCAATTAAGTAATTTTGTTTTCTACCAAAGAAAAATCTCCTACTACACTTATAGACACCGTATACGAGAATTAATAACCTTCATAGAGTTTATTAAAGTGTATAAATCTTCATAGCAGAACAATATATTCAATTAAACATTTAGAAACATATAATGACCATAATAAAGTATAATTTTATCGTGTAATTTTAACGTATAATTAAGTAATTTATTCTAAATGCAACATACAAATGCAATTAAATATACATTATCTAACTCAAAGTATAAAGGTAAATAAAAAAACTATTAATAATCTGCTCATTCTATATTCACTGTTTATAGAAATTTAAAAGCAGGAAAATAATTTCATATATATATATACTAAATTCTCAGTAAATAAAATTTTAACAAAATTAGACACCGTTCGTAGTAAACTACGAAAGTTCCCCTTCTTTTCAACATATTTCTTCCTTACTCCCACACACAAGAACTTCTGTACTTACAAGAAAGTGCTTGTGAGAATTTATATGCGAGGAAATCAGCAGTTACTGGTTAGTCAAGGAAAACCTCCGGCTTATGGCACACGTAAAAATCTAGGAGGCGGATTTTGGTCGAACAAATTTTCGGTTAAATTATCATTAATTCTGTATTAAAGTGCGACTAAATATACTCAATATTAATGAAATAAATATTAGTAGACGAGAGACAAGAGAACGTGTAAGTTACATATTTCTTTCTTCTTTATTGCTTTTAGAACGAATGACTGCTAAATATTTTAAGGATTATTTCGAAGGAAAAAAAGACTCTAGGCTAAGGCTATAGTGTAAATCACTAATTGTCATCCACTTCGGTGATCTGAATATTTAATGTATAAAATATATGATCAAATTTTAAAACTTTATTTTTAACTTTTAATTTCCTGGCATCATAGCTCAAGAGCTATGTTGCAAGAAGGAAAGTATGGTTATCAGTAAAAAAAATGGGGTATGGGGATTTTGCATTTCTTAAAGTTTCATGACCCAGGAAACCCCACCCCAAAAAAGGGGTCTTTTTTGATAAATATGATCGAACTATGTTCGTTCGTATTTACTTGTGTTTGAAACTTAATAACTAACTATTGACAGGCAGACTAGACTCGTTTATATTTGGGGCAATTTGTGGCGTATTTATCGGGCAGTTTATTTTTAAAAGTTCGTGGTTAATATCTCACGGAGGTGAGGTGGATAGTTTTTAGGAGGTCAATTTTCTCAAAATGTTTCAAACATAACCCCACTTTATGTTAAGTTCCTCAGAACACACGTGCATGCTTATCTTATCATTTTTTTTTAAATTGTTCCAAAATTACCTCTTGCCCAAAAATAAAAAACCACTATCTTTTTATTTAACGCATATTTTTTAACCGATTTCTTTTAAATGTATTCTTAGGCATACTAGTACTGAAATAGACCCAACAAATAAATACTTTGGGATAATATATTAAGGGTGGGGGAGCCGATCAAAGTTTAAAAATATATATTTTTTTTAATTTTTCAAAACAATAAAATTTCATCATAATTCATCCCCCCCCCAAAAAAAGAAATTTTACGTAATTTTTACTGACTGTACATTTTTAGCATAAGTTGTTCTTAGTTTCTTCCATTTAACACACTAAACGTACAAAAAACTCAAAAACAGTTCCTTGGAAGGTAATTTGAAGATGGAGCACAAAAAATAAAAAAAATACAAAATTTTTGAATTTTTAAAACTTTTTTGGTTTACTTAAATATATAATGATAATTTTACCATAAAACCATCATAAATTACTTCCAATCCAAAAAAAAATATCTTGCGTAACTTTTTCCATGCATAATTATTTTTTCACTATATAAGAAAAAATAACCAACGCCAGGAAAGTATTATAACTTCGATGTCAGGTTTTTTAAATTTTCTTAATTTTTATTTTTTTACAATCAAGTATTGGTACTTGATTGTCCTGATAAGAAAGTAGATTTAAATAAACCACGAGAAAATCCGGCATATTTATTTTTTATTTTTTTATTATTATTAACTTAAATTTGAGTTATATTGTATTTTCATGAATTTTTACCAGATAAGGGATGATAAGGATAACAAAATTATAAATACCCATGTGGCTGACTAGTCATTTATACACGTACTAAAATTCTTAGATCTAGTTTAAGTAAAATATAACAAAAAAAAACTGGCCTTGCAGTGGTCTGTGGTTTTGACAGTGTTGTTACAAAGTTCAATCGGTCTTAAAATGTTGTTTTCGTGAATACTTCTAAATTTGGATCGTGCGGGGACATAGGACCATATACGCTAAGTTGTTGACATCCAAGGTTAAGATTATTTCTTTATGTCAATAAAACCTATTGAAGATTGTGCGCAGAAGAATACAGATAATCGAAAATCAAATAAACTAATAAGTAATTGTTAATTAAGGATCATATATTTAAAATATTTTTAGTGTCAAATAACAATAACCAATCCCAGTTAAGTATAACAACTTTTTGTCATCTATTTTATTTAAAAAATTAGATAAGTATAAAAATTTATTAAAAATATATGACCCTTAATTAACGATTACTTATTAATTTATTTGATTTTCGATTATCTGTATTCTTCTGCGCACAAAGTTGTTATACTTTTCTGGCACTGGTTATTTATTCTTATATACAGTAAAAATAACGATACATGAATTAAATTCAAAAAAAATTAAAAAATCGATAATTTTAAGCTTTGATCGACTCCCCCCCCCCCATCAATATTGCCCCTAAAGTATTTTTTTTTGTTTTCTTCCTACTTGAACTACTACTATACTTAGGAAGATGTAAAACTAAATCAGTTAAAAAATATGAAATAAATAAAAAGATAGCTTTTTTAATTTTTGGGGAAGAGGAGAATTTGGAGGCAAACATCTTTTTTAATGGTGAGATGGGCATGTATTGAGATTAAAAAGTGGGGTTATGTTTGAAAAAATTGACCACAAAAAAACTATCTACCCTACCTCTGATATTGACCCCAAATTTTAACTAAAAAATTACCCCATACACGAATCTCTGTACCAAATTTCATCAAAACTGAAAACTTGTAGTTTTATGTAACTACAAACACGCTAGCGCACGTACATACCAAATTACGTACATAAGTACGTAATTACCCCCTCCCACTTTTTGGGGGTCCGTTGATTATGAAACATCGTCTTCTTTCTTTTTCCTGTTTAACCTCCGGTAACTACCGTTTAGATAATACTTCAGAGGATGAATGAGGATGATATGTATGAGTGTAAATGAAGTGTAGTCTTATACATTCTCAGTTCGACCATTCCTGAGATGTGTGGTTAATTGAAACCCAACCACCAAAGAACACCGGTATCCACGATCTAGTACTCAAATCCGTGTAAAAATAACTGACTTTAGTAGTACTTGAACGCTGGAACTCTCGACTTCCAAATCAGCTGATTTGGGAAGACGCGTTCACCACTAAACCAACCCGGTGGGTGATTATGAAACATCGATAAATGTAAAACCTCACGCCACATTTTTTAAATGATTACTATACTTCCCTTCCCTTTTTTTCAGAAAAGTAAAGAATTAAATTTTTTTGTTACACATTTATAAATTTTAATTTTTCTCAACCAGCCTTACAAGTAACACACCGAAAACATCGGTTACACAAACATTTATTTTTAGCGAATCGACATGAGTCATCGTTGCCCAAAAGTCAAGTTCAGCAAAATACCTTACTTACGATTAACGCTTTACCCTTTTAAAGGAATTCGAGAAAACAAGGTTAAGAAACTTATTCCATTGCTATCTATTCCATTGCGTTATTTAGGAATAGCGCCCATCACTGTATACAGATAATGGAAATCATTGTGGGAGGGGGGAATACGGCTAGCGTTACGAGGCAACAGCTTTTAACTAACTCCTATCATCGTTAATGAACATAAATAATTCATTGGGTTATTGTCATCCCTCTCGCAACCGTCCCACTCAGTGGCCAAACGGTGTGAACTCGGAAATATTTTCCAAAGAACTCTTATTACAAATTATATCAGTATGTGGTTTTAAAAGTTAAAATTACTAAAGTAATATTGTGTATAGTCAATTAACATATCGACTCGATCAATTTATATATTAAATTAAAACTGTTCTAATTATTAATTATCATAAAGTATACATTTTTTAAAGATGAACAATTTTAGTTGAAACTACCCTAAAAACTACCCTGAAATGTATAGTCACTTAATGTGGTTGCTAGACCAATACGTAAGTGCGAGCTATTAATGCCATTCCTGTACATCAAATTTGTCTCATCATTGGATCCAATTTTGAAAACAGATGAAGTAATTAATGATAACGATTAAATAAACCTCATCGTAGAACACCCACATAATATGAGGAAATGGCTCAAAACTCAAAGCCTAGCTGTTAATAAGAAAGGTCCCTCTGATCTTTTAGTTCCAAGGTGATGCTCTATTACCCTTCCATTGATGAAGAACTAATTTTCTAAACTAAATTATATTACACCTCCTTGAGATACTAGATTCATTAACTGATATGATACAGAAAATAGATAGATAAACGATTGCCGAATAAAATTAACCTAACATCATGCAAAACAAAATGATACGATGTGATTTAGTAACAGGATACGAAACATGGAACCAAATTTTAAACTCGATAAATCTAATAAGAACGTTAAAACTATCTGTCACAGTAAAAAAAAAATAGGTATATCTAAAACTTAAACGATAGTAAATTCTTAAAACCCAAATCTATCTAAGTTTTTAAAAAATTTAAACCAAAACAACTTACAAGAGGCTGGGAGTAGTTTCACACCAGTAGATCTTGCTCTATATAAACCAAACTTCAAGTTTTTAATGATTTACTTAAAAAAAAGTATCAGAAAGATACAAGTTTTTTCAAGTTTCTCAAATGCTCAAGTTTTTTATTCTTAAATGATAAAGAAGTGAACAATATTGAAACAAGAGAATAAATATGAAAATATAAGAAGAATCTTGTTTTCATGTATTATTTTTAACATCAGGAGAGTTATTTTATGGAAAAAAAGTTACAGGAATTGTACTTTAGTTTAAAAATGAACATTATTTTAACGTAGGTAATTGAATAAAATAAGTTGTTAAATTAATGGAAATTCTTAACTTAAAACAAAATTAAATGCTGAAAAGGCTTAACTGTTTTTATTACGGTTAATTCCTTTAGAATGATAAAGATAATTAAATTATGAAAAATATAACCTTTTGAAATGTAGTTATCTTTTTTAAAAGATAAAAGTATATAAAAATGATTGCTTTATATATATCTAACTCACCGTCGCGTCGTAGCTTCGCCCGCACTATATAATTACTTGCGTTTGCCGTAGCGGTCAATCTTTTTATTTTATGTTTCTTATTCAAGTAATCGGAGGCAGGTGCAGCCAGTCACACGTACAGTAACGGTGACAATGGCTGTGTTGATTGAGCCACAACGCCGTATATCTTCGCACCCCTTAAAATAATCGAAATTTAAAAAAACCCGAAAATTGTTTTTAAATATTTATCTGAAGAGTATTTTTAAGCCCAAATTTACTGATAGTGCAGATTGGGAAAATTTACAATCATTGTTAATTAAAAAAGCAGCAAGGTTTCAAAAAAAAACATTCAAAAATCCATTTTAACCCTTGCAACTCGGAATTTAAAAAATCTAGAAATTGGTATTTAGATATTCAGATGAAGATTACACACCACAAAAACAACACGCTGATATCTTCTTTTGTTATCGAGAAATTAAAAAAATACGTAAATTTCTTTGTTACTCAATTTTTACCGCTTTAAACTCGGAATTTCAAAAGATCTTTTCTTAGTGTGCAGTTACACCGTAAGAAAAACATGTATAAACATTTTCATCGATTTATCTTCAGTAGTTTTTGCTTGGCGTTGAATATGAATCACTGACGATATGTTGTCTTCAATTTCAATAGAACCTCTATAAAAATATCTCTACTGAAAAATATCTTGGGAGCGACTCGCTGTAAGAAAGGAGCATGAGAATTTAGCGGCTCGCCACCTAGCGGCCCGAATGAGAAGTGCAGCACCGTAACGGATTATTTATTATTTACAAGTTTAATCAATAATTTTTCATTTTTAAATACCATTTCCGAATAACCGTGATATGTTAGATCGAGAATGTACCTGATGCAAGCAGAAGTTAGCTTTCAACTTACTAACAAATAACCCTTTGAATTTTGAAAATCGGACTTCTGTTTGTACAGATAGTATAAGAGTACCCCATTGCACCTCCCAAAACAGCATCTCAGGGGCACCCCGTTAGTTGCCAGTTGATGGTGATGATTGGCTCCTCCCACGAGGTGCTCGAATACCTCACCACTCTAGCCTCACACGCAGTCCCCTCGGGAAACCCATTACTGTTAAACAGAATTAAAACAAAATTATTTAATATTTTATTTAACGGAAATTTAATTCTATTATTTTTGTAATATTATTCATTCGATAGATACAGACTCACAGTTCATTAATTCGATTCATTAAAGTTTGTGTTTCAACCGGCAAATCTCCACTAATGCATTTTTTTTTCGAGAGGAAATATATCTAAAAACCTTCTCAGTTATCCCAAGTAACATGGGTAAAACTTTGGAATAATGTAATTTCAAATTACATATGGCTTTTTATTTAAAACCGTCTTCGTTTTGTTCACCGGTAAATATTTGTAATATACAATACATAAATGTAAGTCAAAAATTTTCACACTTCAAAATTTACTCTTTCATGAAAGAATTTTTAAATAAAAATGGTGCTGAACGTTTATCAATGCTTTCCTCTTTTTCCAAACAGAACTAATGATTGAGACAGCACCTTTCATCACTTTATTGATTTCAACAAGCTCCAAACTTTCCTAACGTTGAGACGCAATTAGTTTGTTAACTAAAGAAATGTTTCTTTTCGAAAAAGTTAAACTAGGGATGCAATTCCAATGTAGTAATTTATTTTTACCAGACTCATTTCAATTTTCATATAAATTTAGGATATAGCCTAATAATACTATCCTGGTGCGATACTTTACTAATTAAACTTTAAAATACTTCACCAATACTGTACCTGATAATCATCCATAAGCCATATTCTTATCATTATTAAATGATTTAAGTTTCCCATTTTAGAGATATCCACACCTTTTTCCGTTAATCATCATAAAGAAGACTTACATAAAAATTCTTTAAATAAATCCGATGTTCATGCTGTACTCTGGATATCGATAATCAGCCAAACCTCTATATAACGAACCTCGATATTACAAATTTTAATTGAACCGTGACATTTTAATAAAAATACATATAAATTTACCTCTATTTAATGTATTCATACCTCTATATACTGAAATGGTGACACTGCATATTACCATAATCCAGTATGTACTGACATACAGTAATTTTTACGAAATCTTTTTTTTTATATAAATAATGACATTAAAATTAGTATTTTGGACATCTCTGTGAATTTAAGGTTGTTATTCTTTGGATTTCCGACCTAAATTGTATCTGTATACAAACACAAAGTATTCTTGATAACAGTCAAGAATTATAGGATCTTTTTATTGAACTGATAAAACGAAAAATCCTCAAGATTCTCTTATAACCCATAAACAATAAAATTCTAACAAAAGATTTAAACACGTGTTCTGTAGTTACTGTCTGCCTATACAGTAAAGTTGCGGAATTTCCCAAAATCCATTTACTAAAAGCAGAGCACTAAAATTACTGCGCAAAATTACTGCTTTTATTCATTTATCTAAACAAGATATTTATTTACAGTGCATAATCATAAACAAATAGAATTCTTAGAAATCATTTAATACATACTCCCTCTACTGTTCCATATATACATACAGTTCAGCAATAACTTTTCCTAAGATTAATTCAGTTGGTCTGTCTTTGAATTACGTTACTCGCATTATACAATACTGTTTCTTTAGTGTGCCCGCATACAATGTCAAAACGGAAGTACCTTAGTATTTCAGAAAATATTAGCGTTTTACACAAAGTTGACAAAGGTGTTAAAAAAAGATTTAACTTCTATTTAACGAATCTTTGCCAGAGATTATCGATTTCGTTAAATAGAGGTTCGATTGTATTATTGTTTAGGGCTCCAAATATTTAGGTTTTCTTTTTTTACAGTTTATTTATTAACCTATTCCAGCCTAAACCCTTTAATAAGAAATAGAAAAAAAACCGTGTTTACGCTTACTGTATCCTTCCTTTTTTTTTTATCAACATAAGGAACGAGGGACTATAATCGATAGCATAAAAGATTTACAATTATACGTGAAAAACGAAAAATTGTTAAAACAGTTTCATATTAATCATTTTTACAAATATTTACGTTACTACAAAGCTAAATGATATACGCTAAATTATATATATATATATTCAGACAGCTAACGGTATAATGATGTGTGCATGATTTAGTATTAGATAATATACTTAAAGAATAAAATGTTTTCAACACCATTTGCACGTAAAACGTGAAAGAGAAAAAACAAAAGGATATCTTCTATACTAATAAAACAATGGAGCAGACCAACAGCTGCCTTCTAGCTCGCCAAAATACAAACACACACACAGAAATAGAATCACTGACACAAAGAGGAAGAAAGAGTGGGATGGATTATAAAGAAAAAAGAGAGGGTGGAATTCAGTGGGAGCCAAGCTGTCTGAATGAGACAAAATCCGCATAATACAAATCAGTAGTTTGTTTGAACCGCTACAGGAGGCGTTGTAATCAACCGAACACTGAATTGTTATGCATAGTTTGTACGGCAGTTTTGGAACGAGCACTGAAATATGAACGTGCTGCAACAAGCCAGCCGTCCAGATTTCCCCGCCTTCTTTACCCTTATCCTAAAATTATGATCATAATGACATTAAGCCTACACAAGTAAGAGAGGTCATTATACAATAACCCTTTAGAACAAAAGGTATTAAATCACATATTCAACGGCTATCTGCATTAAATTATACGAACGTTATATACAACTAAAATTTAATCTATAAATATAACCTTAAATTTACGCATAAATACATTTTCAAAATATTATAGTTCATACCAAAATGCCTCTCCATTTCTATAGAAATATTATTCAACAACAAACGCAAGTGCAAAGCGTTGAAGAACGTTAATCGCAAATAAATTTCAAACAAACGTGCAGGATAGTAAAACCGTACAATTTGTTTTTAATTTCTTACTGAAATTCTTCGGACTCAACGATGGAACTCCCCCCCAAAAAATCCATGTACAAAGACTATGTGAATTACATATTCTTTGGAGATTACTCATATTATACAGAGAGGCTCAAAAATGTTACAATTTTTAAATTATATAGCTAAAAAACCAACAGGGATAAAGATGACAAAACCATGTCACCTGATAATTCAAAACATTTACTTTTCATTGATGTTATTTACTGCTAAATTATACGCTATTTATTCCGTAACGAACACGGATGAAATTCGGTTGTCTTTTTACCAACGTATGTGGTTTTGATGTGGTATTGGAAAACTGAAAATGTTAGAGATTCAAAGACGTTGAGCTATGGAATTTGGAATACCACCACCAACGAGAATAACAGTTTCAAGAATTCGTGACAAATCTGAAGCTAATGGAACAGTTATTAATGAAAATTACACTTTAGTAATAATCCAAACCTTTACACAAAGTCTCTCAGGCAATGTCTTCGTCAAACCGGTATTGAAAAAGATAAGTATTTATAGAATTTTATTAGCTAATATGTAAAGACGAGGGAAGCATATATAATCCAAAACTTTTACATATATTAAATGAAAATGGTCCAGAAAGGCGAGCAGAGTTTTGTGAATGCTAACAGGAAAAGTGTGAAACAAATGAAGGGTTTGAACATTTAACTGTTTGGTCAGGTGAAGTTTAACGGACAAGTAATAAGCATAACAATATTTATTGGAATAACGCACATATAATTGAATAAATAACGCACATATAATAAATCCACATATAATTGAAGTATAAACCCTATTTATCAGGCTTAATGTTGGACCATTTTTTTTAAGGGGAATATCAGGAGCATCCCTTACTAAAAAATGCCTAAAATATACCTAAATAATAAATTATTCCTACTCTACATAACCTATAACCTTTTTTTTTTATGAAATGTAATACGTTCAACAAGGTAGAGACTATCGTGGTGACTGATGAAATTCCTAAGCAACTGCCTTACGAAGCAACTCCAACAAAGAGGAAATCCTTCGGAGTTCCCGGCTCGACCTTCTGACTTAATTCTCATGTGGGGAGTTTTAAAAGACACTATCGATGCTACAAAATCTAAGATGCTACGTAAATTTTTATTGCAAATAAAATTGAATTTTCTGTAGTATTCTATATCTAAGCTAAGACAGCATCGAAAATTCAGTTAACAAGATATCATCAACTACAGTACAGTTACGATGTCGCTGTATATTAAACCGTTCTCGTAGATGTATTGATGTGAACGGTGAACGTTTTGATGATTTATTAAAGTAAAAAAAAAAAAAAATAACACAAATATGATGATGTATCTAATTGTTTTCTTTAATAAAATATAACTGTTTAAAACGTGTATACATTTCTTTAGACACTGAATTTATAATTGTAGACGAATGTTCGTACACAGCGAATATCATTAAAAAAAAACCTGAGAAATGTATTATTCAATTAGCCAAGCTGCAAGTGAATTTAAACCTAATTTTTCAGTGTACCATAGTAGCATTAACGCGTGGGTTAAACTAACTGTTCTACCTTAGAATTTTTTCATCATCAATTTTAGCTATTAGGATGCACACAACCTGACGGTTTGTCGTTATCCGAATTTTAAAAAAGAAAAATATCAATCATTGTAATTTCAATCCAAATGTTTCCCATATTCTTAAAAAAGCACATTAAAAAGTAAACCATGCAAAATAAATAAACTGCAATTATGTTTGTAGTATATTTTAATATATTTTATACGACCACGTCAATGAGCTTTATGTAAAGTACATATGGATTGTACTACGTGAACTATTTTGTTAGTTATGACTTAAGGACTGTTTCTCTTTAGAATGGGTTTTCTGCTGACTAAGGAAGAAACCAAACCCACCGGGTTGGTCTACTGGTGAACGCTTATTCGCAAATAAGCTGATTTGGAAGTTGAGAGTTCCAGCGTTCAAGTCCTATTAAGTTAGTTATTTTTACACGGATTTGAATACTAAATCGTGGATACCGGTGTTCTTTGGTGGTTGGGCTTCAATTAACCACACATCTCAGGAATAGTCCAACTGAGATTGTACAAGACTACACCTTGTTTACAATCATACATATCATCCTCATTCATCCTCTGAAGTATTATCTAAAAGGTGATTACCGGAAAAAGAATAGGAAAAGGAAGAAACCAAACCCACCGGGATATTGTCTAGTGGTTAACGCGTCTTCGCAAAACAGCTGATTTCGAAGTTGAGAGTTCCAGCGTTCAAGTCCTAGTAAAGGCCTTATACGGATTTTAATACTAGATCGTGGATATCGGAGTTCTTTGGTGGTTGGGTTTCAATTAACCACACATCTCAGAAATAGTCAACCTAAGACTGTACAAGAATACGCTTCACTTACACTAATACAAGTGAGCCACAGGAAAAAGGGAAAGATGAAACTAATCTTCTATAAGAAATTTTTTCCAATTTTCCTTAATTTCTTATTTAGAAGCTCAATATAATTAATTAAAAAAAAGAAAAATTATTAACTCCAATTATCTTTTCAAAATTCTACGCAGCAGCAACAGATATTAATCTATTTTTTTTTTTGTCAAAGATGATAAGGAGATTGAATTTTTAGATTTCTAGGATTTTTCAATTGGAATGAAAGAAAGGGGTTAAAATAAAATGGAAAAAACTGTGATAAAAATAGTATAGAAAATTTAATTTCATTTGCAGTAAAAATTTATAATTAGATTCAATCCTGAACGAAATTATCACAAAACAGAAACGTTTGTAAATCGATAAGTTAACCAATAAAATATTTTTTTTTTAAATTATAGAATTCGATGTTTTAGGAGTGGTGTTTGTGGTGATGGCAGTGAATTAATACACTTTGGTAATCCTTAATTTAAATAAAACTTTTTTTTTAATTTCAAGTAGAAAGAATGGAATAGTAAAACATTACAAAAACTTACAGAACTTGTATTTTAAAAATGGGGTATAAACTTTTACCTATATGATAAAGGTTGGAAACTGCTTCTCTCTAATTACGCCTAATTAAAAAAAAAAGTAAGACCAAAAACTTTAATTAAAGTAAAATAATTTACAGTAAAAAAAAAACTCTTATCTACTGTATTCTAATATATAATGAATAAAAAAAAAGACCAACGTACTTTTCGTTAGTTTGGTTTTACTTTTTTATTATTATTTTTTTTAATTTCGTTTAATATTGCAACAATAGATAAAGAAACGTCAACAATCTAACATGCAGCATCATAACAAACCACGTTTCTAATTTGTCCCGCTAAAATTTTTTTGATCTTAATTTGGGCGTAAGTAAAGAACAACAAGTCAACCAATCTTTATTAAATTTTATATATAAGTCTATATATAAATATATAAGAAAACCCCAATTTAAGTGAATGGTATTTACGAACGCTTCATACGTATTTTCATACTCTTCATTTTCACCGTGCGACCGAAAGTGATACTTTACTTCCTTTTAAAAGTCTTTGAAAAAATAAAAGAATAAGATTTTTAAAATTTTTCGATTATTTTATTTACTATTATCTAAACTTTGTTATTAATTTAAAATAAACACGAGCAAATTAAGTTCAATTACATTTGAAATAAAGACATGCTGTTATCAGATTTAGAAAAATAAAATAATTTCTTCAAACACAAAATTATGTGTATAATACATAATTTTTAACAAACATTTTGGAAAATTTCAGAATCACGGATCTAAAATCGTGGAGATATGTCTCAAGTAGCAAAATGACTTCGGAACCTTTTAACTAATACGATATGATATGCAGTTTCAGAAATAAAAGTAAAGTAAATTTTATTACTATTTATAAAGGTGTAAATTGGAAAATTATTCATCTTTAATATACTTTAAATATTGATGATTAATAAAGGATTTTTAATACCGTATGTTTTTCTTCTATAAAATATCTATAAAACTAATAAAAGAAAGACTGGTATAGATTAACCTGCCAAGACCAAATTTACATCAAAAATACCTGTACAATATTTCAACTAGATCCACAAATTGTTAAAATGTCAGAGAAGGTACACAAATAACGTGGAAAACTGGTATAAAGTTAAATACCTTAACAAAAGTTAAATACCAAACAAAATATTAAGTACGCTTTACTAATTTAAACGGATAATATTTAAATAAATAACGATATATTTTTAACAGACTTCAAAAAAGTAGGTAATGTATTCGACCCCTATATTTTTTTTATGTTTGTTCCCGCATCGAAATCGATGTAGCTACTTTTCGCAATAGTACTATGCTGATGGAAAAACTTTTTAGACAAAAAATCGGTTGAAAATTGACAAAAACTCGTTTTCGTCGTCGGGCGGGAAGGTATAGTGACAGGAGGAATCCGATATTCTAAATATATGCGTCACGTCAGATGATGTTATACGGTCTTTTGTAGGGCAAGTAATGTCAGTTTCTACACAAAGATATGTAGCACGGTTAATAAAATCACCACCAAAAATCAAGAAACTCGTCTTAAAACTTTCAGACCCGATAAACATTTTATATAAAATATACTGCTTCGTTAGGTACAGTGGGAATCTTATAATACTATACACGTGCATCACATTAACATGATCTTGATCTCTGTTCAATTTTTTTTTTTTTAAATAATTATTAAAAAAATTAACTCGAGACATTTTTTCAAAGACAAATTTCATTTGTGCACAATTCTGATAATAATACTACCTGAAATAGAAATCTATAAATTTATATTAAAAAAAAAATCAAATGAAATATTCTTATCGTTTAAAAGTAAACTTATACTAAACAACACCTAATACTAAAACCAAGTATAATACGTGAAGGACGATTATAATAACAGCTGTTACAATAATATATTAAACACATCCCAAAAGTTTCAAACTTTTTTTTTATTTACACAAATTCTGAGTAGGGATTAACTCTTAAATTTAAATAATTAATCAGATAAATTAGAAGTAAGAGAATATTGAAAAATTCTCAAAATTATATTAAAATTAACAGAAATTAAACAAACGTAATTAACTTTTCAGCGGGTGAAAGCTGTTAAGCTTTTAAAGCTGTTAAAGCTGTTTTTTTAATTTGAAAAAAAAAGAAATATTTATTAATAATATATTAAAGCACTAACATGATTAACAAATGAATGTTCAGAAAAATGTACAACACGAATTTCAAATAATTTTAAAACATAAATGAATAACAATAAAAGAAAAAAATCATTAGATAAAACACGCTATATAAATCAATGTTCCAGTACTAATATCAAATACATTAAAAACAAATAGATATTAAGAAATGTCAATTTATACAACACAGGAGATTTATAACAACATAGATTTATGTGCGAGGTATCCATTGAGAATTTATCAAAAATTAATTATTTTCTTTCAATCTTTAACTAGTTATTTGTTTGTTTACTATTTCGCGTTAGTAATCAAGTGTAAAAAATAAATCATTAATTATCTCTAATATATTTTAACTATTATTGCCGATTCACACCTACGTTTATTAGAGATAAATCAAAATATATTAAACATTTGAAATAGTATAAATTCAAAACCACATACACGATTAAAAACAAGAAATACGATGATATATGTAAAATAAATTACAGCTGAAAACAGTGTTCGTGAAATTTATCTGATCGTATAATCCGTCAATTTTTATTCTGGATTTAAAATAGCCGGTTAAACTAAGTACTGTAAAATTTTGCTTCTAAAATCAACCTCTTTACTACATTATCACGGATAATATCGGTATGTTTTAACCGATATATTATCACATGTAACATGCAAAGGATATATATTTACGGGCATTATGTAAGCGTGCAGGTAACGTGTGTAAAATAGGGTTAGAATGTGACTTACATGTGTAAAGTCGGTGTTTATTTCGTTACTATAAAGGTAAGGAATGACGTGATGCGGTTGAGATAAAACGTCGCTAATATAAGAGTAGAGTGCAGCAGCAGTGATAGTTGTACTAACAGCGATTTAAACAAACTATCATCGGTACACAAGTTATACGATTACTGTCCACACACTACAAGAATAGATGACTACACACAAACACGGCGGCTGTTTATCAATACGGAAAGGGCACAGCACATGCAGGCAACCGGCCAGCACACGGCTGTGTTATCCTGCACTGAGGAGGATCACTGGTAGTGCTAGACAGCGCGCCTAGTCGTTCATTGATCGAACCAACCCCTACGTTCGGATGCGTTCGCGGCATTTCGTGAAAAGCTCGCCTGGTACAAAACTTGAAGACACGCCCAACACCTCACCTGTTAGCTCTATCTTTTCGGATCTTCCTCGCCGACGGACCACCGGTACGCCGCACTACTATTCGCTTCGCTTCGTAAACTCTTTTTCTACCAATTACATTATCGGAACGAATCCGAGCGAATATCCTCTCATGGGGATACTATTATAACATAATGTAAACACTGTTCCGAAATCCACATCCAGGTGGAAAGCAAATTGAGACAACCGTATTCCAAACAGAAATAACGAAAAATAAACCGTATACTTAAACAAAGTATATAAGTTATATGTACAAAATTACACATTTTGACTACTCCGTATTAACCTTATATGGAAAATTAGGGAAATAATGATTTAACTCACAATATTTTAAAAAATTCTTCGAGTAATCAAAATTTATTTGTACATCTATTAAGATGCTTATGTGTACGTACTTTAGATGTTTTTTCAAAAGTTACTGGGAAACTAGGACTTAAATTATCAAAAGCAGTTAAGTAAGACTACTTTTATTGAGT